>NC_133942.1:2532500-2849062 GCF_031877795.1 Strix aluco | reverse complement strand
TTTTACCCTTCCAATTCTCTTCCCCCATCCTGCTGGGGGGGGGATGGTGCTTAGTTGCTGACTGGGGTTAAACCACAAGACCAAGGGGCAATTTTGCCTTCTCAAAAAAAAAAAAAAATCACTTTAGGTACCAGCAGTCGCGTTCCCTTACTGGGTACAAGACAGCAATGGAGAATTAATAGAATCAGAGAATCAGAATAATTCCAGTTGGAAAAAATGTTTTAAGGTCGGGCTGTTAACCCAACACTGGTGAGCCCACCACTAAACCACGTCCCTAAGCGCCACATCTACATGTCTTTTAAATACCCCCAGGGCTGGTGACTCCACCACTTCCCTGGGCAGCCTGTTCCAGTGCTTGACAACCTTTACAGTGAAGAAATTTTTCCTGGTTTTAGCTCTGGTGTCCAGAGAACACAATACCAGGGGAGTGAAGGAAGTATCTGACTAGGGACAGAAAGAGGGTGAAAGAGACAGGGGGAAGGACCGACAGCAGAAGGACCCTGCCCTGTCTGGGGTCTCTCCTTCCCCCCACAGCTTCTCCCCCCAGCGCCGTGGGCAGCTCCCTGGGCAGGCTGAGTGCTGACCCTGGCCGGCGGCAGAGTCCCTGCCCCAGCACACAGCCGCTGGGTGCAGGGGCCCTGCTCTGAAGGACAGCCCCGGGCACCCCCGGCTGCACCCCCGGCTGCACCCCCTGCAGCCATCCCTGGGAGAAGGCAGCCGCCATGGCCTGTCCCTCTGACAGCACAGCAGGGAAGCCCTGCTCGGGAGCACGTCCTCCTCCTCTCGACAGGAGGGAGATTCCTGGGGCTGTGCCGGCTTCACCAGATCCCTCCACCACCTGCAGCTGCACTGCCCTGCACCCAGAGACTGACTGGTTCAAGAGCTGCAACAATTTCTCCTCCAGTGAGCTCTCAGTGTTCTCCCACTCCCGTCTGCCTTTCCCCTCTCTCTGCCCAGCTCCTCTGCCCTCGGTGCCTGCAGGCAGTGCCCTCAGCCCTGCTGCCCTTTGCAGAGGAGCTGCTCCCAGGCAGAGCTGGCTCTCTGCCGTGCTGACCACTTGCCCTCAGCTCCCTCTGGCCCAGGAGCCTGGCCCAGCTCCGCAGCAGAGAACCAGCCCAAGGCATTTTAATGACCCCTCGGGTGGGTTTGGTGCCAATTCCGTGAAACTCAGACAGCGATAGGAAGGTGAAGACACCTCCCAAGAAATCAAAGTCAGAGGCAAACTCCAGAGTTTCTTGGAGTGTTAATGGGTCCCGCTAGAGACAGCACTGACAAAGCCTCCCTAGGGGCTGGGCAGAGCAGAAGACTCCTTGAAGAGGTGACAGGTAAACAGAGGCCATTCAAAGGTGGAACAGATTTTGAGTAAACATGGATGTGTTATATTACGCCAAAGGGCCAGGTTGTGACCCCCAGCCCCTGGAAAGGGAGATAATGTCCCTCACACATCCCTCAGGGCTCTTCCTGGGACAGTGTGATGTGGGGATGGGCAATGCCAAGGCCAGGACTATGGTCCTACACCTCCCAGGCTCTCGGGTGGGGAGAAGGAGGCCATGAGAGCCAGTGCTGTAAGGGGAAGGGCTTCATCATAGGCATTTGCGGCAGAGGCAGCAGCCAGAGCCGATGGAAGAAGGATCTGAGCTCTGTTGGGGGCTTTTCAGACTTTCCTCATACCTCCATCATCTCCACCATAGTCCTACAGTGTCCCCCACCTGCACCTTTTTCTCTATAGGCTGTAGACACAGAATCATAGAATTACTGAGGTTGGACAAAGTGCTGCCACCGAGCTCTCTTCTGGACCCTCTCTACCTCCTTTCCTTCCTCGTTGCCTCTTCGCTGGCAGAAAAGTCCCTCAGGTCTCCCCCGTTCCCCTGCCTGGCTCTGAGAGGACAGCTGCTCCCTCCTGGAAGGAGTCAACTTTCATGCTGCATTGAGGCCTCTCGGGAAGGCCCTTAACGCACACACCGTAAGACCACCAGTAGTTTGCCTGAAGAGCAGAGGGTTGTTCAGATCTGTACAGCCACCCCATGGGATTTCCTTCTCGCTTTGGTCACCATCATTCTCTGATTCAGCCTTCTAGCTCGCCGCCAACTTCCACAGAGCTGTTCAGCAGTGACTCTGCAACCAAATCCTTTCCCCTCCCTGCACTAGAAGGGTACTTGCAGGTCTCCAACAGGAGGGAAATCCTTCCGGACAATGGACATTGCCCAGGCCCCTTGTTACCCTCCCATAGAGCACGTGTGATATTTTTTCTCTCAGAGGCGTATGAGGGGACTCCGGCCCTCAGTCACAGGTACTGCCCTGGGTCCCTGAGCTCTGTGGTGTAAATTCCCTACCAGGAGTTTGCAGTCTCTGAGTGAAAGGATTTCTTGGCTTATACTGCAAGGAGGAAGCTTCAGTTGGTACAGCAGCAATCATGGTGGGCAACAGGACCCGGAATTGGGCAACGGGAGTGCCCTGTGGCTACTGTCACAAGACAACCTACAGCAATCTCCATGTCACATCTCCAGAGGTGACACTGAGCGGAACTTGTAAAGAAAAGTAGTTTTGCCACTGGTGTGAACCTTCCCTGGGGAGACTGAGCAGGCTGCGGGCCAGCGAGGCCCGAAGCACATGGCCATGGCGCTGGGCAGCCGGCCAAGGCCAGCCCACAAGGAGGGAGGGCTGGGCAAGGGTCTGCCAGGCCCCGGGGGAAGAAAACCCTTTGGGGCCAGCCCCTAATACTGCCCCTCGAGAAAGGGAGAGGGGGAGGAAGCTGACAAATGAGCGTGGAGTCTCCCAGGGCAGAGATTAACGGCTCACTTTATTGCGCCGGTGGAGGGGGATCAGGGCCAGTGCACGGGGACAGCACACGGCTGGTGCTGTGCTGCCCTCCCCGGGACCGGACCCGGACGGTGCTGCCCGCCCCGGGACAGGCCCCCAGTGCCTCCCTGCACGCTCCAGGACCAAACCCCGGTGCTGCGCTGCCCACCCCGGGACTGGACCCTGACGGCGCTGCCTGTCCCAAGACCCAACCCCCGTGCCACGCTGCCCGCCCCGGGACCGAAACCCGACGGTTCTGCCCGCCCCGGGGGCAGCCTGCCGGGACGGCGCCGGCCAAGGCTCTCGGAGCCGGGCTCAGCGGGCTCAGGGAAGCTTGTTCACCGCTCCCCAGCACAGCCCCCCCGCCCCGCCGTCGCTCGGGCAGCCGGTGCCGGTGCCGCCACACGCCCCGTCCGTGCCCTCGGTGCCGGCTGCGAGTGGAGGTGCCGCGGGGGGGCGGGTACAAGTACAAAGTTCGTTGCAGGCGTGTCTGTGAGTTCGGGGCCGGGGGGAACTGAACTGCTGCTCCCGCTCCGGGCAGCGCTTTCCCGGCGCTGGGGTTGGGTTTTCTTGCCCCGCTGCAGGAGAGAGCGGGGAGGGCAGCGGATGGTTGGAGCAGGGATCGCTGCCCGGCCCTGCCCGCCCCCCCGGGTACGCGGGGCGGGGTGACCCCTTTGTTATCAGCTACAATGAGTCTCTAGGGTGATGCCGTGAGCCTCAAGAGCAAAAATGCTTCTCAAGAACCATGGCAATCAGTTATTGCTGTGAAAGGTGCTCTGGTGCTGTGTGAGGGGAAAAAGCTGTGGGGTGCAGAGGGGTTTTGCTGGCCTGAGCGTTCAGACCTGAGTAGGATAATTAAAAAAACCCCAAACCCATGTGACTTTAAATATGAAGTGTTAATGTGGTTCGAAGGGGGCTATTTTCCATCTGTGTTACACCACTAGAATTACCCTGGATCAGCCTCTTGCCCTCTGTCCTTCCAAAAGCCAGGCAGAGCCCCACACCAGGAGTCCCTCGGTGCCATCAGCCGCGGCTCACCCAAGGCCACGGCCCGTCCTGCAGAGGGACGGCGGTGACGCTGCTGGAACCATCGCAGTGCTGTTCCTGGGGCACTGGCTGGGCTCTGCGCTGGGTGAGGAGCTCAGAGGAGCGGGTGTGCTGGGGCGGTGTTCATTGGGAGCAGGGAAGGGGCAGGGGTGGGGAGCTGCTCGATCCCGTTGGTCCGAGGGAATCCTCTGCAGCGGGGGGCTGGCGCAGGGACAGGGCACGGGGCTGGCAGAGAGCGCACTTGGACTTGGTGCCAGTGCCATGAGCTCCTGTGACGCTCCGGCACCTCGTTTGTGACTGATTGTTGCTGTCTCCTGTCTCAACACCTGGGATAACTGGATGTGGGGGTGCAATTATCACCCTTCCCTGCCCCTCCTGGTCGGGTGCTTGGTGCTGGGTGTGATTCCCCCCACCTCCCCCAGCTGTGCCCCGTCTGTGGAGACAAGGACTGAGAATGTCACCGAGCCTGGCTCCTGCCCTCCCGCCTGCTGGGGATCGGCTCTAACGGCCCCTCATCTCCTCAGGGCCGGGCACACCTGGGCTGGGGTGGGGCCAGATGGGAACAAGAACAGAGCTGCACATTCAAGTTCTTGTGCAGCTGCTGGGCGGCACCAGAAGGGACCTGACAAAAGTCAATGATCTTAGACCCTCTAAACTGCGCCCCCCAGGGAGACCCTTGGAGCTCCCCTGGATCCCAGCGGCCTGTGACCAGCATCTGCCCTGAGCTGGAGTCTCGCAGGGACCAAACCCTGGAGGTGTCGTCTGCTGCCAGAGCTGAGGGCAGGCCGGGGCGAGGTCCCCCTGCTCGGGGCTCAGGGATGGCCCGCGGGGGAATGCCGAGGCCTCGGGAGGATTGGCTCTGCCCTCGAGAGGAGGGAAATGTTCTCTGAGCTCGCTGCTCTGTCACCCGCTCGGTCTCTGCTCACGGGGGGGATGGACCCTCGTTTCCGGGTGTCTGTCCGTTGGTGGATGCGCAGGGATCGATGGGTCAGGGAAGGCACCGGTGAGGGAGGGAGTGTGAATCTGGGCAGTTCAGAGTCTGTGAATCAGTCGCTTTTCTTTCTTTCAGCATTTCTGAATTATTTTATAATGATAAATTGCTGTTAGTGATTAATAAATCCAGATTTCCTGCTAAACCATCACCATGTCAATACTTTCATCCGTGACACCCAGAGCCCCCCAGTATGTCCCAGTGACTCGCCTAGCGCTCCCAAACATATCCCAGTATGTCCCAGTACCCTACAATATGTCCCAGTAACACTCCCAGTGCCCCCAGTATGTCCAGTGCCCCTCAGTATGTCCCAATAACTCTCCTAGCACTCCCCAATTATCCCACTATGCCCCAGTGCCCTGCAATACATCCCAGTAACCCCCCCCCAGTGCGCCCCAGTATGTCCCAGTGCCCCCTAGTACATAGCAGCGACCCTCCAGAGCCCTCCACTATGTGCCAGTGACTCTCCTAGCGCTCCCCAGTATGTCCCACTGCCCTGCAGTAAGTACCAGTAACCATCCCAGTGACCCTCACTGGGTACCAGTGACCTTCCTAGTGCTCCCCAACATATCCCAGTGCCCCCCAGTATGTCCCAATGACCCCTTTAGTGCTCCCTAATATATCCCAGTATGTCCCAGTGAAGTGCTAAGGTTTGGACAATAAGCCCAAGCCAGAGTTGACCTATAGATGAATCCTGTACATTTTATAACTGATAACCATTGTGCTAATAGGTATTATACTAAGTTATAGCAAACCAGCTGTTCTGATGTAAGAGGTGGGAGTACTGAAGCCTGAGCAACAGGCCCTGAGCCGAAACTGCTAACTCCGTGTGTAGTCATTAGTGAAATCTGCATAGAAGATGTAGCTTAAACATCATAAAACACGTCTATGTTGAATGTATCCTTCCTTGTGTGTGTGAGCAAGGTAACAGGGCCACAGAGACAGTTGTCTGGCCCTGTGACCTGGTGTGTGACCTTGCTCATAAATCAACTCGATAAACAGGGAAACTCCCTGAGCTTCTCCCTTGAGCCCTGGCCAGGCTCTGGGGGAACCTGACGTGAGATGGAAACCAGATAGTTCAGCTTAAAACAAAGGTGCCAGCTATTCTGGCTTACTGATTTTTGGGTCCATAAGTCGCTCACAGCGACTCTGGGTGCCTCAGCTACGGGTGGACGCCCCGCGTAGGATTTCCCACTCGCCGGGACAGGCTCAACAAATCCTCACTGCACCTGGGGCTGCCCAGCGCCTGCGGGTCTGGATGGTGGGACAGGTGTGAGTGGGGATGGATCTTCCTTAATCACGGTTCTCTCTCTCAGGTAGCAATGATGTGATGCGTTACCCTGTATTTTCCTGTTTGTTTGAGTGCCCTATTCTGTCTTTTCTCAGTGTATGTTTTCTGTATTATTCTGTTGTATTATTTAATTATTTCTAGTAAAATACACCTGCTCTTTTCACTCTGGTGTCTGAATTTAATTGATATCCTCAATTACCAAAACACCCAGTGCCCTACAATACGTCCCAGTAAACCTTCTAATGTCCCCAGTATGTCCCAATGACACTCCTAGCACTCCCCAATATATCCCAGCATGTCCCAGTGCCCTGCAGTATGTCCCAGTAAGCCTCCCAGTGCCCCCAGTATGTCCCCATGCCTCCCAGTATATGCCAATAACTCTTCTAGCACACCCCAATATATTCAAGTATGTCCCAGAGCCCTGCAGTACATCCCAGTAACCACCCCAGTATCTCCCAGTGCTCCCCAGTACATCCCAGCGACCCTCCCAGTGCCCCCCACTATGTGCCAGTGACTCTCCTAGCGCTCCCCAATATATCCCAGTATGTCCCAGTGCCCTGCAGTATGTACCAGTAACCCTCCTAATGCCCCCAGTAGGTCCCAGTGACCCTGCTAGCAGTCCCTAATATATCCCAGTATGTCCCAGTGCCCCCACTATGTGCCAGTGACCTTCCTAGTGCTCCCCAATATATCCCAGTATGTCCCAATGACCTTCTTAGCGCTCCCCAATATATCCCAGTATGTCCCAGTGCTCTACAATATGTCCCAGTAACCATCCTAATGCCCCCAGTTTGTCCCAGTGACACTCCCAGCCCTCCGCAATATATCCCAGTATGTCCCATGCCCTGCAGTACATCCCAGTAACCCTCCCAGTGCCCCCCAACTATGTCCCAGTGACCTTTCTAGTGCTCCCTAATATATTCCAGTATGTCCCAGTGCCCCCCACTATATCCCAGTAACTCTTCTAGCACTCCCCAATATATCCCAGTATGTTCTATGTGAGCACTGCCAGGGCTCACACAGAACGTGCTGCCGGGGCTGAGCCCAGAGGACACCTGAGGAGCACCCAGGGCTGCTCCATCACTCCCCCTCGGGTTGGGCAGGAGAAAACAAGACAGGCTGATGAGCTGGAAGGAGTTTTCCCCGCTGGCAGCCGGCTCTGGGCTTGGGGCACTGACTGGTTTCACAATCACCACAGACTTCTCAAGCCAGTTGAAGGGTTGTGGCCCAGCCCAGCTGACCACTGCTGTGATGGGATGTCTCTGCTGGACCTCTCCTGCAGCCACAGGCCGCTGTCACGGCCACTGGAGCTGTGGCCTGGCTGGTTCTGTTCACTCTGCCATCCCGAGATCCCATCGAGCGTCCTCCACCCAGGCAGCCCCCTCATCGCTGCCCTCGTGGCTTCGCCACCCACCCAGGCAGCCTCATCTGGTCGCTGCCCTCGTCTTCACCACACAGGTTGTCATTTACCACAGCTCCACCCCTGTGCGATCTCGACTGAGTTACAGAGAACTCCACACTGCGCAGCTGCAGCTGGGCTGCATCTCACACACACACAACAATCACACAGCCACACAGAGACCCCTCACACTTACTACCCACACAACACAAAATGACAAATACTGCAATCTGCATTATTTTTAACTTCTTTAAGCTTCAAGACTTTTAAACATCAAAACACCCTTAAGAATATATAAAGCCATTGCTGGTTGATTATGAGATGTATCCAGAGAATTCCCCCTTTGTTTTTAAATCAAGACCTTAGGGATGCCGCATCCCAGTGTCAGCACCTTCTGTAAAAACTGCCGCGTTTGGTGTTGGGGGGGGCGGGACGGACGGACACACGCCGGGGGCACGGTGCCAGATGGCCACAGGCAGTCACTCCGCGGTGGAGGGGGCTCGGGGAGGCCCGGGGCCACCACCATCAGCTCCGCACTTGCAGGTGGGGGGGTGCGAATGCTGAGTACAGCCGTGAGCGATTCCTCCAGTAGAGCTGTTGTGAGTTTTTAAGTCCGTCCTCATTGATGCTTGAGAATCGAGGTAAGGACAGGGAGGGACGACTCACCCATGATGGTCACAGGCAAAAGACTCATTAAGGGAAGAAGAAGAACATCAATTTAAGTTAAACACCACCACCAGTTAATTTTCCAGAGTAGGACAGTAAGAAATACAACCACATCTTAAAAACACCTTCCCCCCACCCCTCCATTCTTCCCGGGCTCAGCTTTGCTCCCGATTTCGCTCCCTCTTCCCCCCCAGTGGCACAGGGGATGAGGACTGAGGTCAGTTTGTCACCTGCTGTCCCTGCTGCTCCCTCCTCAGGGGAGGACTCCTCGCACTCTTCCCCTGCTCCAGTGTGGGCTCCCTCCCGCGGCAGACAGTCCTCCATGAACCTTCTCCCGCAGGAGCCCTGCCCAGGGGCTGCAGCTCCTCCCGAGCTGACCCAGCCTGTGTCCCTCCGGTGTGTCACAGCCCCCCGGGGTGGGCTGCCCTCAGAGTCACAGCGTTCGCTGGGCACAGCCCCTGCTCCGGCCTGGGGTCCTCCCCGGGCTGCAGGTGGCATCTGCTCCCCCGGTGACCTCCACAGGCACAGGGCACAGCCTGCCCTCTCCCCACGGGCTGCAGGGGGGTGTCTGCTCCAGTGTGCCTTGCCCCCCTCCTCCTCCTTTCTGCCACTGACCTCAGTGTTTGCAGAGGTGTCTCACAGCTCCTCCTCACCACTCCCACTCTTCCTCCCAGGTTTCTCTTCTTAAGTGCATTATCACAGAGGTGCAGCCACCATCACCAATTGGCTCGGCCTTGGCCAGAGGTGGGTCTGACTTGCAGCCAGGGGAGCCTCAAGAAGCTTCTCACAGGGGGCCACAACTGTAGCCCTCTCCCCCGCTACCAACCCCCCTGTCACACACACACAAACCCAACACACATGACCACAGCCAGCCATGTCCCTTTTCTCCTCTACAGCTGGCAAGGACTGAAGGTTACTGGTGAAAGCACAGATGCCCTGAGTTCCAACACAGCTCTTCCGTCCAGCTGATAACCCTGCCCTGTACCCTCAGCCCTCCGGCTCGCTCCTACACACCAGCTGGTCCAGTTCCTGCGCACACGCACCCAACGGACGCTCCACACCCACACATCTCCCCAGACACCAGCGTGAGCCTGTGCCCGATACCCTGCCTGGACCCCAGGCGTCCTGCTCACCAGCCACCCCCCCTTGCAGTTTGTTAAGACGTGACATCCCCAGCACTTCTCCCTGCTGTCTGTGGGAGATACAATCGCTTTGGCTCCCCAGAGGCAGCACCAGGCCCACGGGCTGTGACCTGCAGTCCTGCTTCGTGTGCTGCTGCCACAACTTGCTCGCTTTACTCATCCCAGTTCCTCCCGTAGCTGCACCCGGGGCACACCTACTGGTCCTGGTCCCAGCGGCTGGAGCTGAGACCCTCACTGTCACCTGTGCCCTTTGCTGGCACCCAGACCCTAACCCACTCCCATCACTGGCACAATAGACGGGATCTGATCCAGACCCGTCCCAACTTGGTCAACTTCCCAAATGCTGTGTGCGTGTGTTGGCTCTAATTAGGCGAGGTGGGATCCACCTGGAGAGTCCATCTCTGGAACTTCCAGCACCGCCCCCCCGCCCCGCCGGCAGCGCGGCCTGGAGACGGCCGAGGGCTATGGCAGGCCGGGCTGGGGCTCCCTTCCCGGGGCAGGATGGGCCTCCCCGCCCCCAGCCCCAGGCCCCTGCAGGACCCCTCCGAGCCCCCCCCCGACCCTGCGGCACAGCCGCTTCTGCAGAGCAGTTCCGCACGGGCTGACATCGCCCCCCCCAGCTGCCGCCTCCCGCTTTGGCCGGTCGGGGCTGGGTTCCCGGTGCCCTCTCGAGACCCCCCGGGCTGCCCTCAGGCTGCTCTCGGCTGCTCTCGCAGCAGCTCGTTGACAGCAGATCAGCCGCCTCGGGAAGCGAACCAGCGCTTTCTGTGCTGAGGCTGGAAGGAGGAAAAACCCCCCCTCCTGCCCCCCCATCCCCACCCTGTGCTCCCCCCTTCGCTGGGGTAGCGCCCCCACTGCCCTCTCTGCCCCGCCAGCGGCTGCGGACAGAGCTCGAGAGGAGCTCGGAACAGCTTCCTTGGGCCAGCGAAAACTGGGGTCACCTTCTCCCTAAACCACATATTTACCTACCACTTGCTTTTTCCTACTGAATCCCAGAATCCTTCAGGTTGGAAAAGACGCTCGGGGTCATCGAGTCCAACCCTCAGCCCGACTCTACAAAGTTCTCCCCTACCCCACATCCCCCCACAGCTCATCCAAACGGCCCTTAAACACACCCAGGGATGGGGACAAAAAATGGTGAAAAAGTGCAGTCCTGCAAAATTTCTTTTATAAAAATGATTTTTAAAATCTCTGTCACTAGGAGATGCTTCCAAATCAAACAGAACTAATGCACCCCCCTTCCCCACAGCAAAACATGGCACATTTCTGGGCAGACAAGAAAGGAACCCCGAGATGCTGCAGCTGTCCCTCTGCAGGACACGGCAGCTCAGGGAGGGGACCTGGGTTCCCAGTCTCTGCTCCCAGCACAGCAGCTTCAGGCTCCCTGAGCCCAGCTGCTACGGAGCAAGACAGCTCTGGGGGAAGGTCCGACAGCTCCCGGCTGCTCTTCGCACAGCACCCAACAGAGTCCTGCTCGGCTGTTGGGTCTCGTGCCGGCTGTGCCTGCAGGAGGGACGCCTGGAAGAGGCAAAAGGCCGAGCTCAGACAAGCCCCCAGCGCCAGGCCCAGCCGCAGCTCCACGGCTCCGGCTGCACCTTCTACCTCCAGCCCTGACCGACGCTGTGTCCTTGTGCCGCAGGGAGCAGCGGGTTCCCAGAGTCCCCTGAGCCGAGCTCAGATGAGCAACAATTCAAGTTTCTACTGGTTACACCAGGCAGTGAAGAACTGCTCTGCAGGGTCTGGCTTAAAAACCTGACAGCTAGCACACAGAAAGGGAGCAAACCCTCATTTTTCCTAACTTTAGAGCGTTTCACAAGTGAGCAGAGCGTAACTCGATGAGGACTGCCGAGGCCTTGACAATCTTCAAACTCTACCATCTCCTGGCAACACGGGGTGGTGCCTGCTGGGCTTTTGGTGGGACAGACCCCGCTGCTCCCACCCCCCGGTAGGTTTGCAGTGCGGTGCAGCCACAGCAGCTCTGGCATGTTGCCCTCTGCCTGCTCTGGAGAGTGGGAGACGCCAGCACTGGGAGCAGCACTCCGGGCTTTGCTGTTTTGGGGGAAACGGCTCAGGTCAGAGGCTTTCCTCTGTTCTCAAAGTGACACGTGCTTTGCCAAGGGCCGTGTTCCCCACAACCTCAAGCTGGGATTATGAAAATATTCTCTTGGCATGTGAACTCAAACAACAGAAGCAATTCCTAAAGGAGTTCTGTGGCTTATGGAACCTGCTACATTTGAATTACAGTACCAAGGTCTGTCAACATAAAGCCAAACCAGATGAAGAGGGGGACCCTAATCTGCTAAGCATCGAGAGCAGACTAGATGTGAAACCCAGACAGCCAGCTCTGCAAAGGGAATTTCTTCCAATCTCTTTCCCACCATGCCTGACCTTCAGGCAAGTCAGAGACTAGACCCAGGTGAATGATGTTGTTTGGCCATGGCCAACAGATGTGTCTGACAGGGCCCTCCCAGCACTGCTGCACTTGCCTCCTGACAGCCAGACAGATCTTGGGCTGTAGCATCGTGCAAAGTTGTGCCCATCAGCACGGGCACAGCAGCTTTTGATGAGAGCTTTCCTACTCCTCACCTGGTTCTGCAACTCAGCTCATCAGTGACTGCGGCAAGCCTGAGACTCCTCCTGTGAAGAAAACACAAGGATTTCTTTTTAGTCTCCAGTCTGGCCAGGGCCATGGTCTGTACTCAACTTCTATTGGGTCTATACTGGGGGGCTGCTGCCACTGGGATTGGCCATCGTTCCTCTGTATGGCCAGACCCTCCTCCCACCAAGTAAGACTCTGTTCTCACCTCTCTAGAAGCAGGGATCTTG
The DNA here is from genome assembly GCF_031877795.1 of Strix aluco. NCBI lineage: Eukaryota > Metazoa > Chordata > Aves > Strigiformes > Strigidae > Strix > Strix aluco. The sequence goes on along the minus strand of NC_133942.1, from coordinate 2,836,901 downwards.
TGCTGGTCAGAGAGGGAAAATCCTCGTGCACCTGGCAGCGACCGACAACATCTCTTCAGTCTCCTCCGTTCACGTTCCACCTGCACGTCGGACAGGAGAAAGGGTCACAGAAAGCTGCCACCAAACAAGGAGCGAAAGGACCTCTGGGCATCACAGCAAGGAGATTTCTGCTCAGAGACTGTAACTGCACCAGAGAACTGTGAGGGCAAAAAGCACTCGCAGTAGACTATGGAAGAGAAAGAGCAAGAGGAAACAGTTCCTGACACGAGAGTGACACATGTGCATATGGGGACACTGGGGCAAGAAGGGTGGTACTGGAGTGAATGTGCATTTGTGAAGGCAATGGGGTGGGAGAAGAGAGAGAAAACACCAAAGTGTGTGTCCACAGAGGAAAGTGGGAGAGGGAAGGAAACAAGCAGAGGACTCCAAAGTGCTGTCTGTGGAGTTGTGTTGTGTTCCAGAGGACCGTGAGGCTTTGCAGAGGCAGTGAAAGCCGGTTTTACCTGCTCAAGAGTCCTCCTGAGCTCAGCACTGAGTTGCTCCAGCTCCGTCTTCTCAAGTTCCAGCCTTGCAACTACTTGCTGCAGACGTTCCAGCCGCTGTGGCAGGAGTCTCTTCTCCGAGAGCCATGAGAGCTGCTCCCCTTCTGCAGCAGCCTGCTGGGTACAGAGAGGGGATTACGTGAGCTGCTGCCACATCAGGGTTGGAAGGGCCAGAATCAACAAGTCGGAGAGAGTGACCGGCCCAAGGCATGGACAGTGCTAAGTCCCTTCTCCTCCTGGTCCACAGGCCAAGACAACACACTCTCTTCCTAGGGGCCCTCCTCCAGGTCACCTTGGAGAAATCCACACAAATTTGCCTTCGTGCTTTTTGAACCACAGCACAAGGACGTCCTGAATGCACAAGGAAGCCGTTAACCAGATCGGGCAATGGGACCAATTCAATTCCTTTCAACACACCGGAAAAGCTGGACCTCAGAAGTCTAAATCTCCGAAAGCATCCTCTAAGCACCATCAGTGCAGCTGCTGTTCAGCCATCGTGATACAATTCTACTGAGTTTAGTACATTACTCTGGTCAGTTGTGCCCTTTCCTTTCCATGCCAAATCCTAACCACAACATGTTGGCTAGGTTTGCCCAGGTAAGAGAGAACCAATTACCCATCCCCAGCTTTTGCACCCGAGGTAATTTTAACAGCAAGCTCCGTAGTTCCTTCAGTAGCTCTGGGCTTGACAGAAAACATTCCAGCAGGTGAATGGTCTCCGGCCGGAGCTATACAGACAGGCAAACCTGCTGGCTGCAAGCATGGCTTCTCTGGCCAAGCAGGTCATGTATTTGTAGGAATATATATTCCCATATCTTTATGGGAAACACCTTTAGAATCCTTCAGAGATGATGAAACCGGCCCGTGTCCCTCTCTGAAACCACTCTCTGCAGGATGGCTGTTTCTTCCCTCAGAGTCCCACTGGCCTATCTGCCTTTTTGCCCTTCTCTGAACTTCTGGGACGTTCTTCTGGGGAGGAGCCACCAGACCTGCAGCCAGGATTTAAAGTCCAGACTAAACATGATCTAGGCAGTGGCACGATGATGTTCTCTCTATTAGGGAGGAAGGGAAGAGAGAACAACCCTGACATTTGATTTCCCATTTTGGGGTTGGGGGTTTTTTTTGGACCTCTACTGTGTAGTGTTTTCATGGTACCATCCTCCAGAACCGCACTGTGCCCTCTCGAAGGAGTGATGGTCAGAGCACAGACTGTCACTCTGTGTTTCAAATCAGGACTGGCTGTCCCCTTGCAGGCAGACATATTTATCTGAATCAGCACTTTTGTTTCTCAAATGTCTCTATTTTCTTCCCACTGTCTGCTCTCACTGGTAATGTTGAACAGCTTTCTATTATTAGCAAACTTTTGTATTCTCACCCCTTTTTTCTGATCCAGATATTAAGAAATCTAAATACGGATTTGGACACAAATAATAGCCCAAACCATGCAATGTAAAGAGAGACAAGTTTGAAAATTACTTTGACTTAAGTTTCAAGGGGAGAAATCATCAAAATAGAGGAAAATAAACACCCTGAATCTTAACTGAATTTTATATGACTACAGCATCTTTCCCTACTTATTCAGAGGGACGTAACTGGAAAAGTTAAACTAAAAAACAGCCAGTGATATAAAAAATATTCTTCTGCTCTTATGGTGGTCTGTGGTCTCTCCACAAAGTCTGTGATACTGGTCATTTCAATGATCTCTCCTTTCTGGACTGTCTTCTCTTACCCAAGGTGATGACCCTGCTAATTCAGCTTACCTGGCCTGGCAGGAGAGCAAGTCTGGGAAACAGGAATGATGAATGGAAGGGGAAAATGAGGGAAGCTTCGTGAGCATTTGCATATTCTCTGCCTTCTCAGATCTGGACTGCACTTGTACAAGACCACCTAAAATCAGATCTCCACTGGAAAAAGTTGCTCCTTAAAATGATTAACAGAAGGCCAAAAAATACATAAGAAATGGCTCTTCATGGCATCTGCCAGCCTCACCAGGACATCCTTTCTGTGCTTCTCAGTGGTCTCCAGTTTCCTTTCCAAAGATGCCACCTCTTGATGTAGAGTCACAGTCTCCTTTTTAGAGCAGCAGCCTCCTCCTGCAAGGCACTGTGTAGAGAGTTCTTCTTGTGTTCTGCCATCTGTGTCTCTGCAGCAGGAAAGGTGAAGGAGAAGATGACAAGCAAAGCAAAACTAAACTGATTTGCATCCTACAGAGAAAGCACCATTTTCTTACCTGCCTGTCTGTGTTTTCCAGGCCCTAAGCCCACAAGGACTTTCAAAGCACACATAAATAAAGGAAACTTCCAGGCAGAGAATAAAAGAAGAATGAGAGTGGCAAGGTTCAGGAGAATATGAAAATGTGCTTGCTCTTCTGTGAGTTGAAAGGGCAGGGCTAAGGGCATGGCAGCACATCACCCACAGTGTGAGAAGCAGGTAGCACTGACATCAGTGAAACACGGGCAGAGACAGGAGGCGAGAGTCAGATCCAGTGTCCTAAAGGAAAAGGAAGAAGAAGCAAAAGTGAAGACTGACTATGACACAGTTCATTGACCAGGAAGACTTAAGAGACTTTACAGAAAAAAACAGATCTGTCAACGTTGTGCTTGAAGATGTGCTTTGGTATTTGTTCAAAAGAATGAAGCTAGGGGAATATGTTGTGCACTGGCAGAAAAAAAGAAGAAAGGAAATATTCAGTGGTACTAGGACAACGGCAAGAAAAAACCCACTGAGCATCACACCAGTACCGAGAGCTGAAGCAAGGATGACTACAGATAGACAGGAACTAAAACTAAACTAATACACTAAACTAATAGACAGGAACTAAGGATGGAAAGAACCGACTAGTGGGACAAGCAGGATCCATCCACTGGCAGAATTTCAATTATATAAGCTTTATCATATGTAACATATGTAGTAAAAACTATGAATGTTCCAGAAAAAAGCGATGATCTAAGGCCTGGAAAACTCTCTGAAAAATGATCAGCAGTTCCATCTCAGAGAGGGAACATGAAGAAATATTGAACAGGTAAAGGCTCTACATGAGCAGGCGACAGCCTGTGGGGGAGGCAACAAGCAACGCCCACACCTCCCTGTTCCTGCAGTCTGGGACAAGGAAAACACGACAATGAGATAAAAACCCAATTCTGATGTGGGGAGTGGGAAAGCAATGACAGAGAAAGGAGAAGGAATGTCTGTCCAGCTATAATAGAGAGAGGCCAATAGCCCTGGAGGCTCTGGGATGGCCTGGAGATTAGAGGAAAAGGCAACTACCTACATGTGAAAAGCAGTTTATAGATAAACACAACATGAACATGTTACCAAAGGCTACGGAAGTAAAAAATTGTGTTTTCTATGGCTGTGAGCTCAGATACCAAATCATATCGGCAAGAAAACAGGTGAGAAGGATGCAGAAGCACGAGGTACCAGAGAACGAGGAAAAGCAGCAGAAGGAAGGATGCAATACACAGGAACTTAACACTGAACTCATGCTCTGTGAATCTGCCATGTAAGAGGAAAAGGAAGTCGATAAAGACAAGGCTTTTTGAGGCTGGTGCTTTCAAAGACCACACAGAGAAGGATACTGTGAGGCATCACGCTACACCTACTTAGCAGTGACATGGGACATGAAAGGCACCACCTCTGCACATTATCACCAGTCACACAGCCAGATGCACTGCCAGACACTGGATCTTTCTCTACAAAAATCCTTCCCTGGTAGTTCTATCGATAAGTCTCAGGCTTGTTGTTTTTCTCCTCTTCCCATCCCTGGGCACTGCATTTTCCCTCTGCGTGGTATCAGAGACCCCCACTGGTGAGACAGGATGGGGTCAGTGGGTTGGAAAAGGGAAGTTGTACCTTCCTGGCTTTGAGCCAACTGTTTCTGCAGCTCTTGATGGCAGGCACTGAAATACTCCTTCTCAGCTTGCCTCTTGCTCAGCTCCAGCTCCGAGTCCTGTATCTTCTTCCTTGCATCCTTCTGGAAGAGGTAACAAGAGAAGCATCACCTCACAGAGCCACTGCTGGCGGGAGACAAAAAGGTACAAACACACAGGCAGAAACAGCCAAGGTGGGAGGGGGCAGCTGGGCAGTAATGGTACATGGGATGGGGATTCTCCTTTCCCCCGTGGCAGCAAGCCAACCTGGCCCACAAGAATTTACATCCATTCTGGCTTTGGCACTCTGCTTGTCAGTTCAGTGCAGCAGCAGGACGGGATTTCTGGGTGCACTAGACACAAGTTACCAGATCTCACTGAGTCTGCTGCAGGTGCTGGCGCAGGTCTTGTAGGGCTGCGGCCACTCTGTCCACTGTGAGCTCCGCAGGGAGGTCCCTGGCCTGGGAAACAGCTGGGCCCCAGGCATGACCCTGTTCTGGAGAGAGAAGCCATTCTGTTGCAAGCTTTAACCGAAAGGGTCTCCAACAAACAAGGCCTCTTTATGCACAGGAGGAGGTGGCAGTGCCTTTGACGCCGTCCTAGAGCTCGTGTTACAGCAAGACGTGTGTCCCGGGCTGACATTATTTTGATGACCACTAATGTCAGCACTGCCTCAAGGAAGGACGCACGTGCCCTGTGACTTGGGCCCTATTTCATTCTGATGCTGGTCATTTCCCCACATACAAACACGGACTTGTCTCTGCAGGGATGTCAGGCTTCCAAGACTTCCCAAGGCTTGAATCAGCCTAAACTGACAGGACAGGTCTGTCACATCAGGATTACAAAGAACCACACCCCCAGCACCTGCTCCCCTATACCCGCCTACAGACCTGTGAACCCAGCCCCACACTTGCCTGAACTCCAAGGGACTAAGTCTCTGCTGTCACAGACCATGCGCTGGAGAACCAAGTGCAGTTTGTCCAGCTGGGATCGGGCTTCGCGGGGGGCACTGTTGGCTGCTGACACCCCGTGGTCAATGCCTGTGCTCTGCTCTCTGTGCTACAGAGCCTCAAACGCAGTTCAGACACCTCAGCCTCCAGCACGCACAGAGAGTTCCTCGAGCACCGTTCGCCTGCTTGGGACTCCTCCAGATCCCGCAGCAGCTGCTCCTCCCCAGCTGCCAGGCCAGCCTCCTCCTCCAGCGCTGCCTCCTGCAGCGACTGCACCTGTAACACAGACGCACAGCGCTCAGGGACAGCGCTGCTGCTGAGGCACCAGAGCGGGACTAGAGGAAAGGGCCAAGGAAGAATTACTTCAAGCCAAAAACCACACTGGAAACAGAACACACGAGGCCAAGGATTCAAACTGAGCAAAACAAGCTACAAACAGGTACCTGGAGGCTAAGGGGCCTGAAGGAAGTTTCCCCATCCCCAAAGGAACGGTCAAACTGTCAGGTTTTTGTGCTTTCCAACCTCAGAAATGAAGGTTCCTGTGTGTGTGAGGGTGTGAGGGGCTGGCTGGCAGGGTGAGGGGGCAGATGAAGCATTCCTGCATGGAGAGTGGGGCTGCCAGGGACGCCTGGGATTAGAAGCAAAGGGGAGACAATCGGCATCCTTCATGGGGCACCTCCCCAATGCCAGCTGAACGGCCGAGCCGGGAGTGCTCCCACAGACTGCCAGAACCAATGCTGTCTCACCAGACTGCTCAGGGCCTGGCAGGGGCAGAAACACCATCTGGGGACAACATCTGGAACAGAGATACTGAGAAGCTCCAGAGGAGTCTTCTGTTTCTCCTCAGACATTGAATGCCATGAACCATGAGAGAACCGGGGAAAGCCCAGGCAGAACACAGCAGATCCAGCCTCAGTGTGCAGTCTATGGGCACAACACAGAAGGAGTGTATGTTGTTGGGAGGGAAAACAAGTTGAGGCCTACAAGCTGAAGGTGGTATTCTATGTCCCTGGAGAAGAGGATGCTAGTGCACAGGTCACCTGGTTGTTGAGCTCTTGTATTTCTCTTCTGCGGTCTGAATGGAGCTGCTCGGCCTGGCGAAGAGCAGAAGGAAGCTGAGACACCTTGTTGTGCTGGGCAAGGTTGTTTTCTTCCAGGGTTTTGAGGCTCAGTTCCTTCTCTTCCAGAGACACAGTCAGCCTGAAAGTCAGAGCATGCAACTCATTACTACATGGTATGTAACATTTAATAAACTCTTAGGACTTCCACCAAGGGGAAAATTGATTTGTCTGCTGAGGTTTGTCTGAACAACTAGGCTGCTTGTTCAGTCCTCAGCCAGGTTGGCAACCACACCCAAGCACGTGCCCACTACGCTTTTTTCCACAGAAGAAAGGTGAATTATTGGCTAAATACTCTATTTTTTTTTTTTGAGATGGGAATGTGAATAGAAACACCACAAAGTCTTGAAATGAAGACATTAGGGCAGAGGAAAATTTTTCTTTTGACTAATGAGACTCCAAGGGAGAGGTTTTGTCAATAATGAAGAGACATTTTCTTCCCCTAACTTGTCCTGGTAGGAACAGCAGCAACTGACAGCCAGGTGATCTTTGGGGAGTTTTGTAAAACTTGCAGCACCCATATTACTTTCAGCTAGAGAAATGAAGGCTGATACCAGAAGCAGTAATGGAGGTTTGGAGGAAATACTCAGATCCTTACATAAGATGCCAGATCCCTCACGGGGGAAGCAAGAGGGCACGGCCTTTTATTTCTCTTCTTCAATGAAGGTGTGTGTTGAAGGCTGGCAAGACTTTACCAGGTGAAGTACCCTACCTACCCTTTCTCTTCTTTCTTGCGTTCCTTGGACAGTCAGTAACACCTGTAACTGGTGAGGCTGGCAGGGACCCTGCTCAAGCCCTTCCAGACACCCATTGGGAGTTTTTGAGGAATGAGGAAACAGATGGCAATAAGAAACATGCTTATTTCTTGGGTGCCTCAGAGGGGAATCTGGCTTAGTTCAAAATCATGGTTTTAACCAAAGGCATCAGGATGGAAGACTGATACACATCCCAAATGTTTAAAATTTACTAGACCCAAGACAGAGCTGATGGATGTATCCAGCTCACTACACTGCAGCTCGTTCTGCCTCCTTTGGTGTGTTTCAGGTTTGAAACCCCTGAAAATTTCATTTAACAGCATTAACATGCCGACCTAAGAAAACAACACCTCATTTTAAGTAAAGGACTACTCCAAAAGCCACTGTCTTCAGAAAAACTGTAACTGAAGGATTAAAAGGAAAGAAAATGAAACACCACATCAAGAGAATGAAACATATCTGCATGGAGAGTTCAGAACTCTGCTTTTTATGAAATGCTGCCAGAGCCACTTGGATACGTGAAGATCTGAAAGAGGGAATCCATTAAACAGAACAGAGTTTCACAGACTTTCATTTACCTGGCTTTTTCATTCTCTAGAAGCTTCAACGAAGCCTGAAATTCTGTGTTGTGATGCTCCACTTCTCCCCATCGACTCCTTTCCCCTCCAAAGACTGCAAACACGCTTGCAGCTCCTTGTTCTGATGTTCTACCTTCTCCCATTGACTCCTCTTCTCCTCCAGGATCTTCTGGATGTGCACAACCTCCAGCACCTTCTGCCTTGACAGTTCCTGTGCCTCACTCGGATCTTGCTGAGCTTTGTGGCCAGTCACTTGCTGGGACTCTTTGGAGGCTGCTAGTTGAGATGTCAACTCTTCCACCTCAAGGAAAACACAACAAAGCAGTCAAAGACTACAGCTTGCCACTGTCAGCCATATCAGCCATATCATATACTGTGAGGAAAGGGAAAGAACAACTTTAAATTCCACCCTTTCATGAAAGTACCAGATCCACAATGGATACAGCTGGCTTGTTTAAAAATCTAAGTGGGTCACCATGTTCATCTGAAAAAGCACCTTAAAAAACAAGGCTAGCAGTACCAGGCCAGCAGAAATCCATTCTGATGAGTGCTGGCAAACAGGCACAAAGAGCAGCCCATCTGTCCAGGGCAGCAGCTGGCCGGTCAGTCTCCTTCAGCCCAGCTGAGATGGAGACCACAGTGTGATGGCAGCCAGAGGGACTCACCCCATCCCCTGCTGCTCTGCCATGGGGAGAGACCACCTGGCTGATGACTGCAGTGGCTATTGCTGTTTCACTCACCTGGTTTTGTAGAACATCCCTCTGCTGAAGGAGGACATTAATTTCTTCTTTCATGGTTTTGATTTCTTCCTTGTGCCTCTTCTCCACTGCCTTGATCTTACTCTGAGTTTCCTGCAGCTCTGCTTGCAGTTTTTCTGTGATGTTCTGCCAACACAAATGGAGAGCAAGCTGCTGGGACCGCCATCAGGTTCAGCTTTCTCTTCTTTCTGTCTCAAAATCACATTCATTCAGCCACTTCTGCTCTTCTACCCAGCTCTGCTTCCACTGTAACACTTCCTTCCTGTTGCTGATCTCGGAGCTCATCAGGCTCTGGGCTTTCAGTGCCTGCAGCAGTCCCTGCCTCCTCAGTCACAGCACTTAGGCTTTATTTCCTTGTCACTGCCCTTCACTCTGTTACCTGGGTCTCTCAGCCTCTCTCAGCTTACGTCCAGTTGCCAACGGCCTGTTCCTTCAACCCACCCTACTAGTCAGACTTACCTGCCCATCCTCGCGCTGCTCTTTCACCTCCTGCCTGAGCTGCTCCAGCTGCTGCTTGGCTGCTCTTAGCTCTCCCTGAGGCTGAAGTAGTGTCTCTAACAAAGCACTCTTCTCACGCTCCTTTTCTCGCAGGACCTGCACAGAAACAAAGAGAAGACAGGTTTAAACTTCCCACACAGAATTTGTGTGGCAAGGCTCCAACACCGACGGGCTGACGCGTTCTCAAAGCGCTGTGTTGCTGCTCTCCCAGGCCCTTCTCTGCCCACCTGCAGACACAGCTTCCTAAGTGAGACTGGCCGTATGAACATGGTCCAGCCACAGTCCCCCTGTGATTGAACCTCCAACAAACATCTAACGCCTAACAGGAAAGTGTGTGGCACTTCTCAAATGTCTCGCCTTGCTGGTGAGGGTGTCCCTCATCTTCTGCTGTGTCCTGTTTGTCTTTCAACAGCAACTTTCACACCTAGTTAGCAGCAGAGAAAATGCAGGGCTGCCAGAGGGCTGAAGAGAGCAGCTCCTTCAGAAAACTCATGTATTCCAAGTGGGGTTTGGTGAAAATTACTTCATTTTTAAGGTATTCATTAGACTTTGGTAAAGTACTGACATGACAGGGACACACTGACATCTCTGAGCACTGCCCTGGCATTTCAATACCTGCAGACACAGCTGGGGGTACTGCTGTCCCCAGGCAGACTCCGTGAAGAGGACTTTGGGTGGGACACAAGGAGGATCTCACTGTGTGACAGGGTTGCACAGGAGATCTGGGCACAAAAGAGCTTACCAGCAAGTGACTTAAAACAGCCCAGAAGACACCCCTGTTTCACTGCTCAGAAATATTTCAGAGGAGTCTTTAAAATTGTTTTTATTTGTCAACAATCCTGCCATGCCCCCCTGTCCCCCCCAAACAGAAACCCCATCCTCATGGGGATTCAGTCCTACAAATTCCGTTTGGTCTTTAATGGAGTTAAGGTTATAAGCATGTATCAGTAAAGATCAAAAGAGGACTGTGAAAATACTCTGAGGTAAGTCTTAAAAAACAATAGCAGCACAAAAATCTCAACTGAAAGGGGATGCTTCTGCCCGGCTTCCTCTGACAGGTCTCACTCCTAGTCCCAAAGAGAACCCTGCTTGCCTTTCACCTCACCAAATTCAATGTAGAAAGCATGCAGGGCATGCTCCACACAGCCCGACATCCAGACATCTCCCACGGCTCTAGCCTTGCAACAAAGCTACACAAATTCTCCTTTTACAGTCTTTACCTCTGGCTTGGCATTTTCGACTCTGGTTCGTTCCTCCTCTTGTTGAGCTCGCATGGTAGCAACTTTCTGCTTCATATCAAACAGCTGCTTCTCGTGCCCCCCTTCTGTCTCCACCTTCTCTTTTTCCCGTTGCTCCAGTATCTTCTGCAGCTCTGAATGATGCCCTTCCCGCTCGCTTGCCTGAGGAGTGGAGGGAAAGACTTCAAGGTGAAGTCCCAGCCACGCTCCTCAAAACAAATGTGAAGCTTCATCCCTCTCACAACCCCCCACCTCAACAGTGCACAACAACGGCTTTGTGCTCTCCATAAATCACGTCCTGTCAAGGAACTTAAAAGGCGGGTCAGCAGGTGGACGAATCATAGAATCATTTAGGTTGGAAAGACCTTTAAGATCATTGAGTCCAACCATTATGAAAAGGAGATGTTACCTTCCTCTCTCCATGGCTGCCTGTTTCCTAGCACCTGTCTCCTCAGGATTTCTCTCTATTCTTAGAGTCTATTTTCAAAGCTCACACCCCTTTCCATCAGTGAAAAGATGTAGATGGACCGCAGGGTGAGAAAGAGACCTGATGCCCCAGTCACAAGACAGGCCACGAACGGAAGTACCAGGAACAAGGGGCCTGTTCCACATGCGTCACACCCAGAGATAACACCTCTGACGACGGTGACAGGACAGAAAGAAAGGGAGAAAGTTCCTGTGACTGCAGTTGGCAGCAATGTGAGGAGTCTACTTCATGGCAGACAGGAGCCTGGTAAGATCCTACCCCTTTCCTGCCAGGCTTTGGGTGGGGAGCACCCAACCTCCAGCTAAACTCACCTTAGGCCCACGCTGAATCTGTGGCTGCTTTTACTGTCCTGGCAGAGTCCTGGGGGTCTTCACACGCCTTCAGGTACGAGGTTTAGGGTTAGGGGGAACAGGGGATAGGGTTAGGGGTTGGGATAAGGGCTTAGGGGCTAGGGGTTGGGGTAAGGGGTAGCAGTTAGGATTAGGGGTTAGGGGGTAGGGAGGAGGGGGAGGGGGGAGGGGTTAAGGGGTTGGGGGTTAGGGCATAGGGAGGAAGGGGAGGGGTTTGGGGTTGGGGTTAGGGATCAGGGGTCAGGGTTAGGTGTTATCATTGGGCGTAAGGGTTAGGGGTTGGGTGTTGGGGAAGGGGTTAGGGGTAGGGGTGAGGGGTCAGGGGGTTAGTGTTATGGGGTTAGGGGGTGGGGTTTAGGGGTCAGGATTATCTGCCTGGCCCAGCCAGGTGTGACCTATGACAGATGGTTGCTCCCATTTCACACACTCAGGCTATTACTCTTCTAAAGCCAGCCCACAAAGCTTGCTTGAAGAATTCAGAAGCATATTGTTTCCTACCAGGTCTTGTAGGAGCTGGTTTATTTCCACTTCATGATCAGTTTGCCGCAGTTTGAGGGGATTGTTATACTGCTGTTCTGTCTGCAGGAGCTGCTGTGCCATGTTTTCCCGTTCCTGCCTCATTAGAAATCGCTCTGCTTCCAGCTCACACTGAAGGCACTTCACTGCCCCTGGACAGGACAAACGGCAAGATTCAGAGTCTACACAATGGTTCTGACTTCACTGACCTTACGCCATCTGAACTCCAGTGCAGGAGAGATCTGCCTCCATCTCCTCACAAGCACTGCGGACACAGAGCTATTTTTATACCATCTTCCCTAGCAGGGGGATCACCAGAGACAGGAGGCTCTCACCTTGTATCACCTCCTTGGCCTGCGTGACTGCGTGAAGTTGGATTTCCAGCTGACTCCTGGTGATCTCCAGCTGAGAGAAGTGCCGCTGAGCTTCAAACAGGCTGGATTCCAGCGTCTCTTCCACTGACCTGTGAGTTGTGAATACAGAGAGAAATGAGTTTGTTGCTCCTGACACCCACTGAGAGTTATTCCAGTAAGAAGTCATTCAAGATCCCTACCCCTGAAAATGGGCTGCAAGGAAACTTGTACACAGAAAGCATATTTCTGCCATTTAAAATACCAATGCCGGCCCCTCCGGGGGATGCCCAGGCCTTGCTTATGACCCAGCACAACACAGAAAGCCCAGCTGAATTTGATCTCAACGGCCAAATCTGGAATTGCTGTTGGCTGACACACGGGTAGCTGTGCCCAAAGTCTGGGCCAACAAGGAAAAGCCCGATCTCTGCTCACAGCCCTCAGCTCATCAGCGCTTCCAAGCTGCTCTGCAGGGGGACAGAACAAGAGTATTTCCCTGGGTGACTCGAGACTTTTTGAATGCTGTTCACAGTGTAGCTATAGGTAAGTAACTTTCCAGACTCCTTGTATTTAAAAGGGACTCAAGAAACACATCAGATGATATAGTAGGATCTCTCGCTTGGAGCAGCATTCGTAAGAAACCTGAACTAGATTTTATCTGAACAAGGACCACTGAAAGGACAGACGGGCAGCCTTCAGTTTCAACTGTTGAAAGTTCAAGAGAAAAACTTGCTGCTTTTCTCTAAGTGTTGCTATCTAAGTAGGCAGCAGCCCAAGTGACTTGCTGCTCGTTAAAATGGAAGCTGTAGTACTGCAGAGCCAAATTCTTACAGCCACAGACTTCAACCAACCGCTGCGTATGACATGAGGGTTCTGGAACCAGGAGCTGAAGTGACCTCCCTGATCTAACACAGCGCCCTGTGTGCCAGGTTCCCACAACACACAGCACTGCCTCACTAGGATGGGGGTGCCATAAAAACCACAGCAGTAGAATTTCACTGCTTGGATGGACAATGGAGGGTGTATCTTCAAGAAGAACAAGCACATATTTCTGATTGTGCCAATCTCTGACAGTCCAAAGTAAACATGCTCCCTTTTAGGATAAATAGAATCAGTCTCTAAAACAGAGCAGAAAAGATCGAGTCCAAAACTGTGACAACAAAAGGCTCTTGAGAACAACATCTGGCAAGAACAGTTGCTGAATTTTTATCTATTGTCAAAGGTTCTTCATAACTGATTTATCTTCTTAAAAAATAATGTATCCCTTTTAAAAAATTTTTTTAAAAAGGAGCTGAACATGTTTAGTAACAGCCCAATAATTGACCAAACGTAACTCAGCTGGATCAAATGAGAGAAGCTGGAGCTCAGAAGAAGCAGCAGCTCTCAAGAAACACACTGAGTCAAAATGGGTGTTTATCAGCCATCCTAACGACGTACTTTGGAGTAATACAGTGTAAAAGTCAAGAAACATGAGAAACAATGTCTAAAACATCATTTGTACAGCTCTGCAAGTTCAGGAGTCTTCTAAAAAACACCTACAAGGAGGACAAACAACTCTTTTTTTTTTTTTCCTGAGCAGAACTTGTCACATATGACCTTAGAAAGGCAGAAGGACAGAATCTTGCTCCTTCCCTGTGTAACTTCTCCCCGACATCTGTCTCTAAACAGCAGGTGGTGAGGAGTACAGGGCACAGACATCAGTGATGGGCAAGAATCCTCAGAGACGTGAGGATTCAAAAGAGGTTTCCCAGCTGCTGGTGTAACCAGCCCTGGGTCCTGCACCACAGTAACAAGAGTTACCTTCCAGCCAGAAGGCCCTCGAGATCTGCAGCACCAGCCTCTGGCTCCACCCTAGATGGCAGTGTCCTACTCACAACGTCTGCATGGAACAGCCATCGACAGCCAAACTACTTGATAAGGACAGATCTATGTTCAAATGCACAGAACAAGAAACCAAAACCAGAGAGAAACTTCAGTTTCAGCAAACGCCTGCAGGGTTTAATTATTACCCAACTCAGAGCCAAGCTGCCTTGCTTTGGACTTCACACAGGAATGTGCAGGGGGACACAAACCTGAGCCCGAGGCCCAGGAGATGTTTGCTAGTTTGAGCTGTCAGGAAAACAACATTAAAATCATAGTATATTTCTTTTCATTTTGATCAAGATTCTTTCATTTTCTGCCCGTGGAAGGTGAAAACATTTGAAAAGCACACAGGATGCAATAAATCCTCATGGAATGATTACCACCTTTATAATTACAGACATTACCTAATGTCCTGCCTAGGGTTTCCTCCCCGCCCTTACCTGGCCTCTGCCAGCTGCTCTGACAGGCCTTGTCTGTCCCGCTGCAGGGCTGCCAGTCGCACCTCTAGGGCAGCCTCCTCATGCTCCAGGAACTCCTTCTCTTTGGACACCGGGGCCAGTGCACGCCCCTGGCGAGAGGACTCCTGGCGCAGCTGCTCAGACCGCTGCGAGCTGACTCTTGCTGGTGGTAAACCTGACAGCAGGACAAAAGGCAGTTAGAGCCCTTTCTCTGGAGTTCTGTGCAGAGCCAGCCAGTGCCACTTCTGCCTCGGCTGGAGGAGAAAGAGCTCCTGTACTGCGGGCTGGAAGTTTAAGAGCATCTGCTCCATCCACGCTAATACCCTGGGCTGCCAAAAGGCACTGGGACTGTTAACTTGGAAGTGATGAGTAAGGCCACGCTGGGCTGCCTGGGACCACACAGCCCCTTCACAGCAAACATAAATACACCAGACTACGTGTTTGCACGCAAAAATACGGCATCTTCCAGATCTGCCACCTTGCAAACTGGAGTTCTATCAGAATCTATCCCAGTGCTGGAAATTTTCAGAAAAGTTTGAGCAAAAGCAACTTTGCTCACTGAAGAAAGTGAAAATACACGTGGTTTCTCCTTCTGGAAAAAAAGAAAAAGATCCAAGTGCATTGCCTGCAATGAGGTGATGCTGGGCCCTTGGGGTGACTCTATTCCTACAGTAGTTCATGTCAACAACACTGTCTGCTTGTTTCACACAAAGAAGTTGTCTAATATACCTTGCTGGTATTCAAACTTGAAGATTAACCATGATTTTTTAGCTTTTTTCTTCAATATAACACCTCTGCTGGGTATTTGCCAAACATACCGTGGACTCCAAGACTGACTAACAGAGAACAGACCCTCAGAAACAAACAATTCTCTCAAAGTTATCCCATAATATCCAAGATTGTACATCATGAAACTGACATTTAAATGATGACAAACTCCCTGCTCTCCTTCAGTGACATGATTCTCCCAAGCTCTTTTTCCAGGGTATCAAAATCAGTTAGTCCCCAGTGAAGAGTCTTGTGTGATCACCTCTTTCTCATCTTCCTCAGAGCCTGAAGAGGCTCTAACAGCTCACAGAATCAGAACCATTTAGGTTGGAAAAGACCTCTAAGATCAGCAAGTCCAACTGTTAACCCAACACTGCCAAGCCCACCACTAACCATGTCCCTAAGCACCACATCCACACGGCTTTTAAATACCTCCAGGGATGGTGACTCAACCGCTTCCCTGGGCAGCCTGTTCCAAGGCCTGACAACCCTTTCCAGGAAGAAATTTTTCCTAATATCCAACCTAAACCTCCCCTGGTGCAACTTGAGTCCTTTTTCTCTCATCCTATTGCTTGTTACTTGGGAAAAGAGACCGACACCCACCTTGCTACAACCTCTCAGGGAGTTGTAGAGGGCCATGAGGTCTCCCCTCAGCCTCCTCTTCTCCAGACTAAACCCCCCCAGGTCCCTCAGCCGCTCCCCATCAGACCTGTGCTCCAGACCCTGCACCAGCTCCGTTGCCCTTCTCTGGACACGCTCGAGTCATTCAACGGCCTTTTTGGAGTGAGGGGCCCAAAACTGAACACAGTAATCGAGGTGCGGCCTCACCAGTGCCGAGCACAGGGGGACAACCCTGCCCTAGTCCTGCTGGCCACACTAGTTCTGACACAAGCCAGGATGCCATTGGCCTTCTTGGCCACCTGGGCACACTGCCAGCTCATAATCAGCCAGCTGCTGACCAGCACCCCCAGGTCCTTTTCCCCCAGGCATATTTCCAGCCACAAAGTTGCATGTATGTCTTAAAATACAATTTCAACAATTTCAGGATCTCATTCCCGTTCTTAGCAGTACAAGACAGCAGACACTGACCTGCAGCTTTGTCCCGCTCTCCAGGCTCCAACAAATGGAGTTTTGAAAGCTGCAGATTCACAACAAAAAGCATAAATAGAAACATGCAACCCCATGGTTTTTTGACTCAGAAAAAGGGTGAAGAGCTACGCTGTTTGCTTCTTTTGCCACATGGGAGAGCAGCAGCCTCACTCAGATTCATGGGCAAGACAAATCATCTCTGCAGCTTATCAAAAGCCAAAAGAGAGGCCACCACAGGCAGGTGGATTGACGTCATCTGTAGCAGCAGAGGACAACTGAGAGAATTGCAGAACAGCTCTGCCAGCCATCAGCACATTTCCAAAAGGCAGTAAACAAAGCTGCTGACCTCCAGCACTACCAAGTGTCTCCTTGACAAAACCACCACAGAATCCAACAGACTGAGCTTCACCGAGCCGAGCAGCCAAAAGCCCACCCGGAAAGCACCAGGTGTTTGGTCTCACCTGACTGAGCTGCTCTTGGGTTTCTGCCTTCTCCTCTGCCAGTATCCTCAGCTCTTCCTGCAGCCCCTCCCGTTGCTCCTCCACTTTCTTCAGCAGCTGCTCCAGGTGGGCTTTCTCTGCACCAAGCTCTTCATTTGTTCTTTCACACAAGCTCAGCTTCTCCTGGTCAGAGATCCTTACTCTCTCCAGCTCAGCCACTTTACCCGACAGAACTTCATTCTCTTGCTCCAGCTGCAGTCACAGAAGCACAGAGGAAATGAAATACAGTGAGATTTACCATGGAGAAGGTTTGGCTTCGACAGAAAAAGGAACATTTCCATATTCAGGCAGTCATACGTCTGAAGGCAAGAAGTCTGAAAAGCAGCAGCAGCTGCAGACGAACACTTGGCAAGATCTTTGGCAACTGCTCACCTGCGACACAAGTTTGTTCAGTCGCACTTTATCCAGTGCAAGAGCTTCACTGACACTGCTCATCTGCGCTGCTGCAACGTGTAGAACAGCTCCTTCAGCACTCGGCTTATTCTGAGCCCCTCTCAACTCTGCCACTGACTGCTCTCCCTGAAGAGACAAAAGAACAACATGAAAGCAAAGACAAGAAAATCCTTGAC
The DNA here is from genome assembly GCF_031877795.1 of Strix aluco. Classification (NCBI taxonomy): domain Eukaryota; kingdom Metazoa; phylum Chordata; class Aves; order Strigiformes; family Strigidae; genus Strix; species Strix aluco. The sequence goes on along the minus strand of NC_133942.1, from coordinate 2,819,645 downwards.
TTTAAGCAGCGACTCCAGATCCCCTTTGGTGTCTCTGACACACCCCCAGCCCAGCGCTCCCAATAACCACGTGGGGACTGACTGCACCAAGGAGCCTGTGTGGTCTGATCACCCTTTTCCAAGGAGGAGAACAACACTGTCACTGTCTTCTGCTGACAGAAACGGCACCTGTGCTGGTCTTGCTATCACAACTCCCTCTCCCACAAGTTCTGCTAGGAATAAGGTGACCATACCTTCTCCAGGGCCACGGTAAGCTCATGTTCCTCTTGCTTCAGCAGATCCCTCTGAAGGTGCGATTCCTCCAGTGTCTCCCTTGCAACTACCAGCTCACTCTCTAATAAAGAATGTTTTGCTTCAAGTGCAGCTAAGTCCTTCAGCCTATGAGAAGGGGTTTTAATGTAAAAACATTCTCATTTCCAAAACCAAGATTACATACTATTTCTGAGATATGGCAGTTGGAACGATTTGCAACAGCTTTCTATTTACCCCTAAAGAATGCTGTAACTTCCTGCCTAGCGCTGCATCAGTCTTTGTCACTGACCCAGGTGAAACATTCATCATTGAGAAAGTAAAACAAGCTTCCAGAAATCACAGGTTTCCAAAAAGTTCAGGTGCTCTCAACAGCTTCCTGCCTGTTAGCTCTCTCTCTCCTTTTTGATACATTAGATACCAGACTTTCCAAAGTTCTTCTTTGCATAACACAGACTTTTAAAGTCCAGATTAACATTCTCTCCATTATTCTTGCCTGCGGCAACAAAACGATGAAAGAGCCTGCAATGTATGTGGGGAGATCTGTATGAATTTCCAATCCAATAACCATAAGATGACAGGATGATTCAGGCTGGCAGGGACCCCAGGAGGCCTCTAGCCCAATCTTCAGCTCAAAGCACCTGGGGTCAGCTATGGGATCAGTCCAGGTTGCTCAAGGCTCAATCCACCTGGGGCTTCCAGATTCCCAGGGATGGAATCTGCACAACCTTTCTGAGCAACCTGTTCTGCTGCAGGATTGCCCTCATGGTTCCATTTTTTGTTCTCCTTAAATCCAGCCTGAACCTCTCTTGTTTCACCTTAGGCCTGTCATCAACTACTCTGGTCAGCTTTGGAATGATTTTTTTCAAGGGCCATAAAGATAAAGTACAAACAGGCAGCTCTGCTGTGTGTCAGCAGGGAGCCAGCCCTGCCCACGTGCTCCCTTCACCAGTCTGTGCTACACATGCTGAGCAGACAAAATCCATTCTTTTAGGGGGGCCTCCCACCGTCCGGCAGCGCCCACCCCTGCCCAGAGGAAGCTTTAATGCTCACAGGAGCTCCTGGTCACGACGCGCTCTCTCCATCCTCTGCTGCTGCTCCACCCTCTCCCCCTGGGCTGCATCTTCCCTCAGCTGCAGCTCAGTGTTACTCTGACACAGACACGAGGCTTCTTGCTCCATCTCTCCAAGCTGTTGCTGTAGCTCTGCCCTGGTTTTCTCGAGGTTTGCACAGTCACTGCAGAGACAAGGCTCAGACAGAAGAATGAACAGGCCTGAAGAGTCACGGATCCCATTTCAGTCACTCCAGGCTGGCGCTGTGGGCAGCACGGTAAGGAAGAACTTGCCCTTCCCCTCACAAGGTCACTGGAGAGGGACAGAGGAAGGCAGGCAGGCTTTTGTCTTCGTTCACTGAGAAGCCGTGGCTAGGAAAGGGCCCCAAAGAACAGAATTCAGAGAAGCAGCACATCGAGAGGGAGGCATCTCGTATTCCAACATCACTCTGAGTCTCCAAGACAGCCTTAGGATTCACAGTAGAGCAGGAAAAGCAGTGACAGGAGGATGCTGAAGTGCCAAACAGGGGCATACATGGGGAGGGCAGGCGAGTTCTTTGCCCATAACACCTCTGAACTGCCAGAACTGGAAGCAGATTGCCTCCAGACCGCAGGAGGAGGAGGGAACACTCACCTTCTGAGTGCTTCTACCAGAGACTGCAGGTGCTGCTGGTGGCTGCTGGCCGTCTGGCATTCCTGCTCCAGTTGCTTGAGGCTTTGCTGCAGCTTCCTGCACTTCTCTTCCTGCTGCCTGTGCTGGTGCAGCAGGAAACTGATAGAGTCCTGCCTGGCAGAGAGCTCTTTTAGGGCCTGCAAGGAATGGGCAGGGAAAAGCACAAACAAGCAATAAGGAGCAGGGAAGATGGCTCCTGATAGCTGTGAGAGAAGTAAGCAGCGAGACAGCTCACCTGAAGGCAAAAGTTGTGATGAGGGGGTGGAGATCAAAGAGAGAAAAGCAGCAGAACACAGAGCTGGTGAGACTGGTGAGGCGATATAGTACCAAGAGTGGGATGGCTAGAAAGAAACTGGCTAAGTGAATGGAAAGGTTTCAAGATAAGCAAGGCATCAGCAGCTGAGCCTGCGGCCAGTGGCGAAGACAAGGAGAAATTCTCACCTGTGCTGCTCCTCTCCTCCTTGCCAGCGCTTCCTGAACCAACACAAAGGCACGCTCTGCACCAACGGAGCTCAGACAAGAGAGGATGTTGCCAGACTCTGCCTGCTGGGAGCTGTCAGTGACCGTGCTGGCACATTCATCTAACACCACCTGAAAGCCCACATCAAGCTGTTACTCTCTGCTCATTCTACTGGATTTTCTTTGTCTATTTCTCCTTTTCTCCCACTTCACCCTAGAGGCATTAAAAACTCAATTCTCTCATTTCTTCAGTCAACAAAGAAGTTTTGTCCCTGCGGTCACAAGTGCTCCAGGGGTTTCTGAATACAGCTACTACAAACAAGAAGAAACAAGTGTGAAGTGGCTGGAGGCTGCCTGAACACTCAGTTTCTTGAAGCTCTCATGAATGATTTTAGTCTCCTTCAGCTTCTTAGAGCCACAGAGACGAGGAGCACCAGGTCAACACTGGAAATAGCAATGAAAGGAAATATTAATGCTACCCAGGGAAGAAGGAAGCTGATGAATACTGGAAAACAGCAATGAAAAAGCTAATGTTTATTCTGAGCAGTAGCACAAGAGGATAAAAATGACTACATAAGGGGAAAGAACTGACTTTGTGAGAAGCTGTGTAAAAGATCTGATGATTAAACCCCCCTCCCTAGAGTGAGGTTTAGGACTAAGCTAAAGTTAGCCCTAAACAGTTAAAGCAGTTGCAATTCTGGGGAGATAATAATGGTCAGTGAATGCAGAGTGAAGGAGCAGAGTTGGCAAGTGCATTGATTCAGTCAGTGACCTTTTATAAAAATCTAAAGAACAACAGAGTCATTGCTCAAGGAGGTGGGAGAAGCCTCCAGACAACGCTAGAACACAACTGTCAAGCAGCCAACTCATAAAGCACAGTCAAATAGAGACCTTACGGGAAAGGCAAAGGTACGGAAACTTCTAGTGACTTAGCTCAAGTGTCACAGGACAGCCAACTCAGCAGTTATAGCAGGTTTGATGTCAGAAAAGTGGTATAATAATTAAACAGCCAGTGGCAGTTAACACAGACAGTATAAAACATCTATCTATTCCCTGGGCCAGTCGTTTGCCTTCCTCAAGTACTTTTAAATCAAATTACAGGGATGTGGTCCCAACTCTATACTCACCTCTGTTATATCTTTTATCAGCTTTTGGAGGGAAAGATTCTCTTCTTTGACACTTTCAGTCAATGAAGCTTCATATTCTTTCTCTAGCAGACTTGCTTCCTGAGAATAGAATAAGCAAAGGGTGAGTGGGGAAGAGCTGCTCCCCTCTGCACATTCCCAGCCTCAACAGCATCGTCGTGCTGATAAGCCTCAGCCCTAGTGATTCCAGTGTATCCCTTCCCACATCTATTGAATTCCTTCTTTGCAAAAACTAAGAAGAGAAAGACCAACAGCTAGTTTTCACAGGCTGCTATGAAGCTTCAATTCCAAGGAACTTTGATCCCTGGAGATCTAGTCACAGGCAGAATAGCACTGGTGCAACCCCCGGAACTGTCTGCAGCTCCCCCGCCACTGCCTGCCCCTGGGCTGACTCACACGTGCCTGATGCTCCCACACAGTCAGCGTCCTCACCGCTCTTTCTCTTGAGGAAACCACACCCCTTTGTGCTAAAGCTGGAGAACAACCATTGGGCCATCTCCCAAATAAAGGTAAAACATACTAGAATCTCCACAGTGTCGTTAAGTGTTTTCACGGTCTTCTCCTTCTCCTCGTTCTGCTTCTGAGACTGTACGAGCAAGGCTGAGAGCTCCGTCCCCCTGAGAAGAGAAGGTCCACGTGCCATTCCAAAAGCATCGCACACCAGCACCTGCTGAGGAGCTAAGCAGCTCCCAGAAGCACAGCAGAGAAAGTTCAGCCCAGAAAATACAGCCAAGGCAGCGTTCATCTCTCCAGGTTAATATGCCTGATGTTGCAAAATGGCCCTTCCTGCCCCAAAGGACTTCTGCACTCAGTCTGGTAAGGAACTGTCAGTGCAGAGGGGCTTAGGATGGCCCTGGGCAAATCCCTCCCAACTCCTCTGCACAGCCCTGGGGGTACCAAGGGCTGTACAAGAGACACAGCTCTCTTTATGCTGGTCTCAACTTCTCACCAACAATCAGGTAACAGCAAAAACACTGCAATACACTGTGATCTCTTTTCCAGTCTTGTCTTACAAAAGCTTCTGTGGGTCAGACGTGTTTTTCTACCCGTGCTGTTGAAGGCCATAGCTTGGCTAGGGACAGAAACAAGGCTGTGCAGAACGGGTGGGTTTGAAACATGAACGCAGCCTGTCTATGAATCCAAGAAGCAGCCACAAAAGGTAATGCTGGTAACAGCAAAGTTTAAACCACATTTACCTGTCCTGAAGCTCCTTCTTCTCCAGGTCCCCCTTGACTTGTAAGGGCATCACTTCCCAAGTCTTCTGGCTTGTTTCCTGTCCCGCTTGCTGCTGTGCCTGACCCTTTAGGACAGGTCTGCCCAGACTGACGGGCTCCCAGAGCTGCACGCCAGAGTGCAGGCGGGAGCAGTTACAAGTACAGAGCCAGAACGCCTCATCTGCTCTGCCTTCAGCTCGGACACATCTCTGCAGAAGGATCAAGAAAGAGATCATACTCACACCACCATCTCTATCAGCTGACTCACTTCTGAAGCACGTTAATGGTGCAGCAGTAAAAGCTGGCAGGAAAGATGACATCTTTGCTGGGGACAAATCATTCACCTGACACTTTGGGATCGGGACATATCCTGATAGTTGAGCAATGGGTCCATTTGACGGGTTGAGGAGTGAGGCTGTTTTCTCCTCAGAGATAAGAAGAAATGAATGGAACAGCCAGAAGGCTTCAAGAATTAACTAGTAGGTGAGGGCATACCCTGCACATTGAGGGAAGCTTACAGTCAGGTAAGGTAAATGGCTGACAGCAACTCACAGTTTGAAACTGCATGACAGGAGAAACCTCCTGGGGTGAGTCCCCCAGATTCAGCTCTAGGGGCACTGAAAGGGGAAATCCCCCGTGCTCAGCGGTGCCCTGGCTGCTCCCTGACAGAATGGGGAAGGAAACCCAGAGAAACTCTGCAGCAGAGATCATGATGGGCAGAGGCAGCGCTGGCTGTGAAGGCGATGGCGAGGGCTGGCAGCTGGACTGGCACTGGACAGTAACTGGGCTGCCTGCTGACAGAAGGGCAGCAGCACGCGAGCTCAAAGCTTTACACAAAAAGTTATTTAGTGATTGTTCTCTCCAGTAGGTACCATTAAAGCATCTTGGCAGGACCCTGCCCTGCAGGCCCAAACAGGGCTTCTCTCTCCTGGCCAGCTTTGCCTTGAAGAAACCTGCAGTAACGACATCCCCAGAGCTCTCGGGGCCTGAGAAGATTCACTCTGCCAAGGGCAGCTCTGAGTAGCCCCCGAGATCCAGAGCAGAGGGAAGAACAGTCCCAGGGTGCAGGGCTGAGGCAGACGGGGGCTTCTCTTCAGGGCAGCTCCTCTTCCCCCAACAGACTGTCACCCTCCTCCTGCAGGTCAAAGCTCTGGGAAGGAGCAGGACAAAGAGCTGCCGAGAAGTACGAAAGCAACAGCTGCACTCTGCTGTGGGTCTGTCAGATTGGGTCTGGGGCAGCGTGGGCTCTTCAGAGGGTCCCCACCTCAGCCCTTCCACCCCAGACACCAGCAGCACACAAACCCCGTGGGTCACCAGCACAAGGCCAAGCTTCCCACGCCTGCAGAGTTTTACCCTCTGCCCCAGGCTCTGCTTTCCCCGAGGGAAAAAAGAGCAGAGCTGAGAATGACCCCGGAGCAGCGCAGGAAGTGGAGCCTTTCTTACCTCCAGTTCTCCCGCGACGTCACCCAGGAAATCTGAATTCTGTGGGTGAGCAGCTGCTGGTTCGATGCGTCACTGAAGAGCTGATGGGAAGGAGAACGCTTGTCACTCTAAGCAGGGGGCACTGGGTGTCTGTAACACACGGAAACTGTTCCCACACCACAAGAAAAAACCCCAAACCTCTGCAACTCCCTGCAGCGACTGCCCCTCCCACGCAGCCCAAGAGCTGCCCCAGCCCATCTCCTGCTCTGTGCCTGCAGCAGCCTCCATGTCCCTGGGCTGCACAGGGCTCTCAGGGGTGGTGACCCCAAGAGCTGGGTTCTACCTTCACTGCACTGGTGCCACCTGCATTTCTGTAGGTCCTACCCAAACCCCTCTGTGTGCCCCAACCCCACACATTTCTGTAGGTCCTACCAAAACCCCCATGTCCCCCACCTGTAGGTCCTACACAAACCTCCCATATTCCCCACCCCCCCACATTTGGGTAGATCCTACCCAAACACCCCCGTCCCACCACACCTCGAGGACAAGCCAGGTGGAGACAGTGACGAGGAGGGGCAGGACCTAGTAGGGGTCATTTCCTGGTTTTGTTTTGGTTTTTTTTAAAGTCTATAATGACATCATGGCCGGTGGTGGCGTTATGCTCCTCCGCCACTTCTCCCTTGCGAGTGTTGCCCTCCGTGGTGATGTCACGGCCGTGCTGGGGCTCTGCAGAGGGAGGGCTTTGCCCCTGGGGGTGGGAGGGGTGGGTGCTGATGATGTCATGTGGGGGGCTGTGATTTCATGTGCGCCCCCCTGCCCCTTTGCTTCCCCTGCCCAGACACTGCGGGGGCCCCTCTGGGCCTGGAGATGCCCAGGTGAGGGGGGGACAGAGGGTTTGGGGGACAGATTGGGGGCTCAGGGGGGGCCGCAGGACAGGGATTTTGGGAGGGCACACTGGGGGTCTGGGGGTGCAGATTGGGGGTCTGGAGGGGGCACAGAGCAGGACAGGGGCTCTGGGAGAGCACGTTGGGGGTCTGGGGGGCAGATTGAGGCTCTGGGAGGGCCGCAGGACAGGGGCTCTGGGCGGGCAGATTGAGGGTCTAGGGGGGCAGATTGAGGGTTCTAGGGCAGGGGTAGGGTGGGGGCTCGAGGTGGGGGGACTGTGGGTCAGACCCCCCTATAACCCTCCTTCTCCTCCCCCTCCCAGGCAGCTTCCCCATCCCCCACAGCCACCATGGGGCAAACAGAACCCGCTGTGGGTCTTGAAAGGGCTCAAACCAGTGAATTTCTGGCTAAGTCTAAACTGTGATGCAGGCAAGTTTTGCTTGTGTTTGTTGCCCAGTGACTCCTCAGCTGTGTTCCCTCGGCCTCTTTGTCTGTCTAGACAAAAGTAAAACGCTCCCCATATAACTCACTGATAGCAGCCTTCAGTGGGCACTTGGGCAAGCTGAGATAAGGGGAACTCCAACAAAAGCACCCAGAGATACCATCGAGGGAGGGTGATCTTGCTGATTTAGGAACAAGACACCTGGACCTTACCTCACAGCACGTGCTCCGGAAAGAGCCGACACCGTGATGAAGACCACGACCACCGAAGCCCCTCACTCTATTTTCACTACGCATGCTCAGACTGTGTAAATGAATCCCGGGAACTCATTATCATAAGACACCCCTTTCCAGGAAATTAATGAATATGTATGATTTGTGTGTGCGTAAACTGATGCCCCCCGCTAGTTGGTGGGAGCCCTTATGGTGGAGAATCCCCAGGGCGACCCCAGCGCTGCTGATAAAGAATTCCTGCTGAACGGTTATATCGGATTCTGACTGTTGAGTGAATTTCTTCGTTTCAGTCTGGACCCCCCCTGCTGTGTGTTCGGTTTCCCCCCCCGCAGCTGTGGGGCAGAGCCCCCCCTCCTACCGTGGGTGTGGAGGGAGAGGAGTGGCTGGAGGAATTGGGGCTGGGGGCCTACACCCCCGTGGGGCTGGTGCAAAACTTCCTCCAGTTCCTGTACCTCCACGTGGGGCTGCCCTGGTGGGGGCCATGGCCGTCGGGGGGGGGGGGGGGGGGGTGTGGGGCTCTGTGGGTCTGAGAGGGGGTCGCTGTGGGGCTGGGGTGTTCTCTGGGGGGCTGAGGGGGGATCTGTGGGGTTGGGGGGGGGTGTCTCTGTATGGCTGGGGAGGGTCTCTGGGGGGCTACAGGGGATCTGTGGGGCCAGGGGTATCTCTACTGGGCTGGGAGGGGGGATCTGTGGGGCTGGGGGGGGGAATCTATGGGGTCGGGGGGTTGTCTCTGTGGGGTCGGGGGTGTCTCTGGTGGGTCCGTGAAACGCCCCTGTGGGGGTTTGTGTGTGGGGATTTGTGGGGGCTGCCTCGGGGCAGGTGTGGGGGGGCTCCCTGGGGGCTACCCCTGACCGCCCCATTGCCCCCCAGGGACGCTGCGCCCCGCCTGGCCCCGCTGCCGCTGCCGGTGCGTGGGCAGCGCGAGGCCGCCCGCCTGCCCGCACCCCCCCGCCTCCAGCGGCTCCGCCAGCGCCGGGCCGAGGCCCGCGGGGGCAGCGACCAGCTGCGGGGGGGCTGAATCCGCGCAACCTGCAGTCGGGGCGCTCGCCGGGACGTCCCGGCCCCTGGTGCCCCCCGAGAAGGACGGGGAAGGGAACGGCGAGGAGGGGGAAGGGAAGAGGGGAGGGAGGACCCCAACCCCCCCCAGAGCCGCCGGGTTCACACCCCCCGGGCGGAGTGAGGCCGCGACGTGGGCGTGACGCCACCCCCGAGGTCCCCCCCACCCGAGGTCCCCCCACCCCAGGTCCTCCCCTACCCGCCTTCCCGCCTCACCTGAGCCCGCAGGGCCCGGAGGAGCGGCCAGAGCCGCAGGGCCGCCGCCGCCATCATGGTAGCCCTGAGGGGAGTGGGAAGAAGGGGCGAGACTAAAAGGAGGCGGCTCCGCGCAGGCACGAAGGGGCGGGTCTGGCGACGCCGCGTCCTCCATGGGGAGTGTGGGCATTGCCAGGGCAGGGGCGGGGCCATTGGAACGCATGCGCAGGACGCGGAGGAGGGGTGCGGGGCGATGCCGCGGCCGCCATGGGGAGAGTGGGCATTGCCAGGGCGGGGGCGGGGCCAGCGAGGCTCATGCGCAGGACGCGGAGGGGGGTGCGGAGTGACGCCACGGCCGCCATGTCGGGTGAGGGCAGCTTGTTCGGGTGCGGGGTTGCCGCGGCGTGAGGGCCGCAGGGTGGGAAGGCGCTTTCCTCCCCTCATCCACCACCGCCCTCGTTGTTGAGGCGGCGCCGGTTGGGACGGGCGCTGTCGCCGCTGCCTCTTCCTCTTCCTCTTCCTCCTTCTCTCCCCGCCCTCCTCTCCACCGGCCCCTGAGGTAGGCAGAGGCTCCCCGCTGGGCGCCCCCTCCCCGCGGCACCCCCCGCGCTGGGGACGGGGCTCCCCGAGTTCTCCCTGGTACCCCCGGACCCTCACGCACCCCCATTCCCACCCCCGGGGACCCCCCTGACAGGGCACTTGGTAGCGGGGGATGGGACCCCCTGACAGTGTGGGGAGAGGGACACCCCCCGCCAGGGGGGTTTTGGGGGGCAGAACCCCTCGGGGACCCCAGGTGAGGGGTGCGCCCCCATAAGTGCCACCACTGCCCCGTTAACTCGTTATTTTCGCTATCACACCCTCCCCCCAATTTCCCTTTTTCTCCCCGTTTCTCACCCCTCAGGTGATGGCGGAAGAGGCCGAGCCCAGCGCCCCCGACCCGGCAGAGGGGGCTCCCCGCACACCCTGGGGGGTCCCCACCCATCCCGGAGGCCTCTGAGGGCCCCCCCCGAGATCCTGACGTCTCCCCCCACACCACGGGGTCCTCCCAGGGGTGCCCCCCCATCGCGGACCGCTCCGAGGGGCCACCCCCCGACCCAGGGAGGTCCCCCCAAACCCCAGGGGGCAGCGAGGGGCCCCCCTGCCCGATCTCGGGGCGCTGCGTGCGGCACTGGAGGTGGCTCTGACCCAGGACCCTGGGGAGGCGATGCCAGCTGAGCTGAGCCCGATTTTGGGGGCCCCCTGCCCCCCCGAGACAAGTGTCAGCACCTGGATGGGGCCCCGCTGCTGCCTGACAACCTGTGCCTGGTACGGCGGGGGCACCCCAAAATGCAGGAGGGGGGCACCCAAAATATGGGGAAATGGGGTATGGGGGGTGGTGGGAGGGGGAGTGGGGGGATGTGGGGGTGCGGTGGAGGTTTGGGGGCTCCCCCTGACCCTCCCTGTCCCCCCCAGGCACCGGGGGGGCAGCCCCAGGGTTTGGGGGGGCTGCAGATGGCGCTCAGCATCCTGGAGAAGTACGGCCAGAACCTGCTGTGGCCCAGCCCCCCCGGCACTGCCGCGCCGTCCGCTTCGGGAACCCCGTCTGCCGTGGCACTGTCGATGCCGTGCAGGTACCCCAAAACCTCAAGGGCCCCAATCCCCCCGTATCACCCCAATATCCCCTGTAGAACTCCAATATCACACCAATGTTCTTCTTTAGCACCCCAATATTTTATTATAGGACGCCAACCCCCCCTTATCACCCCAATATTCCCCATAGAACCCCAATAGCACCCCAATATCCCTCTCAAGCACCCCAATATTTTGCTATAGGACCCAAATATCTCCTGTATCACCCCAGTATCCCCCACAGAACCCCAATATCCCTCTCTAGCATCCCAGTATTTTGCTATAGGACCCCAATCCCCCATATCACCCCAATATCCCCTATAGCACCCCAGTATTCCCCCATACAACCGCAGAACTCCCAGTATCACCCCGGTATCCCTCATATCACCCCAGTATCCCATTACAGCACCCCAGTATTCTGCTGTAGGACCCCAATTCCCCCCCTGGGATACCCCAATTGCCCCCCCTCCCCATAGCCCAAGTCCCTCCCCGAGTGACAGTGCCCCTCCCCCGCAGGGGGGCCGGGGGGTGCTGCAGCTGTTGGGGTACACGGAGGAGACGGGGAAGGAGCTGAATTTCTCCCCTGGGGTGGGGGGTCCCCAAATCCCCCGTGTGGCCACTGTCACCGCTGATGTCCTGCTGCTGTGCGCCGAGCTGGACCTGTTGCTGGCTGTGAGTGCTGGGGGGCACTGGGAAGGTTGTTAGGACAGACTGGGGGGGGCATTGGGACATACTGGGAGATATTGGTGAGCACTAGGAATGTCACTGCTACATAGTGGGGGGCACTGGGAGTGTTACTGGTATGTACTGCAGGGCACTGGGACATACTGGGGTATACTGGGGAGTGCTAGGAGAGTCACTGGCACATACTGGGATGTACTGGGAGGCACTGAGATTTACTGGGGGGCACTGGGAGGGCTCTGACTCTTCCCCCGCCGCCCCCCTCCCCCCCCCCCCCCCCCCCCCCCCCCCCGAACCAGCACCCAAACCCCCAGTGCTTCACTGACATCCTGGAGGGGGGCTGAGGTGAGTGGGGACTGGGAGTGACTGGGGGGTAGTGGGAGAGACTGGGGGGAGCACACAGCTATACTGGGAGGGACTGGGGGGAGGTTGGGTGGCACTGGGAGGGGTGGGCGGGGCACTGGGCTATGCTGGGGGTGCCCAGGGATGTACAGAGGGGGTAGAGTGGGGGTGTCACTGGTTTATACTGGTCTGTACTGGTGTGAACTGGGAGCGGCTCCTCTTCCTGCTCCCAGGGGCTGCTGGTGGCCGATTTGCTGCCAATAATGGATGGGGATGGCCCCACACGTATGGGGCTGGGGGGGGCTCTATAGGGGCTGGGGGGGCTATAGGGAGCACTATAGGGGCTGGGGGGGCTCTATGGGGGCTCTACAGGGGCTGGGGGGGCTGTAGAGGGGCTCTGTAGGGGCTGTGGGTGCTCTATGGGGCATCTATAGGGCGGCGCTGTGGGGGCTGGAGGGGCTGTAGAGGGGCTGGAGGGCCTGGGGGGTGCTCCTGGGGTCTCGTGTGGGTCTGTAGGGCCCCTATAGAGCCCCTATAGATCCTGAGAGTGTCCCCCCACCCCCTTCCTCCTCCAGGTGGACCCCCCCCAGCCAGCCTCCATGGGGGGACCCCAGGGTACAGCCCCCCCAACCCCCCCGATCCCCTATGGGGCATTACGGGGATCTGTAGGGTCCCTCACCCTCTTTTTTTCCTCTCCAGCGCTACAGGGACCCCCCCCCGACTCTGGGGCCGCCCCCCAACACCAGCAGCGAGGTGGGGGCTGCGCCTGCGCCTCCTGCACCTTCCTGAAGAGCTTCTGCAGCGGGGGCAGATCTCGTCCCTGCAGCCGGTCAGGTGCACACGCGTGCCGGGGTGTCCCTGCAGTGCGGCTGCTTCAGTGAGAAACAGGAGCAGCATGTTTGGGTTGCTTAACCCCCTCCCAGCTGTGATAAACACAGTGATCAGGGACACAGAAATATTACCCTGGAGAGAGGGGACCAACAGCTTGGGAAAGGATGAAAGAATCACACTGGTTTCCCCTTTAAAAAATATGTTTCCTTGGCTGAAGCTGCGAAATTTGACTCAACTTTACACACTGGAAGGTTTTGCGGTTGTTGTTTATTTGTTTGTTTTACAGTGAATAAAGTGGTTTTTTCCTCATCAAAACCCCCACCAACTCTCCGGCCGAGTGATGCAGTTTCGACGTGTCACGCAGGCAGGGTTAGCGCAGATCCCACTCTCAGGAAGGTCGGTGTAAACCCCAACACATGAGACTCTGGTCTGGAGCGGGGCTACAGGTGCCTGACACCAGCACCTGGCCGCCCCCACTGTCACAGCACGGGGTTTGTTTTTCAGAGGAGGGCTGGGAAGGGACAGGCTTCACCCCGGGTTCATGCTGAGGGGGGTGCAGGGCTTTAGTCTCGACTCCTGGCGGACTAAATCCCCTGCCTGGGGGATGTGGGGCCATCAGGGGTTTAAAGCTGGGAGCTCCTCTGCGGCTGGTCCCAGCCTAAGGAGGGGTAGGGCAGGGAAAGGCAGGTGAGCCCAAGCTCCACCGCAAAAGATCTCCAGCAGGTTGGGGCTCCGTGCCTCAGTTTCCCCACCTGCCCTGTGGAGGTGGTGCTGTTGCCACACAGGCCATCGGCAAAAAGCCTTTGGAGACCGACTTCCACTGGGATTCATTACTGGGGGTGGAGCCGTGGGACACCTGGTTTGCTGCTAATTCACCCCATCCTAAGGCAGGTGTTTAAAATAGCTCCTGTGCCTCACTGGGCTGAGAAGGGCCAAAGGGTTTCAGACGCCGCCTCGGGGGCAGCTGGATGTTTTCCTTGCGGCAGGACGTGGGGTGATATGCCACCTCCGAGTCTCCAGCTCTGGGGGTCCCTGCGGCAAGCCCGGCCCCCGCTCCCCAGGGGGTTTTTCTCCTCGGTGCTCATCTGCGTTGTTCCAGCCGTGGCAGGGGTTTGGCTGTTGCTCATCTCTCAGTCCCAGACAGGGACGTGCAAAACACAACCCTCGCTGTTGCTGTGGCTGCAGGCTGCCCTGGCCAGTCCTTTCTGCATCACCAAGCAACTTTGCTGGGGATGAGTGGGTACAGGAAGCCACAGGTGTGATGAGTGCTGGCCCTTTGCAAGTCCTCAGACATCCACGGGACTCTGGTACTCCCAGAGCGGGAGGTCCAACAGTCTGAAATCTCATCCTGCTCCTGCTTCATCGTTTTTTTCTGCTTTCCGAAATGTGGGTCCTTCCCCCGCTGACAGCGGGGAGCAATAAAAAGTTGTGAAACCCCAGCCCCGCGCCCGACCTGCTCAGCCTTTCTGCGGTGAGTTTTCTAAGGAACACCGCAGCAGTCAGCCAGCATTTACGGGCAGGGGGGGCCGAGCTCAGCCCGCAGCCAGGGCAGCCGCCAGAGCGTTTCGGTGGTGCCGAGGGGGACGGCGGCCACCCGAGGGGCTCAGGCTCCTCGCGGTAGCAGGCAGCATGGCGGGGAGGTTTGCTTTGTGTAAGAGCAGCTTCCCGGATGGTCTGGGGAAAAAGCGAGCGAGAGAGGAGGTTAAATACAAACCACATCTCAAAACAGGCCTAAACTTTGAAGGCGTGTGGAGCTGCGCTTCCTGCTTGGAGCAGCCCTGAGGAGATGAAAGATGCAGCTGAGTTTAAAAAAAAAAAAAAAAGGGCAAAACAAACAAACTGAGTTAAGGCTTTCTGCTGAAGGCGGAGGCACAGCAGTGACACAGCACACCAGGTCACCCCACGAGGCTGGGACGTGGCTCCAGGACCCCCCATTCCCTCGCACAGCAGCCCCCCGGCTCGGACAGCGGTGCTGGCAAGCCCGGGGTGAGCCTGGGAGAGGGACTGCTGCCTGGGCACGGGGGGTTTAAGCAAGAAAGCCCGGGGGCAAGAAAAGGAAAGGACGGTTTTGTTGTCTGAGATCTGGGGGACTTGCAAAGTAACCTGCAGAAGGGGAAACGTGCCCCTTCCTTGGGGCAGACACAGCCCTGTGTGCGCAGCGCAGCAGGTGCGCCATGAGGTCAAGCAGGAACAGGGCTTCAAAATTCAGCACGTTAATTTAAAAAAAAAAAATCCAAAGTGGAAACAAAACCCAAAACCACCACCCCCAAAGCCGAAGCACCGCAGAGCTGGGAAGTGGGGTTTGACAGGGTGGAGGGTAAAAGCTCGAGCGAAGCGTTACCGCCGCTGACTGACAGCGACCGACTTCTCGTAATCCCAAGATCAACTTCCTCTCGCTCCGCGTTCGCCGCAGCCGAGCTGGAGGTGGGCACAGCCCGCCGGCGGCTTTCTTCACCCCCGGCACCCGGCACCCAACACCCGCTCTGTGCCAACAGAGCCGGAGCAACAGGATCTGCCTGACTGAAATTTACTGTGGCTGACAACACCCGGCCTTTCACAAGGTCACTTTGATGGTTGTTCCCTCGCCGTCCCCAGCACACGCTCCGCACCAGCCTGCGGGTGAACGGAAACGCAAAGGGCTCCACAGCCCGTCGATCCCTCCCAGACCTGCCAGGAGCTGTCGGCCCTGGAAACACCCCGCCGAGGGATGGGTCCAGCCTTCCCCGTGGGGCTGTCAGCTGGCTGGTCCTGGCTGACGTGGCTCAGCGAGCCTTTGGGGTTAGTCTCAGCTGGAGACACACGGGCGGTCCCGCAGTAGCCCCGCAGTAGCCACGCCACGGTGTGGCCACCGGGACCCAGCACGCTTGCAGCATCCTTCATCCCGCCCCGCAGTAAAGGGATGTCTCCGTCACGTCAAGTGGTTTGTTTTTATTTAAAACCGCACTAACAAAATACAAAATTTCTGAATTTCCCTGTACAATATGAACTACTAAGAAAAAACCCGCCAGCTAAAACATATAAAGACTTGACAGCGCGGACAGCCCGGAGCAGCTCCCCCCTCCCCAGCCCCAAACAAGACACCCGCGGGGAAAACCAAAACACCTGGCAAGGGAACAAGAGCAACCAGAACTCTGTACAGAGAGAGCTGGGGAGCAGGCAGCCGCTCCGCACCCCGCCAGCCAGAAACACTGCGGGTGGGGATGGGCACGGGGCAGACACGGAGGGAAGGCCCGAACAGAAAACCGGGGGGGCAGCAGCTGTGGGAGCAAGCGTGGGTTGGAAACCCACGGGAATTATAAATAAATAAATAAGTTATCCTGCTGGCTAGAACTCTCTCTGTAATAAACAAATCCATGGAAATAAATTAAAAACAAAAACTGGAAAAAAGAATAAAAGGTAAAACGTTATCACTATTAACAACTGTACATCAAACTTCGCCCCTATATAACTGAACACGTTTACAGCTCTGTTGGTTTGCATTGTTTGTGCATTCGTGAGGGCACCGGGAAGCAAAGAAACCCAGAAAATCCAGGCGAGGTGGAGGCACGGGAGGTGAGGGATCGCCTGCTTGGCTCCCAGGTGTCTTCTGACCTGTTTTCTTTTTGAAGGGGGAAAAGGAAGTACATGCCCAGGCGACTCTTGGAAAAGCAGCAGTGTAGGGAAATTCAAGTATTTCCTCCAGCACAGCCCAGATCTCAGCTGAAGGCACTCGAGCACGGTGACAGCGGAGGCGGCAGCCATTCGGCCACTGTTTTTCCCCCGTTGAAGCTTCTCTTGCAATAAGGTCTCTGATCCTCTCGCCATCCCGAATTCAGGTGGTCAGGGAGATGTTTGGGAGCCACCAAAACCAGATGGTTTGCAAAAAGGTCTCCTCTCTCCACCAATAACAGAACCAAAACCAAAAAATAAAAAAAAAATTACTGGCAAGACCAGCAAACAAGACAGGGTCATTCAGATGGAGCCCAGGACAGCTGGGTGGGGTGGTGGCCACCAGCACTTGGAAGATCAGGTCTCCAGCCCAGCTTCGGGACAGGTTGTGCGTGTTCCCGACGATCCCTGCTCAGTGCTGCGGTGGTGAGGAAGCCTGGTCTTCTTTGCTTCTTATGGCCAGGAGAAGCCTGGAGCTGTTATGTGCCAGGGTCCCGGGCCAAACCGTGCAGGTGGGGTCTCTGCCATCTCCTAGGGCAGGTGAGTGCCTCGCAGCCAGGAGTGGTTGAAAATGTCCTCCAGAGATGGTCTGTCTGAAGGCCGCGAGGACAACCACCACCTGATGAGATGCTGGCACTCTGGGGAGAGAAACCAGACACCACTGGTCAGAGAAGGCTCCTGTCCACCTTCCACCCCCGTCTGCAGTGCCCAGGCCATGCTGGGTGTGCTCAGAGCTACCCCCCAACCTCCCGATCCAGGAGCTGTTTTGGAGGAGAGCAGGATGGCAGGACACGTGGCAGCCCGAGGGGCGTGAAGCTGCTTTTCTGTTTTGTTTTTCCCCTTTTCCCCCCCAAAACCTGCTGCCGTTCCAGGGTCCCGCTGTACTCACCCAGAGTGGCTGCTCCCTTGCAGGGGCCGGGCGAGGCTCCCTCCTCCCGGGGGTCCCCACGGGGGGGGCAGAGACGGCGGGGGCTGGTGGGGGGGCAGGACAGAGCGTCGCTTCACTCCCTCGGAGGGCGCCGGGCGTGGAGGGGGCACTTTCCCCGCTACCCCCTCCCGGGACCAGGGCTGTGGGGGTGGCAGGGCAGGGTGTCTCGGCGCTTCAGGTGAGCGCAAAGGAGAGATGGGGCAGTCTGGAGTGTTTCTGTCGGGATCAAGGCAGAAGGTCCGGGGTCTGTGCTGGGGTGTGTGAACCCTCCGGGAGGAGCCGGTGGATACAGGAAGGTCCTGAGGGGACATGATGGGGGCCTGGGGGCAGCCCGAGAGGAGCCATGGCCCAGTGGCGAGCTGGGTCCCTACCCCCCGCAGCGGAACCCCGGCCCCACCCAGCCTGTGTGACATCACAATGTGAGCCCCCTTTGTGACACCCCTTTGTGACACCCCTCCGTGTCACCCCACGGCACCCTATATAAGCAGTGTCTGACAAGACGGGGAAGGGACAGGGCAGGAGCACAGTGAGGAGACTCCTGAGCACAGCCCACGTCTTTCCCCACCGCCCCCGGTGTTTACCTTAAGCTGAACCCCCCCACTGTCCCTCATACACTTTCCTCCACTTTTGAGGATGGCGCAGAGACCCCCCAGGCACCCCAGGGTGGCTTGGGAGGATACAGGGGGTTGCAGGGAGAGCAGCTCTCTGCCGGAGCCCCACGAGGTGTCCACGGTCCAGCCGCTGCGGATCGGTGAGTGAGGGGGCTGACGCCAGGACCCCGTTTCCCCTGTTTCAAGCTCTTGTCACCCTTTGAGAGGCTTGTTGGCCGAGATGGCTGTTGTCTTACCAACTCTTCCATGTTTCCATGCAGATGAGGTGCTGCTGGAGGAGAATCCAGAGGAATTGGGATGGGATGCTGAGAGTACCTGGTCGCTTCCTTCGCTCCGCAGCAGAATCATGACAATGGTAACGAGCTCCCCCCTCATTGGGACCCTTGTCTGTGGCATCTGCTTGTGCAAGTAAAGGGAGCCAGAGGTGGTTGAGCTGCTCAGCCAAGCTCAGTGTGACATATCATCTCCTCGTCCTTCCTCCCATAGGCGTTTGGGGAAGATCTTCAGCCTTCTCAGAAGACGGACATTCTCCTTGTGGCCATTGAGGCCTTGACAGCGGACGACGCCCATGACAGGCAGATGGGCAGTGGAATCGTGGACATGGCCATGAGAGCCCCTGCGTCCTGGATGAGCGATGTAAGTGCCCCGTGGCTGGACTGTCCAGTGTCAAGACGTGTCAAGTCTTGTTCTTCCCTCCTGCCCTAACCCGGCTGGCTCGGGCACCCAAAACCATGTAAAGGCAGCAAGCAGGGATGGGAAGGGCAGCACCATCCTCATCTGTGTCCACTCCAGGTGCCAAAAATCCTGAGATGCATCCACAAAAATGTGGAGCACATCCGCACGGAGCCGGCCCGGCACAGCCTGGACTCGCTGCTGCTACTGCTGATCAGGTGGAGCCCCAGGGAGGTGGTCAGGACCCTGCTGGACATCTCTCCAGCATGTGACAGGTACCGACCCTGACAGCCTTGAGGGCTCCATCCCCATGGGGAGAGTGACCCAGAGACTCTGGCTGCCAGACCCATGGAAAACTGCAGGATATCCCCGAGGAGCAGGGCTCTCCATCCCACCACGTTTCCAATGCTTCAGCCAGAGCTGGCCAAAGCAGAGCCCCTGCCCCATGGGGAACAGCTCCTCAAGCTCCTCCTGCCTCCCCGCGCACCCCGAAATGAGGGGGTGGGCAGGGCCGGGGTCCGGAGGAGCCAAGGCAGCCCGACTGACCGAGTTTGCTCTGGCTCCGCAGCGCTGCCATGGCCATGTGGGAGGTGATGATCTCCGCGCGCTGGGCTTTGTGGAGAGTCTTGTCGGAGCTGCTCAGCGTGCTGCAGGACTGCCGGCTGCGCAAGGTGTTCAGCTCTGCCACGGAGGACTCCTGCATCTACCCCTTGGCTGTGAGTGACCCACACTCAGCCCCAGCGCTCTGCCTTCCTCCTCCTCCTCCTCTTCCTCCCAGACCCCTGTGCCACACGCTCAGGCCCACCCAATGCTGGTTTGGCCCCACCAAGCCTGTCCCGGCACAGGCAGCACTCTGTCTTCCACCCTGCCTGCATCCCCCTGCCTGGCTCTGGCCCTGGGACAGAGATGTGGGGACTCTGAGGTGGCTTCAAAGGGAGAGGAGACACTTGCCACGGGCTGTGTTGGGACAGCGGAGGGAGCCCTGCAGCTCTGCTGGTCTCTCACCGCTGTCTCCATTTTAGCTGCTGGTCTGCTCTGAGATTGACAACAAGGAGTTTGCTGACCTGTACAAGGCCCAGAGGTACCTGAGGCGTCCCAGCCAGGTGATGCTGTCGCTGGTGCTCACGGGCCTCGTCACACTCTCCAAAACACCCAAAATGGTGAGCAGAGGGTCGGCAAGGGGAGACATGGTGGTAGCCGGGGCCTGGGGGATGCGGTGGCTTGGCCCAGGCTGGGAGGATGTGGGGTGACGGCTCCAAGCACCCTCCCTGCTCTGGAGGGGGCTGAGGGGTGCCTGGGGGGGTCTTTCACCACTTCACAAAAAGGTGACCGGTGTGTTTTGTACAGGCCAGGAAAATGCTGGTGCTGCTGCCGGACATCATGGAGACCCTGCCGGCCGCCAACACCAATGTCACGGTGAAGGCTCTGGTGGTCATCACCAATGTGATTTGTCACATGAAGTGGGAAGAGGCCAACCGCATTGCTCTGAGGCTGGTGGAGAAGCTCCTGCCGCTCTTTGATGATGTAAGGCTGCCGTGGTTGCCTGAGCTGAGGTGATGGGTGAAGGACCTTCAGCCCCAGCCCTGTGGGCAGCATTTGGGCAGGGGTGTCCCCCAGCTCGCCTTGCGTGGTCTTTCGGGGCTCTTCCCACTCCTCTTCCGGGGCCTTTCAGGGCTCTGGGGCCGTTGAGCCGCAGTTGCAGGTCTGGCCGACGGCTCCTACGTTCAGGATCTGACCCCGGAGCATCTCCTCTCCCCCCAGCCACGCTAACGCCCCTGCTCCCTATGGGCAAGGAGCGGCTGGTGCTGAGCTCCCTCTGTCCTCCTCCCTGCCAGGAGTCCAGCCAGGTGCGGGAGCTCTCCATCCGCCTCTTCAAAGACGTGATGAAGACCGTGGTGGGGAGAAACACAAGAAGAATGGTGAAGAAAGTGCAGAGTGTCCTGCTCCCACTGTTCTTCCGTATGAATGACCAGAACGAGAGTGTGGCCAAGGTGCAGTGACCAGCGATTGGTGTCGCGGGGAAGGACGTGCTGACACTACAGGGGTGGCCTGGGAGTGAGGGCGAGTGGGATTGTGTGTCACCGCAGGGTCCCACTGCACTGGTCCCACTGCCACTGCCCTCCTTCCCCCCGAAGGGTCCCTGCAGCCCCAGCACGAGCAGGGATGGAGAAACTGGCACAGACATTTCCCTGCTCAGCAGCAGCCCGTGGCCACCGAGCACACGAGTCCCCATGGGCTTTGTGTGCTTTGAGCCCCAATCCCTGTCCCCGCCTAGAGCGCGGGATGGCCCCAGGAATGAAGGGGGACCAAATCCCAGGATGACCCCGTCCCCCTAGCTCGGAGCCTGGCCCAAAGCAGGAGGATGCCAGGTCTCCTTCCCTGGGCTCTGGTGCCATCTCCCAGCTTCTGCTTTTCTCCACAGGCTTCCTGGGGCACCTTCTGTGCCTGCACAGACTTCCTGGGGTGGAGGAGGCTCAGCACCCTGGCCGTGACCGGGCAGACACACCTGATGAGAGAGTGCTTGGTGAGGACAAGCCCCAAACGCCCCGGCCGGGCTGGACGAGGGCTGCCCGCCATGCCCCTGGGGAGGGCTGTGCGGCTCTGCATCTCTGCCCTGCTCCAGCCCTGCTGCTCCAGCTGCATCCTCCTCCCCTGCCCTCAAGCACGCAGCCCCCAAGGGATCTTCTCCAGGAGACCCCCTCCCATCTGGGCCCTGGCAGTGGGACGCAGGGGGTCTCAGCACCCCCAGCTCCCTCTGCCTGTGGCTCTCTCTGGCCCTCAGCCCCACGGGGCTCCTGGCTGGGAGACGGGAATCACTGGGAGGGAGCAGGGGTGCTGGCAGGAGGGACTGGTCCGGACGGCTGTGGAGGGTCCGTACCAGCCCCGTGCCCTTGTGCTCCCTCAGATAACGCACAACAGGAGCAGGGTGGTTGAGTATCTGCACCAGAGCCTGCCCTACCTGAAGGACCCTCAGGCCACCGTGCGAGAGGAGGCCGTCAGGTTCATCGGTGAGTCCCCGGGGACCCATTTCTGGCTGCCCGGTCCCAGTCCCCACTGGTGGGCTCGCTGGGGGTCTTGCTGGGTCCCACCGCCTTCGGGTGCTGTCCTTGCCGGAGGACAGCCCTGCCGAGGGGGAGCAGAGCTCTGACATTAGCTCTGTGTCCCAGGTCTTGCTGCGCGGCACATGAGGAACCTCAGCCAGGAGAGGCTGTGGGAGATCTGCAATGGTGAGTAGGGGCAGTGCTGTGCTGGCTGGGGCTGGTGGGGCAGGGGACAGAGCCTGGGCTCCTGGGGGGCTCTGCGGGCAGTGGGGGTTCACGTCTGCTCTGTTTCCTTCTCTTGAAGCCCTCCAGCCCTTGGAGAACGATGCTGAACCCTCCGTCAGCTCCCTGGCAGCTCAGACCATCCTCATCCTGACATCTCTACAGCAGAAGCCAAGGTCACGATGGAGCCTGCGGTCACTGTGTTGCTGGCCCTGCTGAGCCTCGGAGAGATGAAATTCTTCTCAGGAAAATGGCCATATTTGAATACATATTTCCTTTTCATGACAATTTATTGTTATTGTTGTTATTATTGTTCAGTTATTAAACTGTTCTTACCTCAACCCACCACTTTTCCAATTCTCTTCCCCCATCCTGCTGGGGAGTGATGGTGCTTAGTTGCTGACTGGGGTTAAACCACAAGACCAAGGGGCAATTTTGCCTTCTCAAAAAAAAAATAAATCACTTTAGGTACCAGCAGTCGCGTTCCCTTACTGGGTACAAGACAGCAATAGAGAATTAATAGAATCAGAGAATCAGAGTAATTCCAGTTGGAAAAAATGTTTTAAGGTCGGGCTGTTAACCCAACACTGGTGAGCCCACCACTAAACCACGTCCCTAAGGGCCACATCTACACGGTCTGTGGCCACCGAGCACACGAGTGCCCACGGGCTTTGTTTGCTTTGAGCCCCAATCCCTGTCCCCCCCTAGAGCACCTCAGCCTTGTCCTCATCCTTAGTTACCTTAGTTCCCTCTGCATCCAGTAAAGGAGGGAGATTTTCCCTAATCCTCCTTTTGCTGTTAATGAATTTATAGAAACATTTTTTATTATCCTTAACAGCTGTGGCTAAGTTGAGCTCTAGCTGTGCTTTGGCTCCCCTAATGCTCTCCCTGCATAGCTTCACTACATCTTTATAGTCTTCATGAGAGACCTGGCCCCTCTTCCACAGGTCATAGATTCTCCTTTTGTTCTTGAGATCCAGCCACAGGTCCCTGTTTAGCCAGGCCGGTCTCCTTCCCCGCCTGCTTGTTTTCCGGCACACGGGAACAGCCCGCTCCTGTGCCTTTAAGACTTCTCTCTTGAAGTACATCCAGCCTTCCTGGACTCCCATATCCTTCAGGGCAACCTCCCAAGGGATTTTGTTAATCAGTCTTTTGAACAGGTTGAAGTTTGCCCTCTGGAAGTCTAAGGTGGCAGTTCTACTAACCCCTCTCTTTGATTGTCCAAGGATCGAAAACTCAATCATCTCCTGATCACTGCACCCCACACAGTCTCCAACCTTTACCTCCCCCACAAGCTCTTCCCTGTTCACAAGCAGCAGGTCCAGGAGGGCACCTCCCCTGGTCGGCTCACTCACCAGCTGTGTGAGGAAGTTATCCTCCACACATTCCAGGAACCTCCTGGATTGTTCCCTCTCTGCTGTGCTCTGATCCCAGCAGATACCCGGGAGGTTAAAGTCCCCCACAAGAACAACAGCAAGTGACCGTGAGATTTCTCCCAGCTTTTTATAGAAAGCATCATCCACCTCACTGCTTTGGTTGGGGGGTCTATAGCAGACTCCCACAGCAAGATCTGCTTTATTGGCCCTTAACCTAATCCAAACACTCTCAACCCCGTTATCACTATACTTGATTTCTGAGCTCTCATAGCATTCTCTTACATACAGGGCCACTCCACTGCCTGTCCTTCCCTGTCTGTCCCTCCTGAAGAGCTTGTAGCCATCAACTGGGGCACTCCAGTTGTGTGAGGCATCCCACCACATGTCTGTTATAGCTGCTATATCATAGTTCTCATGGCCTCAAGCTCCCCCTGGTTGTTGCTCATACTGGTGCATTGGTATAGATGCACTTGAGATGAGCTCATGAATCCCACACCTTTTTGTGAGCGTGGGCCCCATTCCCTACCAGACCCTTCTCAGGTCCTTTCGGCAGAGACCTCCTTCCTCCTGCCCTCGCTGAGCTCCCGCAGTTCTCTGCCGTAGCCTGTGGCGGATTTCCTTGCAGGGACGTCGCCATGCTCATCACATCACAGGCTGTCCCAGCTGATGTGTGGCTGGCACATCCCACCCGTGAGCTCTATCCACATCCCAACATGCTGTAGGGATGAAATGCTCTTTAGAGTGATCGAACCGCAGAGCTCTGACAAAACTTCCCAGCGGTGTCAGTGCCACGAGTTCCCTTTCCTTTCCCGAGTCCCCGACGGGCCCTGCACAGGCTCTTCTGCTGGGCCTTGCCTGGCTCCTCACAGGCAGAGCCCGGCTGGTGCCTGGCCTGGGGCTGCTCCAGCTCCCGCCATCCCTCTGCTCTCCAGCTCCCCGGGCCCCGCACACAGGCCCTGCTGGCGCCGGCACCCACAGCCCTTCCTGCAGGGCCGCTCGCCCGCCTCTGCCCCCGCTCAGGCCTGTGCCAGGCGTCGGGGTTGGCAGAGCGTGCGCTGGGGCTGCGTTGGCCCTTTTCTTGGCCAAAAACGCTTCGTGTGACTGAAATCCGGCCAGCACAGAGCATTTCTCGGCTGGAGGCGGCTGCACTGGAACCGCCCTCTGGGGCCTGAGGGAGAGGGTCGGTTGGGGGCGGGAACGGTGCTAAAGGGGCTGCTGGCCCCGCCCCCTCCCCTCCAGCTGCCAATGGGCTCCTTTCCCGCCCCTCCCCTCAGGCCGATCCCAGCGGCGGTGGCGGCGGCAGCAGCCGCGGAGGTTGCCGCCGGGCCCGGCGCTGGCAGGGGGGGCTCGGCCGGCAGCGGCGGCGGGGCCGGGGGAGCGGCGGGGCCGGCGGGGTGGGCGGGGGGTGCCCCGGGGCGGGCGGGGGGGGGGGGGGGGCGGGACGCTGAGCCCCGGGCGCCGGCGGGGGAAGCGGAGCGGGCGGAGCAGAGCAGCTCTCTCCGTGCGGGCGGCAGCGAACCGGCCGCCTTTGCCGGGCAGAAGCTGCGTCCCAGCCCCGCGCCGAGACACCCTGCCCTGCCGCCCCCACAGCCCCGGCCCCGGGAGGGGGCAGCGGGGAAACTGCCCCCTCCACGCCTGGCACCCTCCAAGGGAGCGGAGCGCTGCTCCGTCCTGCCCCCCCCCAGCCCCCGCCGTCTCCGGACCCCCCGTGGGGACCCCCGGGAGGAGGGAGCCTCGCCCGGCCCCTGCGAGGGAGCAGCCGCTCTGGGTGAGTACAGCGGGACCCTGGAACGGCGGCAGATTTGGGGGGGGGAAAAGGGGAAAAACAAAACAGAAAAGCGGCTTCATGCCCCTCGGGCTGTCCGGTGGCTCTTGGTGCTGAATTCCTGGGGAAAGCTGAAATGGCGGGGGGGGGGGGGGAGCAGCGGTTTGGGGCTGGAAAGGCAACGTCCTTCAGCACTGTCCTGGTGGAGGAGCGACCCAGCCTCATCTGGCCGTTTTAATTCCATTTTGCCTCTCTCCCTGTAAATCCCTGAGCCCGGGAGGTATCTCCAGCAGGTACCTTTAATTACAAACTGCTTCCGATGGATTCCGGAATGAGACTGGGATTGCTGGGAAGGGCCTAAAGGAAACTGCTGTGCTGCCAGATGGCCTTGGCTGGGCACTGGGAGCAGCTTCCCATCCCTACTCTGGCACGGAGTGAGATATTGGTGTGGGGGAAGGAGGCATTTTATGGTTGAATCCCATCGCTAATGGCAGACAGAGCCCAAGGGAAAAACTGCCTGGGCTGCTCCTGCCACCTCCTGGGGCTTTTCTGTTCCTGGAAAGTGGTGATGATTTCTTGCTCCACCTGGGAGGAGAGGCAGTCTTCTGCTACAGTCACATCAGAGGATGATGCGCAGACATGGTGAGCAACGAAGGCTCCTGATCAGCTGGGTCAAGCTGATCTTGACCAGAAACTCCAGAAATCATTTTGAGATTGACAGCAAGGTTAGCAGCAGAGCAGAAAAAGCAGAATGCCTATGAATAAAGTGTTATGCAGGGGACCCCCTGTTTTGTAGATTCCTGTACTGCATTGACTGTGTAACGGGCTGGAGAGCCATTAGCAGGGTCCTCTGAGATTACTTTACCTTCCTGTAGTGTCTGGCAGGAGAGGCTGTGGCAGGGCACATGCTCTGGTTATTTTCTCCTGCTGCATTGAATCTTTAAGGTCATTGCTAAATCTTGGCTCACTTTTCGAGGCTCACTTTTTCCCTCCGCTCTTGCGTGCTTTTCTGTTGTTGCTGCTGTTGCTCTCATTTTATATAAAATGATTCTAAGATGATCTTGTTCAGAATGTGACCTGAGCTGCCTTTCTTGGCAGACATCAGTTAGCAACACAGTTTCATGAGGACTTAAAATCATAAATACTGAAGTCTATGCTGTATATTGCTGATCCAGAAGATCAAAAAGAGTATTAGGCAGGCTGAAAAATAAACCTCTGGGCACTTATGTCAAGCAGCTGGGTGTACAGAAGCTTGCTGTATAAGTCAACTGTGAAATAACACATGAAAAGCTGACAGTGAGTGAGCCTGTCATTCATTCTGTCTTATCGTGGCACATGGAAATAAACATAAATTGTAGAAGAGCCTTGCTGTATGAGACCGACAGACTATTTTTATTTTTTTAGAGAGACTGAGTGTGGGAGGAGAGGCCACAGCTCAGACATGACCTGGGGAAAATAATTGTTTTAGGGAACACAAAACCTGGAGGTTTTTCTTCAGTCAACCACTTTCTCCCTCTTGTTGCTTGACAACAGGACTCCTGAGTCCCTGATGTTGCTTCCCTATCAAACAACAGATGATTCCAGAGTTCCTGGGTAAACTCATTCCTTGCGCTTGCAGAGCTGGTCGGGGCTGCACGCTGAGCAGGATTTGGCACATTTGACTTCTCCCTTGTGCTGCCCTGAGGTTGGGGGCATCTGTTGAATCTCCAGACTCTTTCTGGCCCCTGGAGATGTTGCAGAGTTGCTGATTCACTTGTTCACTTGTTGATCTATTATGATTAAAAATATAAATTGATTTGTGTGGCGAACATTAAAATCAGTAGAAACAGGAGTTCTAGAAATAGTAGAGTCAAAAGTTTACATTGATCTAGCATATTGTACGTTGCACAGCAACCACAACCAATGCTGCTATGAATTCCTCTGTATAGCCCTGTACCAAGGCCGAAGAACTGGTCAGTAATCATCTACTAGGTACACCTAGGTACTGCTTAGGTAATTAGATTTATAATTGAAAATAATTCTGTTTAAAGTTGTTATGGAGATGTCTAGACAAAAGTAATTTATTACCTAGAATACATTGTGAAGAATGTCTTAGATGTACCACAACTCAAAATTAATGAGAACTGAGGAGAATGAACTGTAACAGTTCACAGATCTCTGCCAAGAAACAGTGAAACCAGGTAATAGGTAATTCGGCAGGGGGAGATCACGACCACCGACTCATGGGCCACCGACCCACATTACACCCCAGACCCATTTCTAGAGATTTCTAAGCTTTAGTGCGCAGAATCGGAAGTAGGAGGGGAGTATGATAATGATTTCCAGGAATTATTATGTTTATGTCTGAATACCTAATGAATATGTATGATTGAATACTATATAAGGTGTATGGTTCTTGCGCTTGGTGCGCGTTGTTGGTGAGAGCACTCACCCGTGCACCCGGCCGTTAATAAAGAAGTGTCTGCTTATCTGCATCAAACTGGTGTCGACAAGTTCTGTTATCCTGCTTTTAGGCGACAGAGAGAGGTGGTGGGTGCAGGCACTCACAGGGCCCTCAGCCTGCCGGGGGCTCTGCCTGCTGTGGCACTAGTTGGCAGAGGTGGGAGAAGAGCTCTGAGACCGTCTACCCAGCCTGACTCGCCGGTGGTTAACGTCATGGCTCAGTCACCAGCTGTAGTTGTCTGATTGCAGGGCAGCCTTCAGTGCTGTTTTACGCATTAAAAGATGCGAGGTCAGTTTTGGCCAGTGTGTATCTGCTAGGCTATGCAGTTTTAAATTGAATGAAAGCGCCTCTGCTCTTTTTCTTGAGAATTTTTTTTCCTCCCCATGGAGCTTTGCTGCGCTCCCTCTCTGCTCTGTCACTGGTAACAATGCTGAGTGATAAAATGCCTCTTGCCTTGGAAGTCAGGTCTAATGACACCAATTTTTAAACCAGTTTGAGCTCTTTAGTGGAAGAAGAGAGGACAATGATATGGCAATCATTAGTTTCTTGTTTCCCCCTAATCTGGTAGAATGTGCTTTATGGCCTTTGCTAACTGTAAGCACAGCAGCAAATAGTGATGGGTGTATCGCATTAGGATCTGCCATCTCAGTGATCATATTCTGCTTCCAGACGCCTTACACAGGTCACAAAGTAAATTAACATCCAACGGCGATACATCAGGATGGTGCGGAAAATCCCCTCCTCCCTTTCAGAGAGATGATCCAGGCTGTTCGGGACCTTGGAGCAGGAGCTGACTTTTCCAAAGTCCAGCAGTATCCCAACCTGCCCGTTACTGAGCAGGCTGCTGTGTAAAGGTCAATGAACTTGTCTGCCCGGGTTAGTTGGAGGGGCCGTACAGGGACCAGCAGGTGGAATGAAATTCAGTCTATACCTGTGTGTGCCGAGGGTGGCATTTCAGCTTTGCTTCCCGTGTTAGAATGCTTTCTGTACCTTGGAGGTTTGGTTTTTTTCAGTTTTCTAAGTTTGCACCCCGCCTCCCCTGCAGGATACATCCCATCTCAATGTGCACAGGTTAACGGAATTTGGAACTGATCCCAACCTCCTGCTCACCGCAGGGCTGGCTTCTAACAGCCGTAGGATGTTCACAGATGGTAAAGAAAGGTAGGGGACATCTTCCTGTTTTCAGAATTTTGTTTCCAGTTTGGTTCATCACCTTCACAATGTTTATGCGAGGAGCTTGGACATGCTGGAAGGCAGGACTTTGGTTTCAGGAGGCATGTTGGGGCCATTGGCTTAGTCCTTTACTGGTATGAAGACAAAGACTTGTGAAAAAATCATACAATAAAATAGGAAAAAAAATCCCTCATTTATCTTGTTAACTAGTTACTTGCAATGTGGAAAAAGTGCTTTTTTTCAAATGTCAATAATCTGTATAGTGGTAGTTTGTTCTCGTCTCAAAGGGAAGAAACAATTGTCTGGTTTATATTGACCTGGTTCGTCTGCCTTTGTCATGCTCCCTGTTACATAGAAGCTCTCTCAACTGTTTGCTGCCAGGCTTCTTTTTTCTTCTCTTTTCCATTAAAAAATCTTTATTCAGTTAAAAAATCTTTATTCAAAGCATATTCAGTGCTTGAAATCCTTTTAGTTTTCTTTTTCTTTTCTTCCTCAGGATGATGCCGTGGAATTAACTTGTTATATGTTCCCTTAGGAAGTAGAATATTTTGGGTTCTCTCGTAGACATAATATTGAAAGAGAATTTGGAATTCCTCTGATGTTGATCTCTCAGAGGATTAGGATACACACATGATGTGTAGGAACAACTTCCAAGAGCTGACGCACTTTTTGCTCATTTCATCCCTTCCTTTATTCAACTCTGTTGTTCAGCTGTGATTGTTACTTTCTTCAGTATTATTTTCTGATTAATTTTCATAATTATTAGGAACTACCATACGTTCTTTGTGAATCCAGACAAGGTGCAAATGGTAAAGCTGAAGAGTTCTTTCTGTGACACTGTCAGGAATCACAGGAGAATATTGTTAATATTGTTAATAACCCAATAAACTCCCAGTGCCCCCTGGTTCATCCCAGTTCATCCCAGTGCCCCCCAGTGCTCCACAGTGTATCCCTGCTCTCCCATGTCCCAGGGCTCTTGGACACGCACCAGGGCTTGCACGGGGCTTTGCACAAGTCCCAGGTGTTGAACCTGCATTTGCACCATCCCCAAACGTGGCACACGCGTTTGTACAAGCCTGAGCATTGCACAGGCCTTTGCAGAAGTTCTGAACTTCACACAGGCCTTTGCACATGCATTTGTACAAGTCCCAAACATTGCACGAGCCTTTCTCGAGCCCCAAAGCTCGCACAAGCCTTTACACAAGCCCCAGCCTTTGCACACCCACTTGCACAAGCCCCACCCTTATCCAACCCTTTGCCCCCCGCCCAGGGGAGGGCAGGGGTTGGGGTGGACACAGGGTGGGACCAGCTCCACTAAAACCAGCAGCTCCCAGTTCCGCCCCCCCTCTTTCTCCACTTCCAAGTGCCCCTCCCTGCTCCCACTGACACCCCCCCCCCAGTCCCAGTGTCCCCCCGGCCATGCCCCTTCACTTGGCCCCGCTCCGGCTCTCCCTTCATCACCAGCTCCAGACTGCGGTGATGCTGCAGTGGGTCTGCTCCTGCCTCGCCCTCGGTGAGCAGCAGGGGGGGTGGAATTTGGCAATTTGGGGTGGGGGATTGTGCTCCAAATCCCCCTGACCCCCCTCGGCCACCCCCTCCTCCCTCCCAGAGGCCTGGGTCCCTTAGGGCAGCGCTGTGTACAACACCCCTCCCCTCCCCCCCGATGGGAGTTTTGGGGTGCTGGGGGGAATGGGGACCCTGGGAAAGGGGGTTCTGAGGGGGTGGGTAGCCCTAAGTGAGAGGCCCCCTTCCCCCCTCTTCCTGGGTGCGGGGGACCTGCAGGGCAGCGCTGCGCCTGCAGCAACCTCCCCTCACTTGAGATGTAGTTTAAGCGGGCACCCAAGAGGTGGCAAAATCTTCTAATCAGTCACTATACGTGTACGAATCACCACATAACGCTTTAATTCTCATCTGGGGACAGAGACATTGTCTAGATTTTCACACATCACTGAATTTCAGAGACCCTTTCCTTCTGGTACTCTGCTCGTTACCAACAGGATTGCTTTTGTTTGTGCCTTCTGTGCTCCTTCCCTGAGGAAAGAAGGGACCCACGTGTGGTGGGTTGATCTCAGCCAGGAAGAGCCCGACCCAGGGATGGAACAGCTGATTTCAGCGGCGGCCTTTGGAGCAAGGACAGAGGTGGTCAGGGCCGTGGGAAAGGAGGCGGGGAGGAGGGGATGTGGAGACCACCAGGACAAGAGAGAGAAGAGAAGGAGGCACTAAACGTCTGAGTGTAACCACTGCAAACGTAAATTCAACAACAAACTGTTTGTTGCAGAGCGGAGATGGAGCCAAGGGGTGACATTCCCCAACACAGTGCTGCCCAGACGCTCACGGACACAGGATTTCTTAAAACAAGCCCATTTATTGGGTATTTACTTCGGGTGGATCCCTCCTGCGCTCCAAGCAGGAGGAGCATCACAGCTGTGAGCGGGTGCAGAGGCTGCGCGGGAAGCGGGGACCCGGCTGGTGTCCAGCTCATCACGCCGAGGGGCAGAGGAGGAGGCACAGCACATTCCCCATCAGGTGCTCCACGGTCTGGAGGAGAAGGGAGAGGAGGGGCGGCCGGTAGGTTCCGGGGAGACTGTTGGAATCTTGGGGGGAAAAATGGAGAACTGGGGGGCCAGTAGGATCTGGGCAGGGGCTAAGGGCGTTTTGGAGGGACTGAGGCGGGGGTGGGGGGCAAATGGGGTTTGGAGAGGTCACAGGGGTGATTTGGGGTCCCTGAGGGTCCCAGGGGTACCTGACCCCCCCTCCATGTGTCCCCCCTCAGCAGGTGCTGCTGCCTCAGGTGTACCCCGAGAGGGTCAGCCCCGACTACCTCCAGTACTAGTGCTGGGAGGCACTCCAGGTGCTACTGGAAGTACTGGGAGGAACTGGGAGGGGGCTGGGGTGCTGGGAGGGGACTGGAGGGTGCTGGGTGGCAGCTGGGCGTACTAGGAGGGACCTGGGGGGATTGAGAGGTAACTGGGAGGGAGGCAGTGTGGGCATGGGGTACTGGGAGGTAACTGGGTGGTAACTGGGAGTACGGGGATGGGTTGGGGGGCACTAGGAAGTAATTGGGAGGCAGCTGAGGGCTACTGAGAGGGAACTCAGGAGCACTGGGATGACCTGGGAGCACCGGGAGAGGACTGGAGACACTGGAAGGTGGTTGGGGGCCACTGGAAAGAGTCAGGGCAGTGCTGGGAGAGACTGGGAGGTAACTGGGAGGGAGGTGGTGTAGGTGGGGGTAACTGGGTGGTAACTGGGAGCACTGGGCAGGCGCTGTGCAGACCCTGACAGGCGCCCTGGCTACCCGGGTGGTCCTCCAGGCCGTGGGGGTGGAGGACGGTGGTGCCACCGTCACCGGGGCCACCCTCACCTGGGCACTGTGGGGTGAGACCCCCGAACCCCCTTTTCACCCCAAAATCATCCATGGCCCCACGATCCATGTTTCACCATCAAATCCCTCAATTTTACCACAAAATTCCCGCATTTGACCCCCAAATCTCCCATTTTTTACTCCCAAATCTCCCACTTCTGATCCCAGAATTTCCCAGTTTGACACCAAGTCAGCCTCAGCACCCCCAAAAATCCTATTTTTCATCCCAAAATTTATCTTGAATCTCAAAATCGCACAGTTTTACCCCAAAATCTGCACCAGCACCACCAAAAGCCTCCCTGTTTTGCCCAAAATTCTCTTTGGACCCCAGAATCCCCCAATTTGACCCCAGAAAGTTCTAGCAGCTAACAAGTGCCCAGTCAAAACCAGCCCAGCTCCCCAGTACAAGAGAGGATTTTGGTGCTGGGACAAATGGCCACGTGCCAGCTTGGCGCACAGGTGCCTTTTCGTGCCCTGAGATGTCTCGGGAGGGGCAGGATGGGCTAAAGCTTCCCTCCTCCTCCTCCTCCTCTCCGGGCTTTGTGGTCTCGTGGGACACCCTGGGTCCAGGTGTGCAGTCCTGGGGGCAGCGGCAGAGGCCAGGGGGGACCCTGCTCAGCACACTCAGAGTGGTCCCCATGGGAAGGACGCTATGGAGTCCCAGCGGCTTGTGGCTCCAGCTTTATTTAAAAAAAAAAATTCAGTACAGCCTTTTTCCAGAGGATTTGGTCTCTCCGAGGCTCACCAGGGCCAGCAGAACAGCGACCGCAGGCTCCATCTTGATATCGGCCTCTGCTCTATTGTCAGGATGGAGACGGTCTCGGCTGCCAGGGACCTGACGGAGAGTTCAGTGTCCTTCCTCAAGGGCAGGAGCGCTGTGAGAGAAGGGAGCAGAACAGACATGAACCCCCACTGCCCGCAGGGACCCCCAGGACCTACCTCCAGCCCATGCCAGCCCCATCCACCTCCTTCCCTGGCCAGGAGGAGCCGGTGAGACAACCAGAGCGGCTGAAGCTGCTGCTCAGGAATGACCCGTGTGCCCCTGACACACAAAAGAGGTCAGGACTGGGCCAGGCCACAGTCATTTTTTCGTTTGCCGTACGAGCTAGTCTAGAGTTGTGCGTGCCCTCAACGAGCCCGTGTATTGATCTGAGCATCACAATGTGGAGTCTGGACATCATCAGCCTCCTGGCAAGGGGCAGGACAGAGACAGCTGTTCTTTCCCCACAAATTCCCTTCCTTTCTGGTGAGAAAACAAAATTCCTCCAATTTCAAGACCTTACTAGAAGATATATGCTAACCTATGTGTTGGGACACAAACAACTTTCTGAAACTGCTCTTGAAAAAAACCTCCTGAAACTGCTCGTCTGCCCCTGGAGCGTTTTCCTGGAGCGGGGCTGGGCACAGCAGCACCTGCCCGGGCTCTGTCCCCTACTCACCGTTGCAGATCTCCCACAGCCTCTCCTGGCTGAGGATCCTCCGGGACCGCGCAGCAAGACCTGGGACACAGAGCTAATGTCAGAGCCCTGCTCCCTCTTGGCAGGGCTGTCCCCCGGCAAGGACAGCTCCTGAGGGCGGTGGGACCCAGCAAGACCATAGCGAGCCCACCAGTGGGGACTGGGGCTGGGACCGGGCAGAAATGGGTCCCCAGGGACTCACCGATGAACCTGACGGCCTCCTCTCGCACGGTGGCCTGAGGGTCCTTCAGGTAGGGCAGGCTCTGGTGCAGATACTCAACCACCCTGCTCCTGTTGTGCGTTATCTGAGGGAGCACAAGGGCACGGGGCTGGTACGGACCCTCCACAGCCGTCCGGACCAGTCCCTCTGCCAGCACCCCTGCTCCCTCCCAGTGATTCCCGTCTCCCAGCCAGGAGCCCCGTGGGGCTGAGGGCCAGAGAGAGCCACAGGCAGAGGGGGCTGGGGGTGCTGAGACCCCTGCGTCCCACTGCCAGGGCCCAGATGGGCGGGGGTCTCCTGGACAAGAGTTCTTGGGGGCTGCGTGCTTGAGGGCAGGGAAGAGGATGCAGCTGGAGCAGCAGGGCTGGAGCAGGGCAGAGATGCAGAGCCGCACAGCCCTCCCCAGGGGCATGGCGGGCAGCCCTCGTCCAGCCAGCCCTGGGCTTTGGGGTTTGTCCTCACCAAGCACTCTCCGATCAGGTGTGTCTGGCATGTCTTGGCCATGGAGCTGAGCCTCCTCCAGCCCAGGAACTCTGCACAGGCAAGGAGGGTGTCCCGGGAAGCCTGTGGAGAAGCAGAGGCTGGGAGATGGCACCAGAGCCCAGGGAAGGAGACCTGGCATCCTCCTGCTCTGGGCCTGGCTTTGAGCTGGGGGGACAGGGTGATCCCGGGATTGGATCCCCCTTCATTCCTGGGGCCATCCCACACTCTGGGAGCAGGAAACTGTCTGTGCCAGGTTCTCTGGCCCTGCTCGTGGTGGCGCTGCAGGGACCCTTCCTGTGGGCCGGGGGGGGACCCCACCTCCCTATCAAGCTCTGCAGCAGTGGGACCAGTGCAGTGGGACCCTGCGGTGACACACAACCCCACTGTCCCTCACTCCTAGGCCACCCCCGTAGTGTCAGCACGCCCTTCCCTGTGACACCAATTGCTGGTCACTGCACCTTGGCCACACTCTCGATCTGGTCGCTGGTATAGAAGAACAGTGGGAGCAGGACACTCTGCACTGTCTTCACCATTTTTTTCTTGTTTCTCCCCACCGCAGTCTTTATCACGTCTTTGAAGAGGCGGATGGAGAGCTCCCGCAGCCGGCTGGACTCCTGGCAGGGAAGAGGACAGAGGGAGCTCAGCACCCTGCCCATGGGGAGCAGGGACGTTAGCGAGGCTGATGGGGGAGGAGCTGCTCCAGGGTTGGATCCTGAACACAGGAGCCGTCGGCCAGATCTGCAGCTGCAGCTCAATGGCCCCAGAGCCCTGGAAGGCCCCGGAAGAGGAGCGGGGAGGGGAAGAGCCCCAAAAGGCTACACAAGAGGAGCAAGGGGGGGACCCCTGCCCAAATGATTCCTGCATGGCCGCACTGAAGGGCAGCCATCTTGCACCCATCGCCTTGGCTCAGGCTCCCATGGCAGCCTTACATCATTGAAGAGGGGCAGGAGCTTCTCCACCAGCCTCAGGGAGATGAGGTTGGCCTCTTCTCTCTTCATGTGACCCATCACGTTGATGAACAACACCAGAGCCTTGGTCTTGACATCGGCGTTGGCATCCGTCAGGGTCTCCAGTATGTCAGGCAGCAGCACCGGCAGTTTTCTGGCCTGTGTGAAACACACCGTTGCCTTTTTGTGAAGTGGTGAAAGACACCCCCCACTGCCCCAGCCCCCGGCTGCCGATGTGGCTCCCCTTGCCAACCCCCCGCTCACCGTTTCAGGTGTTTTTGAGAGGGTGATGAAGCCCGTGAGCACCAGTGAGAGCATCACTGGGCTGGGACGCCTCAGGTACCTCTGGGCTTTGTACAGGGCACTGAACTCCTCCGTGTCAATGTCAGCACAGGCCAGGAGCTGAAATGGAGACAGTGGTGAGAGACCAGCAGAGCTGCAGGGCTCCCTCCCCCCCACCATCACGGTCCATGGCAAGTGTCTCCTCTCCCTTTGAAGCCACCTCAGAGTCCCCATGTCTCTGACCCAGGACCAGCAACCGCCTTGACTCTGGTTTCTGCCCCTTCCCGGGGTCTCCAGGCTGCAGAGCTGGGCAGGGGGATGCAGGCAGGGCAGAAGGCAAAGTGCTGCCTGTGCCAGGACAGGCTTGGTGGGGCCAAACCAGCAACGGGTGGGCCTGACCGTGTGGCACAGGGGTCTGGCTGGTGCTGAGCAGGGGAAAGAGGAGAAGGAGGAGGAAGGCAGAGCGCTGGGGCTGAGCGTGGGTCACTCACAGCCAAGGGGTAGATGCAGGAGTCCTCCGTGGCAGAGCTGAACACCTTGCGCAGCCGGCAGTCCTGCAGCACGCCGAGCAGCTCCGACAAGACGGTCCACAAAGTCTGGGGCACGGAGATCATCACCTCCCACATGGCCATGGCAGCGCTGCCGAGCCAGAGCAAACTCAGTCAGTCGGGCTGCCTCGACTCCTCCGGACCCCGGCCCTGCCCACCCCCCTCATTTCGGGGTGCGCAGGGAGGCAGGAGGAGCTTGAGGGAGCTCTTCCCCATGGGGCAGGGGCTCTGCTTTGGCCAGCTCTGGCTGAAGGGGGAAGCGTGGTGGGATGGAGAGCCCTGCTCCTCAGGGATAGATATCCCGCAGTTTTCCGTGGGTCTGGCAGCCAGAGTCTCTGGGCCACTCTCCCCATGGGGATGGAGCCCTCAAGGCTGTCAGGGTTGGTACCTGTCACACGCTGGAGAGATGTCCAGCAGGGTCCTGACCACCTCCCTGGGGCTCCACCTGATCAGCAGTAGCAGCAGCGAGTCCAGGCTGTGCCGGGCCGGCTCCGTGCGGATGTGCTCCACATTTTTGTGGATGCATCTCAGGATTTTTGGCACCTGGAGTGGACACAGATGAGGATGGTGCTGCCCTTCCCATCCCTGCCTGCTGCCTTTACATGGTTTTGGGTGCCCGAGCCAGCCGGGTTAGGGCAGGAGGGAAGAACAAGACTTGACACGTCTTGACACTGGACAGTCCAGCCACAGGGCGCTTACATCGCTCATCCAGGACGCAGGGGCTCTCATGGCCATGTCCACGACATCGCTGCCCATCTGCCTGTCATGGACATCGTCTGCTGTCATGGCCTCGATGGCCACGAGGAGAACATCCATCCTCTGAGAAGGCCGGAGGTATTCGCCAAACACCTACGGGAGGAGGGATGGGGGGGGAAGATGTGTCACTTCGAGCATGCCGACAGTGTTGCACAGCTGAGCAGCTCAACCATCCCTGGGTCCATTCGCTTGCACAAGCCGATGCCACGGACAAGGGTCCCGGTGAGGGGGGGAGCTCATTACCATTGTCATGAGGCTGCTGTCAAGCGAAGAAAGCAACCAGGTGCTCTCAGAATCCCGTCTTTGTTGGAGCTCTGGGTGCTCTGGATTCTCCTCCAGCAGTGTCTCACCTACACGGAAACAAGGAAGAGTCAGTAGGACACGCCATCTTCGCCAACAAGCCTCCCAGACAGCAAAAAGAGCTTTAAATGGCACCATGCCGAGGAAACGGGGTCCCGGCATCGAGCCAGCCCCGGGGAGCCCTCTACTCACCGATCTGCAGCGGCTGGACCATGGACACCTCGTGGGGCTCCGGCGGAGAGCTGCTCTCCTGGGGAGCACCCACCTCCTCCCAAACCATCCTGGGGCTGCTGGGGGGTCTCTCTGCCATCCTCAAAAATGAAGAGGTTGAGAGACAGTGGGGGGGTTCAGCTTAAGGTAAACACCGGGGGCAGTGGGGAAAGACGTGGGCTGTGCTCAGGAGTCTCCTCACTGTGCTCCTGCCCTGTCCCTTCCCCGTCTTGTCAGACACTGCTTATATAGGGTGCCGTGGGGTGACACGGAGGGGTGTCACAAAGGGGTGTCACAAAGGGGGCTCACATTGTGATGTCACACAGGCTGGGTGGGGCAGGGGTTCCGCTGCGGGGGGGTAGGGACCCAGATCGCCACTGGGCCATGGCTCCTCTCGGGCTGCCCCCAGGCCCCCATCATGTCCCCTCAGGATCTTCCTGTACCCACCGGCTCCTCCCAGAGAGTTCACACACCCCGGCACGGACCCCGGACCTTCTGCCTTGATCCCGACAGAAACACTCCAGACTGCCCCATCTCTCCTTTGCGCTCACCTGAAGCATTTGCTCGCCTGTGTCCAGTTCTCTCCCACACTCACAGAGTGTCTTTAATCTGCTACAACAGTGTCCTGGTTTCAGCTGGGATAGAGTTAATTTTCTTGAGCTGGGAGGGGTACAGCCGGAGTGCCAGGCCCAGACTGGCCATTGGAGTGTTCCATATCCCGTGACGTTATGCTCAGGATATAAAGCAGGTGTGTTCTCTCTTGCTTCCAGTTTTGCAATGGTGGGATCTTCGTTCTGTCGGGATTACTGGCCGGGAGCAGGCTGGGTATTGGTCAGTGGGTGGTGAGCAATCGCCTTGTGCATTACCCATTTGTACTTTCTTATGATTGTTTTATTTTGTTACAATCACTAAACTGGTGGTTTTTTTATCTCAACTTATGAGTTTTCCATGTGTCCCTCCACTCTCTTCCTCCATTCCCCTGACGGAGGGAGGGTGAGTGACTGGCTGCATGGTGTTTGGCTGCCGACTGAGTTCAGACCACAAGAGTCCTTTTTGGCACCCAGCATGGGGCTCGAAGGGTTGAGATAATGACAGATCTGGTCAGTGTGTCATAACAGTTTGTTAGAAGCATTCCTTATATTGGCTTATCAATTGCTGGGCATAATGTCGGTCGCTTGTCTCCTCAAAATTTCATCACCTCATTTGCTGTACATAGTCCCCCTGCTGCTGCTCACCACCCATGGGAGTTGGATTAAGATTTTTGTTTTGCTGTACTATGTAACACTGATTTATGGCACGATGAAGTTGTCGGCCCTGAGGCTACTTACAACTGTGTTTGAGAATTTGGGGAATTTTGAATACCCTCGGAATACTGAGACTAACATTGTCGTCTTACTGCTGGGAGCCGGTGTGCTCCTGCATGGGTTCAGGCTTTGTTCAGGGTTAAGCAACTATTTAAGAGTATCACCCAGAGATCTACCCCAAGGTTGGAGAATTATGAGTGGCTGGGGGTGTGGGACAGCATGGGCAAGTGCCCAGGACAGTAGGCACCTCCGGTGTATTGGAACTTCACTCCTGAGCAGGTGCAGAATCCCAAAAAGCTAGTAAACTATTTGGAAAAGGTACGCTGTCAGCCAGGTAATTCCAGAGAGACACAGCTCACTGCAACGTGCTGGTGCCTGGCCCGTGCCTGCCGAGTCAGTGTGCAGAGGTGAAAGCCGTCCAGCTGGCCTTGGCTATCGCTGAGCGAGAAAAGTGGCCAGTGCTCTGTCTCTGCACTGACTCATGGGTGGTGGCAAATGTGCTGTGGGGGTGGTTACAGCAGTGGAAACGGAGCCACTGGCAGTGCAGAGGCAAACCCGTCTGGGCTGCTGAATGATGGCGAGATATTGCTGCTGGGGTAGAGAACCTGGCTGTGAAAGTATGTCGTGTAGATGCTCATGTAGCCAAGAGTCGGGCCACTGAAGAACATCAGAACAACCAACAGGCGGATCAGGCTGCCAAGATCAAGGTGTCTCAAGTAGATCTGGACTGGCAGCATAAGGGTGAACAATTTATGGCTCGCTGGGCCCATGACTCCTCAGGCCATCAGGGAAGAGATGCAACATACAGATGGGCTCGTGACCGAGGGCTGGACTTAACCATGGATGTTATTGCACAGGTGATCCATGAGTGTGAGACGTGCTGCGATCAAGCAACCAAACGGTTAAAGCCCCTTTGGTATGGAGGACGATGGTCAAAATATAAATATGGGGAGGCCTCGCAGATTGATTATATCACGCTCCCACAAACTCGGCACAGCAAACACTATGTGCTTACAATGGTGGAAGCAGCCACTGGTTGGTTGGAAACTTACGCCGTGTCCCATGCCACTGCCCGGAACACCATTTTAGGCCTTGAGAAGCAAGTCCCGTGGCGGCATGGCACGCCAGAAGGAATTGAGTCAGATAATGGGACTCGTTTCCGAAACAGCCTCATAGACACTTGGGCCAAAGAACATGGCACTGAGGGGGTGTATCACATCCGCAATCCCAAACCAGCCTCTGGGAAAACTGAGCAATACAACAGGTTGCTAAAAACCACCCTGAGAGCAATGGGGGGTGGAACTTTCAAACACTGGGATGTGCATTTAGCAAAAGCCACCTGGTAAGTCAGTCCCAGAGGATCTGCCAACCAGGCTGGCCCTGCTCAGTCAAACTTTCTACATGCTGTAGATGGTGATAAAGTCCCTGCAGTGCGCATTAAAAATATGCTGGGGAAGACCGTCTCAGTTATTCCTGCAGTGGGTAAATGTAAGCCCATGTGTGGGATTACTTTTGCCCAAGGACCTGGGTGCACTTGGTGGGTAATGCAGAAGGGTGGGGAAGTCCAACGTGTGCCTCGAAGGGATTGGATTTTAGGTGAAAAGACCTGGTGAAAACACTTTTTGTTCTTCAAACACAGCATTTTTTTCCCCTTTCTCCTATCACAGTTCTCATCAGTGTAAGTGCTGACCGAGAGCACAGTGTTACCCAAACAGTTTTAAAACTCACAGTGCTGATACTGTATGTCTTAGCTGCAAGACCTCACACAGCAGTCTATCTCTGCACTAGCAACACTTGCACTACCCAGGAAAAATTGCTTTGCTTACTTGTGAGAAAAAGATCTTTTGTTTCCAGCAGCAGACACCTGGTGTTCAGGCACTACAATACTGCACATGCCTTTTGAAGAGCTGAAATCAGCTTCACTCCCTGGAAAGAAGGGAAGAGTAAAAACATGATGGAAATTAGAACTCAAAGACTGTTTGCAAATCACAGCGAATCACAAGCATCCTTCCTTTGTCCGTCCCCCCGCTGCAGAAGCCACGTCAGGACTCGGCTGGGAACATTTGCTGTGACGACCTGTTGGCTTTCTCCCAGCCACCAACGCACGTGGCTGGATTAGGCTCAGAATACTTCAACCAAGGAATCAGAAAGCTGTTGTAAACACTGGCATCAATAATACAGATTGTCATTTAAAAGCAGAGCACATAAAAAAAACCTCGTAAGGGAAGATTCTTAACGGCCTCTTTCACATACACAGTATTTCTTTCTGTGGAAGTAAAGCAAGCTGAAAACCACAGGAAACAGCCAGGAAGAGCAGAAAATTCGCTGCAGTAAATACACAAATTGCAAAGCATGTCCTAGCTTGACCTCACACATGTTTTAAAATAAAGACTTAAGAGTGTGCAGTGTGTACAGCGCCAGCTTCTTGTTTTGGCTCATATTCCATACTGGATTAGCAGGGGAGAGAAAAAAAACTGCTTGAAAATACAAATTTCACCTAAGGAGAGCTGTGGGTCCAAATTCTGCCTCTTCTGAATCACAGGTACCAAGGGATTTCTGCCAGGCCGAGCAGCTCCAAATGCATCTCCTGGCTGCGCTGGGTCCCTTGACCCAACTGGGAGGGGCCGTTCAAAACCTGCCCCAGGGACCCAGAGATTCCCCAGCGGGCGGGGGCGGGGCTGTGCAAATGAGGGACCCCAACAGCCGCTGCCACCCCGCTGCCATCCCCCAGCCCTCACAGCACCGACGGCTGCAACACACCAACCCCTCGCGGGGTGACGCCCTCCCTGCTCACCTCGAGGGCACGAGCTCTGGGGACAGCACGGGCTGGAACCCGCACACAGCGTCCTGGCTCCTGGAGGTGAGATGTGCACGGTCATCTCCCGCTGAGAGAGGAAAAACAGCATTAGAAACCCTCCACCTGACACAACAACAGCTTTAACTCAGTTAAACCAGACACAGAAGATGTTTCTATGAACTTCTGACCCTAGTTTTTAAGAACAATACACACTTTAGACTACAACGATTAATTGGAAGAAATCACACTAGATAATCTGAACGGCACTTGAAAGAGGGTTTAATATTTAGGCAAGCTGGGAGGGGATTTTGTCAGCCAGGAATCCATCAGCGAGCACTTGGATCTTTAAGGGAACCCCGTTTTGTAACACTGAATGGAGATTTTAAATTATAAAGCCATTCAGTCCAAAAAGGAGGAGATTATTCACTGTATACTAGCACACAGCTATTCACATGCACACTACTTTTATTTTTAAAACAAGTGCCACTGAACAGCATTCCAGATGGAAGGCAGATGTGGGTAATCCTTCCAGAAATATTGGCAGCTCAAAGCAAATGTCCTCCTGTC
This sequence comes from Strix aluco, assembly GCF_031877795.1. Taxonomy (NCBI): domain Eukaryota; kingdom Metazoa; phylum Chordata; class Aves; order Strigiformes; family Strigidae; genus Strix; species Strix aluco. Next base: position 2,778,048 of record NC_133942.1, on the reverse strand, counting down.
CCACAGAGCATCCCCAAAGAAGACTGAGCTCCCCAACAGGTCTTGCCCGGCTGCAGTCCTTCCCCAGGAAACCCAAAGACAAACATGATGCTGTCACGACACATGGGGACAGCGTGGGACATGGGGGGGACATGGGGACAGCCTCACATCAGGACACTGGGACAGCTGGTGGCTCCCAACATGCGTCGTGATGATGGGGATGAGCTGGTGGAGACTGGGGACATGGCGGGACATGGGGACATAGGGAGGTTTACAGCAGCCCTGGGTGACCAGGACAGGCTGGTGACATCCCCCAGGGGGTCCCAGGGGAGGGGACAGTCTGGGGGTGGTGTCCCCCAGACTCACGTATTTCTCCAGGTAGAGGCGGGGGTTGTCCATCAGAGCCTCCACCATCCCCATGAGGTAGATGAGCAGCACCAGGTTCTTCTGCACCACGTTGACATGGACTTGGGGGAAAGGGAGACACCAAAAAGTGTGGGGGGAGTGTCACAAGGGGCACCTCACCTTTGCGGACACACCCATGTTCCCCTACATGTTGGGGACACCCCTGGGGCTCACCCCCTCCCAGATGAAGGTGCTGAAACGTGGAAGCACCTGGTAGAGACCGGGGTTGGTGGCGATGCTCTGGAGAGCTTGATGGCGGGGGGGGGGGCACACATGGGCATGTCACCCCAAGGGACAAGGGGACACCCCAAGTGACGTGGCAGGGGGTGGGGACATGGTGGGGGGGCAACAGGGACCCATGAATATGATATTGAAGGTGGGAGGAGAGTGAGAGGCCACCAACCTGAGAGGTCAGTGTTGAGTTGGGGACACCAGGATGTCCCCAAAAAAGAGGTTGGGGACCCCCTGAGATTTCTGGGACACGGGGGGGACACTCACAGCGCGTTTGGCCTGGCAGGAGCCCACGCAGGCCTCGGGGATCTCCTTGTAGCAGAGCTGCTGCTCCACCCAGAGCTCGTGGGCGCGGCGGGGTTTGAGGCGCAGCGGGGTCCCCTGCAACAAGGGCCCCTCCTTCTCCTGCCCTGGGGGCACCGAAAGGGGGGACACGGCCACCAGGGGAGTGGGGAGCCCCCCAAAATCTCAACAGACACCCCATCTGTGCTACAGACCCCTCTGGAGCTCCCCAAGTGCCCGCACACAAAGGCGTTTCAGGGTGAAATTGGTGGATTTTGGACAAAAAAGTTTTGGGATGAAATTGGAAGATTTTGGGCATGGCATGAATTTTGGGGTGAAACTGAGAGTTTTTTGGGTACATGAATTTTGGGGTGAAATTGAGGGATTTGGGACATGATGGAGTTTGGGGTGAAAAGGGGCAATTGTGGGTACAGGGGGATTTGGGGTGAAAATAGGGGGATTTGGGGTACAGGGCGATTTGGGGGTGAAAATGAAGGATTTTGCACACAGGGATGTTTTGGCATCAAACTAGGCGATTTTGGGATGAAACTGCGGTGTTTTAGGTGTGCTGGAGCAAATTTTGGGGTCAAAGTGGTGGATTCTGGGGGTGCAAGATAAATTTTGGGCTAAAAGCAGGAGATCTGACATTCAGAGTAGAACATTTATGGGTAGAAATGGGGGATTCTGGAGTCCAAGGAGGATTTTGGGGTGAATCTGGGAGGCTTTGGGGGTGCTGGAGCAGATTTTGGGGTGAAACTTGGGGATTTTGAGACTCAAGATGGATTTTGGGGTGAAAAATAGAATTTTTGAGGTGCTGAGGCTGATTTGGGGGTCAAGCAGCAATATTTTTGGGGGTCAAAGTGAGATTTGGGGATCAAAACTGGGTTTGGGGGTCAAACAGGGGAATGCTGAGGGAAAAGTGGGGCATTTGGGGGTCAGACACGGATCTGGGGCATAGGGCAATTTGGGGCTGAAAAGGGGGGGGTTTGGGATCGGGGGGACTCACCCCGCAGCACCCAGGTGAGGGTGGCCTTGGTGATGGTGGAGGCACCGTCCCTCACCCCCATGGCGTCCCAGCACTGGTACTGGCGGTAGTTGAGGCTGATGCTCTCGGGGTACCCCTGGGGCAGCAGCACCCGGGGGAGGGGGGGGGGAACAGGTACCCCTGGGACCCCCAGGAATCCCAAATTCCCCCTGCAATCCCCCCAAACTGCATTTGCCACCCCCAGGTCCCTCCAAAACACCCTCAGCCCCCCCAACACCCCCCAACATCATTCGTGCCCCCCCAGATCCTATTGGCCCCCCAGTTCTCCATTTTACCCTCCAAGACCTTCAAATATCTCCCCGGGACCCTACCAGCCCACCCCCAGGACTCCCCTACGCCCCATTACCCCCCCAGGAGACCCCCAGGACCTCAATAACACCCCCCAAGCACCAAGACCCTCCCCCCAATACCTCCCTCAAGACACCCCCAGGACCCCAATACCTCCCCCAGACCCCCCTCCAGGATGTCCCCAATCCCCCCACCTCGGACACCAATACCTCCCTCAAGACCCCCCCTAAGGACCCCAATAACCCTCCCAAACCCCTCCAGGACACCCCCCCGACTCCATTACACTCCCACCAGGACCCAAATAACCCCCCCGAGGACCCCAATAACCCCCACAACTCCCACAAACCCCAATAACACCCCCCCAAGAATCCCCCCAGGCCCCAATCCCCACTCACAGGACAGGCAGGAGTGTGGGCAGGTGCTGGGGGGGGACAACGTGCTGGAGCCCCCCCGGGGGTCCCCCTGGCCCCCACAGGGCCTACTTCCTGCCGACAGTCTGCCAGGGCTCTATGGTCTGCAGTGGGGCGGCCTAGGCAGGAGGTCCTCCAGCTCTCTGGGGTCTGCACTGAGGGATGTTCCAGGCAGAGATTTGGTTCACCCAGCAAGTGGGAATTCCTCCTTTTAAAACACTCGCTTTGTTCTGGATGGCTGAAGGAATTTCTCTCCTGCGAAGGTGGCACCAGCCCCAGCCCCAGCCCCAGCACCCGTGGTGGTGTCCCCGGCCTAGCGGTCGGTGAGCGCAGGGGCTGGGGCCGATTTCCCTGGAGCGGGTGGTGGGATCGCCGGGGAAGGGAAAGCTTTGGTCTAAAAACCCAATAGTTTTCATGGTTCTGAATTTTTTTTCAAAAGAAGGTTTGTTGTCACAGTTGGGGCTGTTCAGACGTTCTGATGTGTGACTGTGCTTGTCCTTTTACCTTGAACTTGGTGGGTTTTGCTGTCTGTAAGGGTCTGTTGTGTCTGCGGGGTTTATCTGTCAGGTTACCCCAGGGAAGTGAATTTTAGCCCTTTATTTTGACTTCAAGTGTGAAAGCAGTGACACATTTAATATTTTCTGCTCTCTGTGGTGATTTGGGCTGGGTGGGTTCAGGCTGATGAAACCCCTCAGAGTGGTGCTTCAGAGGGTGCCAGTCACCAGAGCCAACAGGTGCTGATCACAAACCGGCATTAAGCCCGAGGGCGAGAGCTGGCCCAGGCAGGCTCTTGCCTTCTGGCTGTGGGACAGTTTTTCTCAGCTCGGAGGTGCTGGGAGAGATGTGGGGGGGTGAGCAGGGGGTTGTGCTGGAGCCCAGCCCCTTTGCAGAGCCCTGCTGCTCCTCTGGCTTTCTGGACAAAGTTCAGTTTCTGTGCTGAGCTTCTAATTTGCACCTTTCCCAAAAGACAAATCCTGTTTGTTTCAAGCTGGAACGACCGGCTCCGCTTTCAGAAAAGTATCTCTCGACATCTGCAGGCAGAGCAGAAGTCTCACACAATGAAGGTACAAGAAGTAATTGAAAAGCAATTAAAGGACAAGTTTCTGTGTGCTGGGATCCTGGGAGTGCTTCTGGTTGGGAAATCCGGCAGCACCACTTGCTCTGAGCCTGCAAACAGCGGGCAGAGCTCCTGCCGTGGGTGGCACTGCTTCAGCCTCCCCGTCAGCTGCTCCTTCACCTCCACCTCTCTGCTCTGCACCAGCTCTGCATGAAATAGTCGCTTTTCTCTGCCTGTGGCTGTGGATTGCTGTAAACGTGATGTAACCGGTTGCCATCCTGTTTCTTTGCCAGCTTGTCCCGCCCGATGTGCTGTCAGTCTGCAGATCGTCACCTCGTTCCTGGGTGAGTGTTGGGGCTTCTCCTGGGGTCTCCTGTGCATCTTCTTAAATGTTGACAAAATGCCCATGTGAAAATAGAATTAATCATCACAATAACTGATAAGGAAGAATTCATCAAGACCTAAACAATGTAAGTCTCCTGTCCAGAACACCTGTGTAGTTCATCTTGCCTGTTTTTTCCTCCTGTCACCTTCAAGCTCCTGTTCAGTTCTGCTGTGCCCTGCATCTCTGCTTGTTGTCATCCCAATTTCATGTAGCCAGGCAGACCGACTTCCTCCTCCTCCTTTTTCCTGGTTTTCTCCCTGTGAAATCTGTTTTCTGTACTCACCTGGTCTTTGTGGAAACACATTTGAAAACTGCTCTCGCAGGTTCCCCCCTTTCAGGAGGTGCCTGTGGCTGCAGGGATGCCGTGTGAAGCAGGTGGGACAGGGCTGGTGGCTGCTGTCAGTTCTTTAATACCCTGCTCTGGTTACTGTTGTCACGGTCCTGTTTTCCTTCATCCTTCACTGACCTTGCTGAGCAGCAGGCATCTGAAGGTGGTGATGAAAATGTGATGGATCAGGAGAGGCAGCAGGACCACTGGCAGTGAAAGAGTTGTCAGGGTTCAGTGTCACAGGAGAAGCAGCTGAGAGGTTTCAGAATGGTGATCTGTTTGAAGAGGGGTCACACAGGGTCACCAGGACATCATGAAGTTTAATTTTGTGTTATAAAGAGGTATTCCACTCTAAACCTCAGGCAAGTAGCAGTTATTTCTTGGTATATTAAAAGCAGTTAGAATTTCCTCTACCACTTCTGTCATTACCAGGTGTTGAATTGGCAGCTGACAACCCCAGCGGACTCGCTTCTGTCTCACCACCTTCCACATCACACCACTGTTCCTGTGTGGTTCGGCTGTGTGCATTGCTGAAGTGCCTGCACACATTCCTCTCTATCCCGTTGTTTCCTACGGGAAAAATGGAATTGGGAACAGTCGCACTTTGGGGATTCCATCCTGGGCAGGCAATGGGATGTGCCTGAGACTGTAGTTTGACTGTAGGGGGAATTGTTGCAGAACCAGAGTGTAGGGTTGGGGAGTCAAAACGTTTCAGCAGCAATGAAGAGAGAAGTATGCAAAGGTTTCAGCTGCCAGCCTGCACACACTGGGTGTGCATGTACTCGAATGCACGGCTGCATGGCCCCAGGCTGCAGAGGTTATTGTGTAGAAAAGCCCTTGGTTACTGGAATAATTCTCTGTTGTTGAGGATTTCTGGAAGGTAAATGGCAGAGGTGTTTTGCTTCTGACTTGTTTATTCCCTCACTACAGCCAGGGTCGCTCTGACTGTGTCTTAGGGTGTCCCTTTCTAGCCTTGGCCTTTTGTCTGAAGTTGGTCAGCTCAATTTTTGTGATCCTTAAGGATAAAGTGGTTCATGGCGAAAACTAGATGTCTTCATCTGAGTTCATGCTGATAACACGGTTCATGATTATTCTGGGTCAGGGATTGTCCCTTTTATGCTACCACAGTGTTTGTGGCTGAGTCTGGTACTCGGTCAGGGCAACCACAGCTCTGGAAATTGGTGACACCCTCTGCTGCTGACCCATCCGTGAGCCCCAGTGGGACATCCCGTACCCTAAACCTGGCACCAGTTTTAACCACGCAGTCCTCGCACAAGGAGTTCTTGAGGCAGGACATGAAAGCAAATGAATCTTACCTGGCTCTGATTTTTCTGACCCAGGAAATCTGTTCCCAGCATGATGTGACAGCAAGTACTGGGAAGTGAGTTAAGTGTGGAGCACTGCTGTGCTGTAGTGAGCTGGCTGGAAAGGTGTTGTATGAAAACACACCCCTCCTTGCTGTGAAGCAATGGGAATTCTTTAAGAACTGTCTGTTAGTGCTGTGTGCTGGGGGTGCTAGTTGGGGACTACATCCCCCCTGTGTTAGCGTGGAACAGACATCTAGTTCTGGGCTGTCACAGCAGAGCTGGTCTTGTGACAGGTGTGGGATCACCGCTGGATCTGGGATGCAGCTTCTTTCCAGAAGAACATGAGGAAAGCTGCATGCTTTTGGCTGAACTCTGCTCTCTGGGGGAGCGAGAAAGGTGGCTGTAGCAAGCTGGGGGGAAGGAGGGGGCTCTCTCAAACAGATGTGAGCCCAGTGCTGGTGGGTTACTCAGGGCTGCTCGGGCAGTAAAAGGAGGGGAGGGCTGTGTCGGCCTGAGTCAGGGGATGGGGCACAGTGCAGGCAGTAAAGCAGGGATCTGAGCGGGTAATGATGGTTTCAAATGCTGCAGAGTGCCTGGGCACATGGAGGTCTGGAGAAAGGAAAGAATGGGAACCTCTGGAGTTTGGGACTCGGAGGGCAATGAAGAATGTGCCTTCAGGCTCAGGGGACCGAGTGCGGGGCTGTGGCAGTGGGACGAGGCTGTGCCTGTCCAAATGCACGGCTGCCTGAACCGTAGCCACCAGCTTCCAGTAGCACCATAAAGTGTGCAGGGCGCGATCTGTGCCGGAGCTGACTGTAAAGCGTCAGGTAAACCTGTTCTCTGATGTTTGACTGCTGGGGCAGCCTTGCTCGGGTTGGGAAACAGGGAGCTTTGGAGGCAGCACTGTGACAGCAGGAGTGCTGTAAAGCAACAAGAGGGAGCAGTTTGTCGAATTGCACCATCAGACAACGCAGACCTTTGATGTGACAAAGGGAATTGCTAGAGAACAGGGCAGAGGGCATGGAAATTGTGTCCTAGGTGGCTTCTTGGGGAAGACTGACTTTTTGTCAAGGACTTGGCTGAGCTTTGGGATGCAGATCTCAGAGCTGGCTCCATTTAGATGAGCTCTGCTTCCAAGCTGCCCTTCAAAACCTTGTGGAGAATGTACCCGCAGGGGGGACACTAATTACCTTGTATTTTGACCATAAGGGTATGGGGAAAAGAACAGGGGCAGCTGTAAGGAATAAATGAGATGTTATGCCTGATGACTCCCAGATCTTATTTTTCCTGGGTGTTAGGTCTGCTGTGGAAGGCAGGAGGAGGGAGTGGGAGCCTGGGTCTCCTCAGCTGTGTAGGTGCCCTGTTTTTAAATCCTGGCTCAGCAATGGGATGCTTGTTAGAAAGCAGGGATCAAGAAGGGAGACCTGGGCCAAGCTCTTTGCTGCAGAACTGTGCTGAACTCTGTGCCCTTGCACCAAGAGATAATTTGCCTCCCAGTGCTGGAGGGCTGAGCAAATGCTCCCGGCGGATGGGAAACAAGTTGCTCCATCTCCCCCCTGCCCTTTCCTTTTTCCTTAAGGAAAGAGGGAAAACCCTACTGAAGATGGGATCCCTGGCCCAAAAGGGGAGTCATGTGGAGTTATTTTCAAAACTCGCATTACCTCTATGGAACCGGAGCAGAAGAGGAAGGTCGGGGTGGCTGAGCTTTGGATTTAGCTCCCGCTGTGGCTCTGACAAGCCCATGAGCCCATCCTGCCATACATGAGTGTGAGCAGCACAGCCCACTCGAATACCTGCCAAAGTCAGTGTGTCGGATCAGAGGGAGCTGCTCTTCCCCAGGTTCACCAGCGGGAGAAGAGATGGTGTCCATCCTCACCCTGCCTCGGGGCTGTGGCAGTCGCCTTCAGGAGAGGAGTGGTCCTGGTCTGGGTCTGGGCAGTGGAATGGGATATTTACCTTGTGGCACAGAGGTACCTCTCGGGCAAAGCAAAATACTAAGTGATTTTTTTGACGAATGTTCATTTTCATTCTGATTTCATGCTGTCTGAACTGTTTTGTTGAATCCTGACTGTTCTCCCCAGCTGTCCATCACCCACTCTCATGTTTTGATGGCTCGTGTCACAGACAGCCTGGTAAAAAGATCTTGGTTATTTTCTCTTTCCTTTTTTTCCCCTTTGAGAAGTCTCATGGACTTTTTGCAGCTGTCCTGACTCTCCTCACCTGTCCTCCCTGCAGCAGTGTGGCAGTTAGAGCTGCCCCCCCGGGAGGAGGTGTGCTCTGCTGGCTGTTAAAGAGTTGGCAGCGCTGTGCTCTGTGCTCATCTCCAAAGCTTCTCTGTTCCCCTGGGCAGTGGATTTTAGTGTTCTGCCATTCCGAGTACCGTAACATCTGTACAGATACAAAACCTCTAGTTCATGGATTGGGTTCGTGAAGCCCTGATTCTTTTAATCTCCTTTGGAAGCTCTGTTGCCCCACATTTTCTCTCTCCCCTCTTCTCTGTCAGACTGTTTCACAGCTGGCCTTCTTCCCCAGGCTTTGCCTCGTCCCCTGGTCAGACTCGAGCTGTTCAGTTCCTGCAGGCCCAGCGGCTGTTGGGGGATCTGAGCTGCTCAGAGGCAGCAGGGCCTGATCTCTAAAGGAAGCAGATTTTGTGGTCTGACTCTGATCTTGCTGAAGCTGCTTTTGTCACCCTTTCAGGAAACCAAGCGAGGGCTGAATCAGAGCTGGCGGTTTGCTGAAGGTACCAAAGAATGGGGGGTTTAGAAGCCAGTGCCTAATCCCGTGGACAACCTTAATGCTGTTGCTTTGATAACCTGTCAGAGGTATTTTATTGTGGGTTTTGTGTAAGGTGCTATAAAGCAATCCCATGCAGCTGGAAGCCAGAGGCAAGACTATTTATTTCAGGGCTTTGAAGATCTCTACTGCTGTGACAGCTGTCTCGCTGCTGCAGTGGTTGGGTTTTATTTTGCTTTGGAAAAACTGAACAAAAATTTTCGTTCCATTTCCTTTTCCCTGAGGTGGGAGAATTCCTGGAAGTCTCCAACTAGAGTTAAGGGGTGTCTCATCTTTTTTCCCTGGACTGGGCTGAGTGCAGCTCCCAGAAGGCCGGGGTTTGGAAGGCTGGGAGCGCTGACCCGACCAGTCCGAGAGGATCCTGACAGCAGGGCTGGGCTGCAGGTGTGGCTGCAGGTACTGCGGGGAGATGCTGGGTGTCTGGGTGGGCTGACCTGGCTGGTTTGGTGGTTTTGAGGGTGCTGTACTCTCTGCACCAGCTGCTAATAAGGTGTTTTCTGTCGGCAGGGCTGGTGGCCCATCAGTCTGTGTTCTCAGAGATGAGCCCACAGGAGTCCCTCGCTGGGGCTTGGCTGCAGAGAGCTCTGTGGTATCTTGACAGTGTTTGACATTTCCCAGACAATGCTTAAACCTGCCAGTTGACGCTGTTTAACACTCTCCTCTGTAAGAGCCTTCCAGCGGGGATGCCTATCAACTCTGGCTTTCCCTTCAAAGAACTGTTACCAAAAGCTGCTGTATCTTTGTCACTTGCCAAATGCCACCAATGAATCTCTGCTTTTGTTGCTTTGGGCTTTTACATGTTGCCTTTAATTAGGATGTGTGCTCTTCTGTCCAGGGGCTGGTGGGCAGCTCTCTGGTGACCAGGAGAAAACAAGAGGGTTTCCTGTATTACCTCTTGTACTTGAAGGAACAATCCCTTAGCCCAGGTGTCTTTGGAGGTGTCTTTTGGGAGGGGGCTACCAGGTCTCCAAATCCAGCAGTTCGTCAGTTTATTCCTTGTCCTGTTTCTGTTTCGCTTCTGGCCCTTAATCTGCAGCGGCAGATTGGGGCTGCGTGATGCACAGAGGTTCAGGGCAGGGTTACCTGTTCCTCCAGGACAGGATCTGCTGATTCAGCTCAGTATTTTAAGCAAGATGGAGCCAAATGAATCTTCCTTCTAGCAAGAGCTGGTAGCCAGGATGGATGAGGAGTTCATTCACAGTTACTGAAACACTGAAGGAAATTCGATTTGTGTATTTCAAATTGCTTTCTTAACCAGTGTTTAGCATCTTGGGGTCTCAAGGGTTAAAATACCTCTGGCGACTTGGCTCAATCTATGGGGATTTAAAAGTGCTCTGGATTAAGCAGGCAAATGAGTTAAACTGCATTTAGCTGATTCCCTGGCTGTGAACAATCCAGCCAACCCTGTGCTGAAGACATCTGGGGCTCGTCTGCTGTTCGCAGTGGAGGTTTCAGACCCTTTCTCAAAGATGTCACCGGTCTGTAAGTTACGGCTTCACTGACCAGAAGGTAGGAGGCACTTTGGGAGTGGCCCCTTGCGATGGAGACTGGAGACCTCTGCTCTTCTCTCCTGGACGTCAGGCAGTGGCTTTCACAGTGGTCCCATCTCTCAGCTCAGCTCTGCTTTCTGTCCTTAGGATACAGCTTTGATTTGCCGGGGCTGAGTGAACTGGGACATCCCCTACTGCAGATCTGCACGAGACATACCCCTCTAGCAAGGTACAGGACAACCTTACAAATACAGAAAGCTAAACCTCCCACTAATTACTCAATGGGAATGCAGCAGGCAGAGCTTTTTGTCTAGGTTGCATCCGTGCTGCTGTTAGCTTCAGGAACCCAGTGCTTCCAGCCCTGCATCTTCCTCCCCGTTCTCCCCCATGCCCTGGGCAGATCTCTGTTTCAGGGCTGGCCCTGCTGTTCCATGAGCTGTGCCCTCTAGGCGTGGTTATCGAGTGTTAGGACAGACTTTGGGTGTTGCGCTGTGTTATTGCAGTGGTTGTGTCAGTCAGATGTGGACAAGTCCCAAGTGCAGATGTGTGGTGACAAGTGCCCGTTATTTGGCCCTGACTGCAGGAAGAACTGAACCCCTTCAGCCTTCTCAGTCTGGGTGGAGATGAGTGATGGAAAGCAGTCACATACTTTCAAGGGATCAGTGAAAGGAGGATCCTTTGCTCCGCTCCCTCAACTAAAATGCTCTGCTGGCAAGCAGCAGCTCTGGGTTTGCCTTGATTTTTGCAGTGACTGCTTGTTGTGTTTAATCTGCTGCGCTGTTATAAGCAGTCTCCCTGCGAGCGAGAAACTTGTGAGTGGCTGAGCTGAGATTTCCAGGTTCCTGATCAGAGGAAAGGCTGTCCCAGCCACATTGGAGTTGGGTTCCTGACTGCATCCCGATAGAAGAGATTATTCATCCAGTGGGAAAAAAAGCCAAACCATAACTGCTGTTTTATCGAGTGTTTGACATACCTTAGCTGAGCAGATCTTGACACTCAGTACGAGTTACAGCTCTGCTTTTCTGAGCCCATGAGCTGGGCTCACTTACAGCTGGCCTGACTCTCAGGAATGCTGCCTGCTTTCTGACTTTTCCTGCCTTGGTGGGTTTGGGGGTTTCAGGAACCCTTTTCCTCCTTTCCTTTTCATCATTTACCACATGCTCTATCAGGTTGTAATAGCACAGTTAAGCTTTGGCATGAGGAAATGATGTTCCTTTTGCCACTGGCCTGGCCGGAGCCTCAGTGCCAGCGGCTCATGGCCAGGCAGTCTGGGTCTGCATCTGTGCCCGCAAGTGCTCCCCATGTGGGGGGTCATTCTGACCCAGCTCCTTGAGGCTGGGTCCCCGTGAGGGTCAGCACTGCCGGAACAACAGTGGGTTGGTGGTTTTTAAGAGGAGTGTTGTTACACATCATCTGCTGTAAACAAGCGTGCGGAAGAGACCCAGGTGTGAAGCACGAGGCTTTGCTGGAAAAGCAGCTTGTGTGGTTGTGTGTATGGAACTGTGCTTTGTGCCCCTTGAGAAGGTGAAGCACTGAGTCCTTTCTGACTCGTCTTTGGCCTGTGATTTTGGGAAGTGGGGCTCTGGGTCTAGAGGGGTGTTCTGCAGGGCTCTTGCATATCTGTCTCGGTCTGTTTCCCTAAGGGACTGGTTTACATTATCTTACAGTCAACGAGGATTGATTATGGTAGAAACCAGGCAATTTCCTTTTGACTTTAATAATATATTCTTATGATAATCCCGTGGCCTCTCACCTAACAGTTCTGAAAGGCTGGTTGATGTCTGTCACTGAATGGGCTACAGACCAAAACTGTTAATTTGGGTGCTTGGAAGACTTGTGTGTAGCTCCCACTCTGGCAGAAGGCAGGTGGGGAAGGGGCAAACAGGCACTTTCCCACGCAGCTCTGCAGTTAGCACTGACTTCTGCTGGCTATGAGCTTGCACGTCGTCTTTGGCAAAATGGTCTTCCTGGGAAGACTAACCCAGGTGGGGAGTTGTTTCCTTGGTTTCTGTGTTCAGCACCTGGAGCACAGCAGGGTGGCTGCCGGTTGAAGATCCTGAGTTACAGAAACTTAATCTAAGCTGGTTTGCGAGCGTGGTGCTAGGAAGGCAGTTTCCTTCTAAAGTCTTTTTCTGCAAGTCAAACGTTTGGGATTTTCTCCGGCAGAGGGAGCTTGGTTTGATTGATGGACAAACACATGTACACGCTTGCATTTCCTGTCCTATTTGTAGTTCACAAGAGTGTACGGCGCGCATCAAAATAAACATCAGTGCTGGCAGCTGGTTTGCTCCTGCCTGTTTCAATCGGAGCGTGACTCCCTGCACCACCGTTTCCTGACTGATGCGCTGACATTTCCAAAGGTGCGTATCTAGGGAGATGCCTCTGGGCATTTGAAACAAGCTGGCAGCTCCCAGGAGAGCGCTGCTGCTGTGTTTGGATACAGGTGTGCAGCTGTTTTCCCTGAAATCCTCCTTTCCCTGTTTCTGGTGGGGCTTGAGGGGCTCCCCCAGCTGGGTGGGTTGCAGCTGCCGTAGCCACGGCGATGGGAAGGAGAGCGGGGATCTTAGCCTTAGTGGTTTCCTCAATACAATTTCCCGTGGTTAGCTGGGGGAGGTGGCACGTGAGGAGGGTGATCTCCCATGGTTAGCTGGGGCAGGTGGCATGTGTCCTGCCATCCTGCTCTCCTCCAAAACAGCTCCTGGATCGGGAGGTTGGGGGGTAGCTCTGAGCACACCCAGCATGGCCTGGGCACTGCAGACGGGGGTGGAAGGTGGACAGGAGCCTTCTCTGACCAGTGGTGTCTGGTTTCTCTCCCCAGAGTGCCAGCATCTCATCAGGTGGTGTTTGTCCTCGTGGCCTTCAGACAGACCGTCTCTGGAGGACATTTTCAACCACTCCTGGCTGCGAGGCACTCACCTGCCCTAGGAGATGGCAGAGACCCCACCTGCACGGTTTGGCCCGGGACCCTGGCACATAACAGCTCCAGGCATCTCCTGGCCATAAGAAGCAAAGAAGACCAGGCTTCCTCACCACCGCAGCACTGAGCAGGGATCGTCGGGAACACGCACATCCTGTCCTGAAGCTGGGCTGGAGACCTGATCTTCCAAGTGCTGGTGGCCACCACCCCACCCAGCTGTCCTGGGCTCCATCTGAATGACCCTGTCTTGTTTGCTGGTCTTGCCAGTAATTTTTTTTTTTATTTTTTGGTTTTGGTTCTGTTATTGGTGGAGAGAGGAGACCTTTTTGCAAACCATCTGGTTTTGGTGGCTCCCAAACATCTCCCTGACCACCTGAATTCGGGATGGCGAGAGGATCAGAGACCTTATTGCAAGAGAAGCTTCAACGGGGGAAAAACAGTGGCCGAATGGCTGCCGCCTCCGCTGTCACCGTGCTCGAGTGCCTTCAGCTGAGATCTGGGCTGTGCTGGAGGAAATACTTGAATTTCCCTACACTGCTGCTTTTCCAAGAGTCGCCTGGGCATGTACTTCCTTTTCCCCCTTCAAAAAGAAAACAGGTCAGAAGACACCTGGGAGCCAAGCAGGCGATCCCTCACCTCCCGTGCCTCCACCTCGCCTGGATTTTCTGGGTTTCTTTGCTTCCCGGTGCCCTCACGAATGCACAAACAATGCAAACCAACAGAGCTGTAAACGTGTTCAGTTATATAGGGGCGAAGTTTGATGTACAGTTGTTAATAGTGATAACGTTTTACCTTTTATTCTTTTTTCCAGTTTTTGTTTTTAATTTATTTCCATGGATTTGTTTATTACAGAGAGAGTTCTAGCCAGCAGGATAACTTATTTATTTATTTATAATTCCCGTGGGTTTCCAACCCACGCTTGCTCCCACAGCTGCTGCCCCCCCGGTTTTCTGTTCGGGCCTTCCCTCCGTGTCTGCCCCGTGCCCATCCCCACCCGCAGTGTTTCTGGCTGGCGGGGTGCGGAGCGGCTGCCTGCTCCCCAGCTCTCTCTGTACAGAGTTCTGGTTGCTCTTGTTCCCTTGCCAGGTGTTTTGGTTTTCCCCGCGGGTGTCTTGTTTGGGGCTGGGGAGGGGGGAGCTGCTCCGGGCTGTCCGCGCTGTCAAGTCTTTATATGTTTTAGCCGGCGGGTTTTTTCTTAGTAGTTCATATTGTACAGGGAAATTCAGAAATTTTGTATTTTGTTAGTGCGGTTTTAAATAAAAACAAACCACTTGACGTGACGGAGACATCCCTTTACTGCGGGGCGGGATGAAGGATGCTGCAAGCGTGCTGGGTCCCGGTGGCCACACCGTGGCGTGGCTACTGCGGGGCTACTGTGGGGACCGCCTGTGTGTCTCCAGCTGAGACTAACCCCAAAGGCTCGCTGAGCCACGTCAGCCAGGACCAGCCAGCTGACAGCCCCACGGGGAAGGCTGGACCCATCCCTCGGCGGGGTGTTTCCAGGGCCGACAGCTCCTGGCAGGTCTGGGAGGGATCGACGGGCTGTGGAGCCCTTTGCGTTTCCGTTCACCCGCAGGCTGGTGCGGAGCGTGTGCTGGGGACGGCGAGGGAACAACCATCAAAGTGACCTTGTGAAAGGCCGGGTGTTGTCAGCCACAGTAAATTTCAGTCAGGCAGATCCTGTTGCTCCGGCTCTGTTGGCACAGAGCGGGTGTTGGGTGCCGGGTGCCGGGGGTGAAGAAAGCCGCCGGCGGGCTGTGCCCACCTCCAGCTCGGCTGCGGCGAACGCGGAGCGAGAGGAAGTTGATCTTGGGATTACGAGAAGTCGGTCGCTGTCAGTCAGCGGCGGTAACGCTTCGCTCGAGCTTTTACCCTCCACCCTGTCAAACCCCACTTCCCAGCTCTGCGGTGCTTCGGCTTTGGGGGTGGTGGTTTTGGGTTTTGTTTCCACTTTGGATTTTTTTTTTTTAAATTAACGTGCTGAATTTTGAAGCCCTGTTCCTGCTTGACCTCATGGCGCACCTGCTGCGCTGCGCACACAGGGCTGTGTCTGCCCCAAGGAAGGGGCACGTTTCCCCTTCTGCAGGTTACTTTGCAAGTCCCCCAGATCTCAGACAACAAAACCGTCCTTTCCTTTTCTTGCCCCCGGGCTTTCTTGCTTAAACCCCCCGTGCCCAGGCAGCAGTCCCTCTCCCAGGCTCACCCCGGGCTTGCCAGCACCGCTGTCCGAGCCGGGGGGCTTCTGTGCGAGGGAATGGGGGGTCCTGGAGCCACGTCCCAGCCTCGTGGGGTGACCTGGTGTGCTGTGTCACTGCTGTGCCTCCGCCTTCAGCAGAAAGCCTTAACTCTGTTTGTTTTGCCCTTTTTTTTTTTTTTTTTAAACTCAGCTGCATCTTTCATCTCCTCAGGGCTGCTCCAAGCAGGAAGCGCAGCTCCACACGCCTTCAAAGTTTAGGCCTGTTTTGAGATGTGGTTTGTATTTAACCTCCTCTCTCGCTCGCTTTTTCCCCGGACCATCCGGGAAGCTGCTCTTACACAAAGCAAACCTCCCCGCCATGCTGCCTGCTACCGCGAGGAGCCTGAGCCCCTCGGGTGGCCGCCGTCCCCCTCGGCACCACCGAAACGCTCTGGCGGCTGCCCTGGCTGCGGGCTGAGCTCGGCCCCCCCTGCCCGTAAACGCTGGCTGACTGCTGCGGTGTTCCTTAGAAAACTCGCCGCAGAAAGGCTGAGCAGGTCGGGCGCGGGGCTGGGGCGCTGGTAGTCACTTTGTTTCCGCTTGTTGCTGATGCTTTTGTCCCTGCCAGGCTTGTGCTGCAGGAGTTGTAGGAAAACTAGTCAAGGGGAGGAGGAAAAACAATATTGTGAATTTGATGCAAAGAGGTGTTATTTTATGGCCACTGAGTTTGGACTAGATGCTTACAACTACAGCTTCTAGCCTACAAGGGGCTTTTCTGTGTTAGAAAATCAAAAGTTAGCAAAAGAAAAGGATGAACAACTTGAGGTTTTTAAAGAGTTTTTTCTGGAAATACATCCTGAGACTGAGGACTTCTGTGGGTTCTTTGATACTTAACAACTGAGTACGTCATGTGACTTGGGAAGAGGGGCAGAATTAGGCAAAGGAGGTGGGGGTTTTGTTGTTTTCCCCTTGTAGTTGGCTGCCTACTTTTTCATAGCATTTATAGGAACTTTGCTCTATTCTTTAATGAAGGGTGATGGTGAATACCAAGTATAGTATTGCCAGTGAGGATGGATTCATTAGTGAATAAACTATTAGTTTCTGGGTGAATAGCAGCTGTTAGAGATGAACAGAACAGATCCTTCCTTAAATAGTTATAAGGCTGCTGAGAATGTTGCAGGATTTATGATGTTAGAGAGCATGGATACGGTGAAGTGGATAAGGTATTTATTCAGGAAGGCAACGGCACAACAGATTTGTTTCTCCCCCATATATTCTTCAGAACTCCCTCTTCGCTCTTCACCTTTTAAACAGTCCTAGCCTGCCAGCCTTACTAAAACACTTCTATTTTTAAAATTTTAGATTTAACAATATTAACCATTTAAGATGTTAATAACATCTGTTGCCCAAGAAACACTGCAAGTCTTTCAGTGGAGTCTGTTCTTTCATGTTAAGGTAGGAAGTCCCTGGTTTAGAAGGTCTTTAACTGATAACCACATAAATGGTGTCAAGGGCTTTTTCAGCTCAGCTCTGGTTTTAGCTTGGCCAACATTATGAACCTCTGTATTTGTGCTTAGGTTTAACTGGAATTAACCGTGTTCATGTTGCTGAGAAACAATCACAGAATAGTAAATGGGAAGAGGAGGAAATTTCAGATACATCAGTTTAAGGTGACAGAAATACATGAATGCATGTTCAAGCACAGTCTATAAACATAAAGACATTGGGATTATGTCACTATTAACTCTCCTTAAATGCAAACCAGTGATCTCCTAGTTAAAAAAAAAAAAGCCAACACACATGAAGGGAAAATGATGCTGTTTAATTCAACTATGCTGACTTTTACTGTGGTTATTTTACTGACACTATTTTTGTAGAATGAAGTAGAGGGATGTTAGATTTGTCACTAGTCTCTTCAAGGAATCCTTCACTCTCAGTATCTCAGTTTTGCCTTAGTTCTTCAGCATCTGTTTGTCCTCTGGCTTTGGAGCAAATCAATGTATATTATAGATTCCTGCTCTTAAAGCTTCACAGGATTTTTTTTCATATCTATATTATACAAGAAATAACATACTTGACAATGAACTTCTGAGTTATTTGCAGTTTGTTCTCTGTCTTCTACCAGTGGGAGAGTAACGGGACTTACACGTGCTTATGTTTAGTAAAACCACTGAAGCTTGGACAAGAGTTTCTAAGGTGTTTTTGTTGTGAAAAATTTTCCTCTTGTGTCCAAGTGGAATGTCCCTAGGAGTAACTTGGACTCATTAGCCCTTGTCTTTCCAATGGGGCTCCTTCTAAAAAGGGAGTCTCCATCTTCTCTGCAGCCACCCTTTAAACCCTGGAAGCAGAGCAGCTGCACAGGCTGGCACCAGAGGATCTGTCTCTGCTGACCTCAGGGACTGCCTGAGCGACTGACAAACTGAGAGAGATCTGTGGGGCAAGTCACCTGCAGAGAGCAATGCCCGGCTCAATCTATCACACTCAAATTGAGAATTAGCACTGGCTAAAGGATGCTGGGTTTTGAATCCTAGTCCACACGCCTGGATTCTGTTTCTCTAGCTCAACCAAGAGGCAAGTCCCTGCACCTGTGGGATCCTGGAAAATGGAGATGAGTATACTCTTCTTGATACTCATGAATAGATCGCCCTAGATAATAACCAAGCAGAATCTGAAATTGTAGCTGCCTCCTCCAACAGGCAGAGGTGCTAACAGAATTTAATTGCACTGATATTTAATGAACATAAAGCAGTTTTATGACAATTAGAGTATCTTATTCAGCTGAAAAAGTACAAATGTTAAGCAAGCAGCATGGGATGATGGCTGAAATTACAGCCCAGGGACAAATCTCAGGTCAAACCTAGGAGAAGAGTTCTTACCTGACCAAATAAGGAAGTTTAAAAAAAAAATGAAGCCACACACAAAGTTAACTTACAGCTTTCAAAGAAAGAACACCATAAAATCCTGCTGTATACTCCTGGGGGAAAAAAAAAGAAAAAAAAAAAAGTCTCTCCCGTGAAAGAAAGAGTACTGCATGAGAAAGTGAAAAATATTTGGGCTGATTTCAGGTTTCGGACCATCAGATAAGTTTCCTCTAACAGCACTGATTACTGGGTTTAAAGCACTTACTATGGTCACTCTGGCTTGTCGCAATCCAGCTACCATATTTTCAAAGAGCTGCATGGGTATTTAGCCACATACCTCCTATTAAAGCTAACTACCCATGCAGCTCCTCGAGCAATTGTAGGAGACTATATTCACCTGACATTCTCCCCTTTTCCATGAAGCAGGGAGGGAGGAATCACCCTTCTCGAGCAATACTGCTTGCAAACTAAGTTTTCATGCATTGCATTAGTGGCATTCACTACTGGCAGAGGCCTTGCTACTTAAAAAGTTACAGTCTTCACAGCACTATAGAGGTACTTGAGGTGGCTACAGTTAAAGTTTGATTACATACGCAGGTTTTCACCAGCTGAGAATCTAGTTCATAGGTTTTCAGTGAACAGATCTATAAAGTTAGCAACAGGAAGAATGGGAAACTCTGTTTGTAAAGCATGACATTGAATAGGCTATTTGTGAATGGTCACACTGAACACCTTGTGCTTTATCACTCATTATTTATTTTAGTGTGATGTGACTTAGCCCACATGGATATTGGTAAAATGTGTTTTACTCCCTAAATTCCTTCACAACAGTTTGAAGCACATTGCGTGTTACCCCTCCGTGGAGGGAGTGTTCCAAAATAAACAAAGATCCCCTCACATCAAAAACCAAAAGCACCTTCAAAGAAATCTTTCCTACTGCTCCATCTTAGCTGTTGTCAAATGGGAAGGAAAAGCAAAAAGAGCAGCAACAAGTTTTCTAGCAGAACTTGAAGAACTAGTTGAGGTTCAACGTGTACCACTTCAGTCTGAACTTGGCTCCGTATCAAATCCTGTTCACACTGAAGTAGCATGCTCACTCTCCTAGTGACTTTCACCCAGCACTTATCTTTTACAGTAAAGCTCTAGTTCTAAAGTGGCCTTTCATCTGTGTTGTATTACACACAGTTTTAGTTGCCTACATAACAGTTGGTCTCTATTGTTTCCACTCCCGCTCAGTATTACCAAAAGTTTTGGTTTCTTCTTTTGGCAGTGCAAAAGAAGTACACTTGATTCTGTTTACAATTTCCTAAGATCCTCTGTGATCAGAGATAATAATCACTTTACAAAAGATTCAGAAAATTAATTTACATTGCTTCAGCCTTTTTCTCCCACCTCCAAGGACATTCATCGCCACACTCCTCTGACCACCGTTTTCATTATTAAGCGGCTCAGTGAGGATGTTACTCTGATTTAGAGAATGCTGCTTTACTGGAAGCAAGTTCCAAAGAGTCTCTTTCCTCCTGCATTCAATGTGTTAAGCATTCACTATCAGCTCTGGGATTTACCAAGAACTCAGAAAAACCTGTTCTCCCTTTCCATCAAAGATTAGAAAAGGTAGGGGTTTCTACAGTTACAGTGACCTGGGTGCAGGAAATCCCTTTACCAAGAATGAACTCTGCTTCACTGAAATTAGATTCTCCCTATGGCTATTTTAAAAGTTCTCACAATCGTCTAGCCAGCATTAAAGGGAGTCCACTAGTGACTGTGCAACCAGCATTTTCTATGCTCTGTCCTCTCCCAGGAAACTGAAGGCTTTTATCTGTTGTCAGCCAAGAAATATTCACTAGACAAAGTCTACTGCATGCTTTTTGGAAAGCTGCACGGCTGGAGGTAAAGGCTGAACAGCACTCAGATTTATTTTCTAATCTTTTTAAAGTTCTGCACTTCACACTGGGGGGGCCCTCAAGGGCTGCTCACTACAGTACAGTATGAAACTAGCAATATGAAAACCTATTTATTCTCCATTTAAGTTGTTGAAGGCAATTAATACTTTTATCTTCCTATGTGCTTCATTGACAGGGTACATAAAAGGAGAAATGGAATGAATTCATATATAGTTTAAAAAAAAAAAAAATCCATCTATAAAGTTAGTCCCAGGAAAGAGGTAAGGCAGCCTACACATTAGTCTCTTGCTTAGTGAGTAACACAGAGTAACACAGAAGACTTCTACATGAGTAAAAATAAACACCAATTCACTGAGCTGCAGAGTAACAGTTCCAGATCTGTGTCTATGTTATCACTTTAGACCCAGCCTTTCAGAGAGACCTTCACTCAGCAGCGACATTCTACCTCAGACCGTTACCTGATAACAAGATTTGCACAGCACAGTTAGGAACCAAGTATTTGGCCAGTAGGTTCTTCCTGCAGCCATGACTAACTAGGGCTGCAGATCACATACCACAGAAACATCTAAACACCTAATCGCATTATTTATGCCTCAGAAAATTAATTTTACTTCCTGCTTTTTGCCTCAAGAAATTGTGGGCATTGAAAGAAACCCTAAAGCAAAAGCAGACAATTCACAGATAGTGTTGCACACATGTGGATGCCACAGCAGGGACAATTCTCACTGCAGCAAGATCACTGTAGTTTTGCTGCTAGAAGATCGCAGCCCTGAGCTTCAGAGCTGAGCTCTTCTCTTACTGTGCTCCTCAGGCAGGCGACCTCGAAATACATGGCATAGCCAGGAGGACACATGCAGCAGAAGTCAGGTTAGAGGAGGTAGAGTGTCACAGCAGAGCCCACTTGATACAGCATGGCACATGGAGAAAGACCTCACGCCCACTAGAAAGCCCTGCATAAGCCTCTGGAGCCTAAAATTTATACTAGAATCTGCATCTCAGCAGCATCACACTGAAGTGACACGGATACAGTACACCAATCACCAAACCCTAACTCAACCGTTAAGAAGATGATTCATGAACAAAAAGTTCTGCTTAACAGTACCCACTGCTTTCTAGGATCACTGCAACCAACTGTATTTCTCCAGACTGTAGAGCGTATTCAGCGTCACTATCCATGTACATTACACAACAGTCCCCAGAAACATGAAGGACCTGCTGGTCATTCCTCAAGGGAAGGAACCAGCAGTTTAACAAAAAGCATAGTTACACTTATGGGGACAACCTGGCAAATTTACAGGCACATGAAGACCACCATTCTGCCCTCCACTTCCCCCCAATGGTTGTAATGGAACATTTTTTTTTCCCCACCCAGTTTTCAGCTATCTTAAAACGCCACACTATTTTCATGGCCATGTTGAAGTGACCAGAATTCTTCTATTTCTCAAGATGTGTATGATTTTAGCTGTGTAACTGTTTCATCTCTTTAAGAGCTGGTCATCTGCTCAGGTGATACAGCAAATCATGTAACACTAAGCATTAAAGAATGACTTTTTGAGCTCACGCTTGTCCCTGGTTTCACACTAGGATAAAATATTCCTCAAGTTTGGCAGATGAGAGCATAATTAAAAGCAACCTTGCACAAAGTAGTATTATTTCCTAGATATCTGAAATAATTAAATATTCCTGCACAAAATAGCAAAGAATACCACCTAGAAACTTCTCTTTGAAGAGTGGACTGAGCCATCCCAGAAAGGGGTTACCATATCTAGTTATCATTGATTAAACAAGAGCTCCTCAGGGAAAACAGTTAGCATGTGCGTGAGGTTCCAGGAGAGTCATGTCAGCATTTTGTCCTGTGGCTGTAGAGGAAAGAAAAATCTTGAGATTTCTGTTAGTCCTGTTCTGTTAGGGAACTGAAAGCTGGACTGGGACAGAGGCAAGAACATTTTCATTGAAGCACGCTGCTGCTGTTCTGCAAAGTGTTTCTAAGTAAGAGCATCCCCTGAAATGTCTGGATTTCTGCTACAGATTAAAAGTACATGGAGATGGAGGATAAAGGGGGCGTTAGCAATTAGCTCTGGTGATAAATTTAGCTGCTAGAAAAGTTGGACCAGCAAAGAAGAACTATTAATTGAAATCCCCAGTTAATATAGAACTGTCAATAATGAATGCATAATGGAGAAAGTCCATTTAATTTTTAATTATTGCCAGCCCCTTCCAAACAAATACAGTGTGTTAAATCTCCCTATCACCTTCACCCATGCAAAGGGTGTTTGATGGAAGTCTTCATGAACCCCAGCTCTGCTCACGGCATCCTGCCAGGCCATTAGCTAGTTAGTTACAACAGCAATGACTGGCACTTGGCAAGAAAAAGCCCAGGCGGCCCTTGCCAGGTCCAGGATGTGGCAAGAATTAACTCTGTGGGATCATTGCAGGAAGAGGCTGAAATCCCTTGGCTGAGCTCTCACATGGTGGGGTCTGGAGCTCCTAATGCATCTGATGTGGACTGGGGTCCTTGGGGGTTAATGTAGCAGACAATCCTGATCACGTCACCATTCTCAGCTGAAGGCACTGATGGCTCAGGGGTCCCCTCTGTAGGATGATGTCCAGGGCAGTCATGGCAGGTCAGCCAAATATGTGAAAGCATGATTTGTCTTCTATAAATTGGAGAGTATGGATATGCTGATTTTCAGTCTTGAGTGATGGGGTATGGGTTGAATGAAGTGCTTCAATCTTGCATGACAGCGTTGACACAGGGGCCTGAACAGATTTCAACCTGTGCTAGGACTGCATTTAATGACCTCATTTAGAATTTGACCAGGAATCTTCTACTGAAAGCCATTTTGGGAAGAAAATCCCATGGGTTTTTGGTGAATCATAGCTGTCTAGTATTTCCATCTCCTCCAAAGCACAACTTCTCCAGCCAGCCAGCACTTTCTGGCCACATTAACCCAGCTGGAATAATCATGATAATAACCAGCACCATGGGAGACTGAATTCTGCTTTTCTGGTGATACAAATCAGAACTGATTCTCCCAAGTTTGGTAGTATTAACAATGTGAAACTAATGGAAGCTGGGTCAAAATCAGTTTGTGCTTCTCCACTGAAAGTGTGAACAGAGGCAAGCAAGGAGTCCTGACCTTACAGGAGCATGACTCATGGAGAGCTGGCAGAACTTTATGCTTGGGATGGGTGTGAGGTTTATAGCTCTGAAGAGTCACCTTCTCTTAATGCTCATCCCAAATGTGACCCAACACTTACTATTTTTAGAGTCTTGCTCTCAAATGAGTTTGCCTAGGGACAGCCTTCTGGGGATTCAATTAAACTCTAGAATAAAATAAACACTATCCCTTAGCAAGGGCTTGAATGCTAAGCAGAGTCATTATTTGAACAAAGTAGGGCTCTAAATTTCAGTGGTTAAATGTCCTCTATTTTCATCAGCTGGGGGTTAGAGACAAGTGAAGATGAGAAAAACCTGTTCATTAACTCAGCTCATCCACTCCCATAGCCTTTCCACTACTTCTCTGAAGTGATCAAAACACTTTAAGGGCATTTCCTTTGGAAACAATTCTACATTTTAGTGACTGAGTTTGAAGTCACTGAAATAGCTCCTGTCCTTTTTCAGATGGTAAACCAACTGTGTTTGTATGGGCAATGCAGTGACACCGAGACCTGGGCTGCAGTGCTGTTTGTCTGTTGAGTGACCTTAGGCAAGCTCGTGTCTTTGTTTTACCTCTAATTAAATACTTGCTTGATGGATTGTGATCCAACAATCATCCCATGCGCCAAGTCTCTTAGACGCTTCTATCCAGATTTGTGGTTTTTTCCTGGAGAAGAGAAGTGGTTGTCTCAGCATGTGTAGAGATTGGGTGAGGTACTGCAATAGAGCAATACTCCAGAAGTGGAGGAATTCACATCTTACCCCAGAGATACTGTGTTTGGAGCACCAGATTTAGACTTTGGGAAGAAAGAAGTTCCCTAAGATGTGTTTGACAGTGTCCAGTGCACTGCAGCTGCAGTTTATGAAGTCTCCTCAAAATCTTACCAGGAATTCTGGTCTGGTGCAATTTCTGGATGTTTCAAATTCACCTGGGCTGGGCTTGCAGCTGGTCAGTAGGTACTAATATAGGCCAAACACAACTGTCACTCATTGAAGACCTGTAGGAGCAATCTAAACCAGAGCACAGCTTGCAAGCCATGTGGAGTCAGCCTTCTGCTTGCACTGGGAGACTCCAGCTGGGTATTGTGTCCAGTTTGGGGCACTGAACTTCCAGAGTGATGGTGACCAAATAACTGAGGAAACTGCAGTGGTGACTGATAAAATGATCAAGAGGTCTGGAAAACTATGGCTGACAGGGTAGAGAGAAATAATGGGGTTGTGTAGCTTAGAGGAGAGAAAACTAAATGATAATGTCCTTAACACACAAAAGGTGTGTGCAGGAAGGGGAATGATGCCTTCTGTGAGGAACGTTGATAAGAAATCACAGGCACAGTCTGCAACAAGGAACATCCAAGTGAAACATAAAGCAAACTTTCGTGGAAGAGGTGATAAAAGCTCTGGAAAAAGGAGGAGTGAGTGAGTGAAGTCTGCAGATTAAACAAACAGCTGGCAGGAATGGTGTGCAGAGCTCATGCAATCACAAGAGGATTAACTCGGTAACACAAATCATTCCCATTTTTCACTGACCCCAACTACACCAGTGCACATTAAAACCTTCACAGACATACACAGCTGGCTGTACGCATGCATGCACACACTGCCTTTGCACTTTTCCCAACGATATGCGTACAAATGGTTTTAGTAAACAGGGATCTGTCATTAGATATCTTCCTGCCAGGTTCTTCTAGGTGACTTGGCCTCATTAATTGTAATACTTGTTGTAATAGTGTAACTGTCTTAGAACAGATTGTCTCGGGAGCCAATTCATACTAGGCAGTCAGTAGCAGTCTTAGCACCTCTCTTTTGTTGAGATGCTACTTTTTATTTATATCTCTCAGTCTAAAAGAAGCTAAAATAAAAATTGCCAAGATTTTGTAATTCAGTTTTCTGTCTCCTGCTGCTGCAGCTACAGAAAACCTTGGGTGCATCCATTCCTCCAGATGACAGCTAATCCCTTTCTCCTCACAGTTGAAGCAGCTTAGGAAGGTTTGGAGTTGGAGAGGAAGCATCAGTGTCTGAAGATGTCATCTCCAAAATGCAATGGCACAGACGACCTGTGGGCTTTGCTCTCTTCTTGGGTAGAGAAAACTGCCCTGTTTTGCATTGTATTCAATTAAAATGAGCGTTTTCCATGGGGACCTGTGAATTTTGGAAGAAGCTGCACTGGAAGGATTTCTTGATTCTGGGTCTAGTCCGTACAAATAGAAGCCTTGAGCCTAGATTGTCTAATAAATTGTTATTTCAGCTTGTTATTTCACAGCACTATCCTGTTGTACTATAGCCTGGGAAAGTGGAACCTTAAATACTTCTTTGTTGTCATTGGAGAAGAGAGACAGATTGGGTCAGAGTGTGATTTTAGCATTTGGGCAGGAATGGGACTAAGCAAGTACCGAGTCTGTCTCTGTGGATTTTCTGTGTCAGTATTGGTTACCTCTTCCGTTCCCCTCCCTCTTTGCCATGCACTCAGCTCACAGACAAGTGTTTCTTTTTCACAGAAACTTTCATAAGTTCTGAATCCACCCCACTTCTAGCATGGGTCAGTTTATGAAATCACAGCATTTTCTGCAGGATTTAAACATCCTTTCCTCTCCTAACACTGTTGGGGTTTTGTTTGGTTTTGGGTTTGATTACTGTGCTCCAGAAGTGCCTGAGCTGCTGCAGAGCTGAGCAGCTGCAGGGATGGATGGGAGAGGAGATGCCCTGGTGTGGGCAGCTTGCAGTGCTGCCTTTGGGATTCCTGCAGGGATCTTGCAGTGCTGCCTTTGGGATTCCTGCAGGCATCTTGTTTCACGAAGGCCTTTCTGGAGCAGTGTCTGTGCACTTGGTGATTACATCCAACACACACACTGGAATCAGCAGTGCCCATTCAAGGTTACAGCTGGTTGAATGAGAACAGAATTTAGCTCCCAGGCTTTTGTTTTGATCACCCTCTTACTTTAATTTCTGTTCCCAGCCTTAGGGATCACTGAGATCCCGGAGCACTGTACTCACTAGGAGTTGGACTAGGCCTAGAGTAATTTTTCCTCGTTCATGTTTTCCTGTTTATTCTAGAGGTCTGAGTGACACAGCATGCTGTGAACATGTTGTGTATAGAAATAAAGGCAATACTAAATAATGGATCACCTTTTTTTGCACTTCTCTTGCATTATAAAAAATTGTTAGCAATTTCCGTTTTAAAGCAAGAATTTTGGGACTCCTCATGGATGAACTCAAGGGATACATCATGCCCTCGTGTCAGTAGTGATGCAATTAGAGGCAAGATTCCCAGCAGGGTGAAGGGTGAACCAAGTTGGAGAGTGGAGAGGAGCTGACAGCCCAGCAGCCTCTCACACCTTCAGTGAGACTCTGCACTCCTGTCCGCTAAATGGGTGTTGGCACTTAGGAATAAGTTTGGAAGAAGCATCTTCCTGTTCTGAAAATACAGCCTCACTCCTCTTCTTTCACACTACAATGGCTGTGCTATCCATGTGAAAGAGCAAGCTCTGGTCCTTGTACCCAGACTGGTGTATCCAGCCAGCCCCAGGGTTCAGGCCCTGAAATTCCCTGTCCTGAGTTCAGTGTCCTGCTTCCCTCACCAGTGTAACGAGTTGGTCCATGCTATGCTGGGTCTCGGTGGAAAACTGGAGTCCTGGAGTAAAACACAAAGGGAACCAGTTGGATAGCGTAGATGTGCCCACTGCTATGCAGACTTTCAAGGCTAGAGGGAGTGGTCAGTTTTAAGGTGGAATGTATCTCACTGCTTTGGTATCTAAAAGACAAATAAAAAACATGAACCACTCTTTCCAGACCCTTTTTATATTCAATGGAGAGAAACAAGGTCCTCAAGGTGATTCACTGGACCTGGCTTAGCAGCATGTCTTGGGAAGAGATGACTCACTTTCTCTCCCCTGACTGTAAAAGGTGCATAGAGCGAGTAGATCAGTCTTAGACATCTAACTTCTAGACATCTGAAGTCAGAGCTCCTACCTGCCCTTCTAAAGAACATGAAGGCTTTACTTGTAGGCAAAGACCCATCCTGGGGCTGAAGATGTCAGCCTCCACTGGCAGTTTACTGCAAGATCCATCACTCTCCATGTGAAATACAACACGCTTCCCACCTTCACTGAGAATTTAAATGCAATGGGAAGCTTCATCTCTCTACATCTGCCTGTTTCATTCCATTCCTCTCCTTTGCCAGAAGCAGGCTGTTAGCCGAGACCCCTGCAGGGCTCCAGTGGGTCTGTTCAGTCACGAGCTGACACAGCCACTGTTCGACTCTGTACCAGAGGTGCTCAAGTGAATTTACAAGTTTTATGCTATTATTTTTTTCCAAGCCTGCTCAAGGAGTTAAGACTTTGATCGATGACTCCTTTCCTTGTCCCTGGAGTGCAGAGATTTGCTGTGTTTCCGTACACAGCTTTCATTACTGCTGTGGGTCCAGAACAGCTCCTCTGTACAGCAGAGAGCTCGCGGGCGGGCACAGGAGGAGGGTGAAGGGACAGCGTGGTGAGGCAGGACAGGCCGCAGCGGTGCCCGGGGGTGGCACAGCTGGAAATGCCATGTCAGAGCACAGCCTAACTCAGGTTGTGCTTCCGAACACGAGAGGGAGATTTTCTGTGCTGACAAGTGCCTGGCCTGGGCTGCTGGTAGCCTGTTGCTAACACCACCACTTAGTCATTTTCTTGCCCTTTCATTGTCTTTTGTTTGAATATTACAGCACTACAGAAAACAGTCAGGGGAGAAGAAGACTCTATAGCCCCTCCAAAACAGGGTGGGCCCCAGGATCTCACCATAAAAACCCAGTACTGGAGACAACAGGGAAATCGAGCCCTTGGTGACTGTGTCCATGCGGAAAAGCCAAAGAGGGAGAACAAATAAACAAAATATGCTTTAAGAATTGTGCTTAAAGGCTAGTATTGGAGTTAACATGAACACAGTAGGTGCAACAGTTAATTCCCTAACAAAAAGGTGCTGTTTGTACCCTCTCCCTTGCACTGTTGTCCACTTTAATCAAGAAATGCTGAGGTGGTGTGGCTTGCTGAACCTCCCAGTGGCAGAGCTGGGGCTAGATTTCACAAGTATTAGGTGCCATCTGAAGTCTCTTCTGTCTGCCTGAAGCTGGAGATACATTTCACTTCCGCCAGACAGTGAACAAAGATCACAGTAAGGCTCAAATCCCTGCTCTGCAGTACGTCCTCAGTTTCTGCCTCTCCTAAATGGAGATAATTAGCCTTTCCTGTTGCATAAAACACATAAAAATAACATAAAAGCAAAGCTCCATTTTCAAATTAAATGCTATTATTAACATCTAGTGTTTGATGGATGATTATGGTGTTACAACAACATAAATACTTCTCTGGGGGCATTTGGCCAGTGATGTCCTAGGATGCTTTGCAGTTCCAACCTGATTAAAAATGGAATTCTATTACACATCTCTGAAGAGATTCAAACCACTGAATAGCAATCAGGAGATTCTGCCAACTGTGAGGCATAAATACTGACGGTTCTAGCTACAAATGTTTCCAATTTTACTTTATTTTTTTGTTGGACAAACTTATAAATTAGAAGGATGTGCCTCAAGAACAGCCTGGGAACATAAAAAGAAAATAAAAGATAAAGAAGTTCCAGAGCTAGGCTGTTATAGCGCTATAGTGTAGGCAAGCAGAAGCTTTTTAAAAATCAGTAAGAAATGTCACTGGCAACCAGTGTAGATATTGGCGCCAGGGCAGGCAGATCAAAAGGGGCTGAGAAAAGTATTGCAAGAGTTTGAAAGAAATGTGGATGAGCAGAAATAACATCTGTGAACAGCGCTGTTTCTCGGTGGCTGGAGCAGTGAGGTTAAGGCATTGGTTGTGGAAACAGCTCGCTCTGTCCTGCTGTTGGTCAGGCTGACGTTGGCTTACTCACAGCTTCCTCACTCCCAGGCACTGACGTTCATCTCAAAGAAGCCTAAGGAACTCAGGGGCCAACATCCATTTGATTCCAGTAGGGTTCAGTTGCTTGACTGTTAATTCCTATAAAAAATGTCAGATTCCCTAGAATTCTACACTGCATGATACACACACAGCAATCTGCAAAGCAGAGAGCTGGTAGGGGTAAAGGAGATAAGATCTTGATATAGCTTGAGCTCAAACAGCTCTCACTTCTTTAAAACTATGTTTTTTGCAAATTAGTTTGCAGGCACTCCTTCAATAACCCCCACAAAAATAAGAGAAAGTACAGCTGTTGGGAAGAAGTACCTGGTTATGCAGAATTAGGACAGGAAAGAAGTCACAGAAAGAGGAAGCCAATAGGAAGCAGAGGACAGAAATTTAGAAACAGGGAAGCTACAGGTGCAAAAGTGATTTGGAGGAAAATATTGCCTGTCTGTGTCTAGGACGTACCATGCTTTGGTATGTGTGCATGTATATATATGTATTTTCTTATTTATATGTGTATATATTACAGAAAATCCCTGGTTTACAGACATGCAAATAGGGAGGGATCTGCATTTCCCCAGCTCTAGCAAGGACCACCCCGCATGGCAGAGCAGCCGTGAGCCAGCCGTGGTGGGGGAGTTAACACGACCTCAGCCCGGTGTCAGCCACGCTGACTGACAGCACGGGGACGGCTGGCTGAGCTCAGGGTACGACCAGGTATCAACCCTGGTAGCAGCCTTCCTCGGCTCACGATAAAAGCTCTTTTGTTTATTTCCCTAATTAGGCTCAGGAGTCTTCATGAAGAGGGGAAGAACTGTCTGCTAAGGCTGGATAAGAGGAGTTATTTCATATTCCCAGAGCTGGGATGAGACTAAAACTCTTTATGAGATGTTGATGCTTTGTGTTAATTTTCAAGAAGGCCCCCTAGACATTATAAGCATGGCTTTGGTTGTTTTTATCACACATGGCAGAAAAGTTAAATATATAATGAGATGATTTAAATACCTCAGAATTTTAGGAAGTTTGAAATTTAGATCTGGGTACAGATTTGAATGGAACTTAAGCAGTGGTGGGAAATGTTCAGATATTTTTTTCCCTTGCCATTTCTCATCTTTATGCAACTCTGTTTTGCATCAAGCCAGACTCAGAAACAGAAATGTCAATAAGGAATCATTTTCTCTTGAGATTTCTGCCCCATTTTTACAGACCTGCAAAATCTCCGTGGGTTGATTAAGCAGCCAAACACCGGCTCGCAGGGCATCATTACAGATTTGGGGAGATTCAGCAGATGCATAAAGCTTCATTTTTAACTATTTTCCATAATTATCTGTTTCCTGTTTGCTTCATAAAATTCAGGCCTCTTTTCTTTAACACACATTTTAATTTGCAAATAAAATACTGTTGAAATAGAACCTGCACCTGTGCAGAAAATATCCAGTCCTGAACTGTATCTCCGTCTTCAGAAAGTAACACATGAAAAAAGAAGAAACCTCTGAAACTGTAAGATAAAGCCTTTAAAAATTAAAGAAAAAAAATCCACAAAACTTTAACAATAAACAACCAATGCAAAATGTTTTGATGTAACATTTCATTGAAAATTGGAATTATTCTCTGAAAGTCTAAGTAGTGTTTTTTTTGTCTTTAAAAATTACAGGTTACTTTGGTCAGCAAAAATCTCCCAAATATATCACAGAATCACAGAATCATCTAGGTTGGAAAAGACCTTGAAGATCATGGTAGCCCAACCATTAATATGTACCTATTGCTATTAAAATCACATATCTTTGAACAAACCAGTGCCATTTAAATTACAATCTGGTTTTTTTGTTACCTTTGCAACGTTGGTGGTTAAAAGTGCAGCCATGCAGAATGACTTGGACGAATGACACATACTCTGTTCTGTTGCAGCACCAAGTTGCATCATATGGGAAAGAAAAGTTGCTTGTAACAGGGGCACAGACAACATACCTCAGTTTCCTAATCTGCAGAATGATGATAAGGGTAGTGGCTCTTTTTTCTGAGCTGAGCAATAATGACTAGATATTGAGAGTGTGCTTTTGTTTCTGTACTGCTAGAACTAGACCAGCTTAAGGGCGAACAAACTCATCCCACAGTAGAACTGCTAATAGCAGGGTCGATTATGCTTGTTTTCCATGGGAATAGCTGTGGCCTGATGGAGCATGTGCACAAGATGGGACTGTAACCATACCAGGGATGGTATACTGCATGTCTCTGTCAGTACAAGTGGTGTGCTTCATTTTGCATTGTAAGAATGTCCTGAAAATGTTCTGAAGGGAAATCCCGGCTCCTGGAAGTCAGTGGGAGTCTTGTTATTCGCTCCCAGGGCAGGCCCTGAGGGGAATTCAAAGCCACCCAGTGTTATCAAGAGGAATTCATTCTTCAGTGGAGGTAGTGTCTCATGATTTTAGGAATGAAGAAGGAAGAATCATCCCTTACAGTTTAAAGTTTACACACTGAGCCTTGGAAAGCTCAAGCCAAGAACTGGTGGGGACTTTTTCTTTCTTTAATGGCTTGTTATGGATGCAGGTCACACAGTCTTTGGCTTCAGGAAATAAGAAACCTCCATGGGCACAAGCAGTACAGGCTGGGACTCTCCAGCAGTCGTCTTAGTCTTAGTCCTTTCTGTCAACACCCAGTTCCTTGACTTCAGCTCCGAGTGCTTGTTTATTTGGGCTGGCTCTTTTCATTGGCGTTTGATTTATAAGTAGCTGCAGAAGGAAAAGAAAAACAAGCCCCTGGCCTGGCACTGTTGTGATTCAGCAAATGCCCAGAGCAGGTGCTTACACCGTGAGCAGGATTACGTACTCCTTTGGGAACAGAGGAGCCACGTACACGTGTAATGTGTTTATACAAGTTTACACATTTTTGTGTGCATGCAGAAAGCCAATACCAGCATTTCTCAATGCAAGGGGCTTACATCACCAAAGTTAGGTGAGGTGTTTGCATGGTACAAATAAATACAATTCCGTCCACAGGGCTCAGCTCTGAAACAGTTTTAGATTGCAGATTCTCTCATGTTAGTTTTGCTCCTGTCTGCCAGATGTTAATTGTGCTGGATCAATTACTAATACTTGTGTTTTGCCACTGCTGAGAGCACCTAATGGAGAATGGTGTCTTACTGCGTCAGAGGCTCCCTGGAAGAGACCATGACTGCCTCTGAACAACTCACAGTCTAATTACACCAGAGGATAAACTGAAGCAGAGGACCAGCCTGGTCCCACCTCACCCAGCAGATGAGAAGCAGCATCAGAACCTCTCTCTCTCCATGTGGAAGCTTGTTCTGTCTCTGCCCAGTGTAGTCTCCACTTCTTAAAATGTACTGTCTCCTCTCTAGGATTAACAGCCACTTTTTAGCTCACGGACTTACAACATGGATGCAGTAAAGTTCTTCCTGTTGTTTCTCTCCAGTACCCTTAAATGTTGCTTTATCTCAGAAGACAGATAGCGAGTATCTATGAGGTTAAATCAGGAATCAGCAGTTGTCCCAGGGGAAATAGGACAAAAGTCCTTTATTTTGAGAAAGATTTTGATTAAAAAAATAGCACACATTCATGTTGATTTTCCTTTCCTTATTCTGGGGATCATGCAGGCCATTTGCAATTAAATTAAGTCTAGTTACTCTCCAAAGTGAAAGAAGCTGTTCTGAAAATTAGTAGTATGAGTCTCTCTACCTTTTGACAAATTATTTTCTAATGAAAAACATCTGCTCAGGCTAAGGAGGTTCACTCGTCTTTACTTCCGCCTTATGCAAATGGTTTTAATGTTGCATATTGCAAAAAAGTGCTTTGGTCATATAGCCAAAAGGGGCAGGAAGGGATTGATAAAATGCAGCAATGCTGTGAGTGGAATATAATTCCTCCCCCCCCACATTTAATTATCCTTTTTCTTTATAACAGGTGTAATGAGCCCAACACCTGATGGCTAATGATAATCCAGATGGCTTGGAATTGTATCTCCATATGCTGCATGATTTAATGCAGAACAAGGCTGAAGTTAACTCTAGTGGGTTGAAGAAATGAACTCCATGGGTTGTTTTGGCAAACAAGGGAAGAAATCAGAAGAGGCAGCCAGGGGTGTTTGGATAATAGGGTGATGTGGAAGGCGTCCATTCCACACTTTAGCCCAAATCATGGGCAAAGAAGAGTGTACGCTTCCAGAGACTGCACGGATTGATTTTACCTCACGACACCTTCTCAAGACCTGGGTTTAGTCCTGGTTCTGCCATGACTGCTTGAAGCCCAAATCCTGAATGCAGCTCTATGTGCCAGGGTTTCAAGCAGCCTGGTGGTGCCCTTTGACTTCTAGGAATCCTAACGTTATTATGCTCCTCTCTGTGAGAAGAGCAGCGTATTCTGCTAATGTCGTCCTGGTTTGCATTAATGGGATCAATCCTGGTTCACAACATTTTAGGGCCTGTTACTGCTCTGTCAATTCTGAAGGTGTCTTGTCTTGTATTTCACTGAACTGGGACCACAACTAGGCTACAGTGACATGCAGAAATATTGCTGGAACTCTACCTTTACCTTTGAAGTAATCACAGCTGGAGCCAGACTAACATGAATGTTTTCTCCTTAGGGAAAAGTTAATCTGTAAGTCCTAAGGATTCTTTATACAGAGAGGTGGCATCATTGTCCTCATGCCATGAGAGGGAAACTGGAGCAGACTGGCTCTGATTCAGCGAAGCACTAAAGCTCCCCAGCACATAAGCACATACTTTCATGTTTTGCTAAACTGGTACCATGCAGAGACATCATGATTTGCCCAGAGTCACACGGTAAGATGAAAATAGGAATCAGGAATTCTTTGGACAACTACTGCGGGTATTTACATTTGGCAGGTTTTCTTTCTGTGCTGCCCAGAGGACAAGAAACATTTTTCTTTATAAAACAGAAGCAAAGGTGCCTTAGTAAATATTGTGAAATTCTGGAAAACAGATTTGTAGTCTGCACTGGGAGGTCAGGAACCGTTTCTTTAGATCAACAGCAGCATCTGTCTGTGGTAAGTTTTGGAAGTTTTTGACTGAGGTGACTTAGTGTTGCTGTTGTTCAATCCCAGGCCTGGCACAGATAGCCTAGCATCAGTTGACTTGTCAAGAAGGATTTCTGATGCATTTCAAGCAGAGATTCCTCTTTATTTCCTAGGACATGGATGAATTTCTAGGTTGAGAAGGGAAATATGTCTCTTTCTCTTAATATCCACTCAACTTGGGGCTGATCCTAGGATCTGGTTTGTAACAGTGATTTGATCAGCAGTGAAAATGTTGCCTCTCCCACCCTGGGAATAGCATGCAGCCCATATACCTAGCCAGAGGAAAATGTCAGCCTTGTCTGTGTATTTATGCCATTCCCCTGTAGCAAGGACTCAGCCTTTCTAGAATCCAGGATGGCAGTACTGTCAGCATGAGGTCCATACCCAGTGCTGGCTACAAGGTATAGCAGAGGTCTTGGGGTGGGTGTTACACCTTCTTGTTCTTAAGAAGTTGTTCTTGAGAAGAGGTGTTCTAGGGGATACTTTCTTACAAGAACATACCTGCTTATGAGAAATGGCTTGATGACCTAATACTGAGTAAAGAAGGGAATTAAGATAGGAAGGAGAGAAGTGAAACAATCCCCTTCCATATTTAATCACTGCACAAAAAACAATCATTGTAGATAAAATCTGCCTGGCCAGGAGACATTAGAACAATGTCATGCTTTATTCTTCCATGTATCATTTTGTTATTATAGTAAACCTTTTTTATATTACTGTTTCCTATGAAGTTCAACTCAGGTGGTAGTATCATGTCCTAAATGTGGTTCATATGCAGCAAGAATAACTACTAGACCATCTCAACTCCAGCAATCTCGAGATTACACTGACAGGGTGTGAAAAAAGATAGAGGGGGAAGAAGAATTTTCTGTTTCACCGCTGGGAAAGTGGGAATATAATATGTGCTAAATGATGTGCAGCGAGCAGCATCATGGCATGACAATATTCATTAGTCCAGAGTCAGAGTAGGACATGTCTTACCAAACTTTACCTCTTTAAATGTTGGGTGTGTTGTCCAGATGAGTAGTGACAGCACCATCTGTAGTTAATAGAAAGAGGGAGTGAGGCACATGTTCGGTGGGAATGACTTACCCTCCTGGAAATGCTGATGTCTGCTGATGACAGAGGAGCCCACAAAACCCACCTAAACTACACATCCCAGCATTCCGACAGCTAACACGAGGGGAGCTGGAGGCCTCCTGCCCATGTACACTTGCTTACCCCTCAGGAAAGAAGGGGTAAAGTGGGACAGTTGAAGCAACAGGATTAATGGAAGAAGATGCCTGTTTTGGAAGCAAATGCAGATAGGATATTTCTGCTCTACAGTTACTATTCTAGAAGTACCTGTGCACTCTCACCCCTGGTAGCTTGTCTGTGTGCTCATATATTAAATGATCAAAGCAATGCTCCCACATTTCATGTGGAAAATCGTGAAGGCAATCAGCACACACACAGCTCAGTGAATGAGATGTGTCCTGGATGCATCAGGCATCCAGAGGCAGCTGATCTGGGTATGAACAGTGATGCTTTGTATGGGATTTCTGGGCATCAGGCAGCCTGCTTAGGGCTTCTGTTCCAGCTGAGATGCTGGACACAGAAAATCTCAGACAAAGGTCACATTTCTTTTTCCATTCCACCAGTTTTGTAAAAGTCTGGCCATACAAGGCATTCAAACGTAGGACAAGATTTTGTAAAATAATTTAATATCCTTGTATGCTAAAGGACCCTTAATAATTTAGTCTTCAAGGGATGGTTTCCCTGATTGCAGAGCTGAAGTGCTAAGGCTTGGACAACTGGCCCAAGCCAGAGTTGACCTATAGATGAATCCTGTACATTTTATAACTGATAACCATTGTGCTAACAGGTATTATACTAAGTTATAACAAACCACCTATTCTGATGTAAAGGGTGGAAGTGTTGAAGCCTGAGCAACAGGCCCTGAGCCGACACTGCTAACCCAGTATGTAATCATTAATGAAATATGCATGGAGGATGGAGCTATCTTGGATGTATCTTTCCCTTCCTTTGTATGTGAATAGAATAACAGAGTCATGGAGACAGGTGCCTGTCCTCGAGGCCTGATGTGAGACCTTGTGCATAATCCGATCCAATAAGCAGAGAAACTCCCTTAGCTTCTCCCTTGAGCCCTGGCCAGGCTCTGGGGGAATCTAATGTGAGATTGAAACCAGATATTTCGGCTTAAAACAAAGGTGCCAGCTATTCTGACTTGCTGATTTTTGGTCCCTAAGGCCGGGCCTGCTCACAGCGACTTTGGAAGCCTCAGCTACGGGTGGACACCCCGCGTAGGATTTCCCACTCGCCGGGACAGGCTCAACAAATCCTCACTGCACCCGGGGCTGCCCAGCGCCTGCGGGGCTGGATGGTGGGACGGGTGTGAGTGGGGATGGATCTTCCTTAATCACTATTCTCTCTCTCAGGTAGCAATGATGTGATGCATTACCCTGTATTTTCCTATTTGTTTGAGTGCACTGTTCTGTCTTTTCTTACTGTATGTTTTCTGTATTATTCTGTTATATTATTTAGTTATGTCTAGTAAAATACGCCTGCTCTTTTCACTCTGGTGTCTGAGTTTAATTGATATCCCTAATCAGCAAAACAAGAGCCCAGCATTAATCTGACCTTTTCTTATTCTTCATTCAACAACTCATCTATGGAGGCTATTCTTGCAGTGTTTTGTAGGTGTCTCTTCTTATTTAATCTATCTTCCAAATCAAAGCTCTTCAGAGGAAATTTTCCATGTTAGTTATGAGATATTAAAAAATAAAATAAAACAAAAAAATCCAACTTTAAGAATGTAAATTTTCCGGTCAAGTCTGAAAATCAGCTCCACTTGTGTGCATTTCCAAAATGCATCACTGCAGTGTCAATCATCTAAAGCAAGAGGGGGAAAAATGTCAGCAAAATTCACTAGATGCACAGAGCCATTGAATAGATTCATGGGCAGCCTACTGTAATGGCAAGTTTGCAGGGGCTATCAAAACTCTTTATTCATCAAGCTAAAAAATGACAAGCTGAAAAGAATGATTTGTGCTCTGAACCAGAGGATGGTTGAGACCACTCCACCAAGAGAAGGACGTAATCTTGTAAAAATATGTAGTTAACCCCGCGGTCTTTGTCAGACAGGTATAGCTACAGAAGAGCCAGAAATCACCATGGAGAAAAATTGATTGATCTGTAGGACTCCGATAATGTAAATCTTTTTCATTTAAATCTACATTGGACCATTGGACCTGAGGACACTTAGAAGAGTAACAAAACTGCCAAGTAGAGCTGAAATAAACCCAAATGGCCAAACTCAATTATGAATTGTCGTGTAGAGACAACCCCATCCAAATGCATTCTAACACCTGACACATCCTAGCCGTGGACTCGGTTTGCATAGCGGAGCACGGAGCTCTGCACAGAATAAAGGATGTGCTGTGAGTGGGAGGGAGCTGCAGCCTGGACATTGGTGCTCTGGGGACAATGAGACCATGTGCTGAGACAATAGGCAGCAATTAGTGTATGAATTATGTGTGCACATATGAGAAGATGAGACTAAACCTCTTGTCCTTCAGCTGATGGCACACTCATGGGGACCACACCACTACTGTGCTGTGTGTTTGCTATTAGGCTGCAATAGCCCTTTTTTTCCTGTCCATCTTATGCTGAGAACTGATCTTCACTATGCATTGTCTGAATTTCTCTAGTTACTGGAAACCTATCGTTTTCTCTTCCTTTCCCAAAGTATCTAGGACTGGCCCCTCAGCTATACCAACATGTTAGGAAAATGATCTGAAACAGTTGGAGCTGTAACTCCCCTCTCTGGGAGCTTCCATTTGGCAAAATCTTGTAGCTCAAGTAAAGTTTGACTTAAATCTTCTAAATAGAAAACATAAGGGAATCATGTCCAGTGAAAGTTTCTGGGACTTCTCCTTAGTCCTACTCTAAACTACAGACTTTGTAATGGATATTCTGTGATACCATGAAGAAAACTGTGTTGGGTTGCTTCCCACTTAACATCTGTTTCCTCATGAGCAGGTCCCCTTAGTCCCTCTTTGTGGGGTCTGGTGCCCTGGTACATCTCTTGGATGTGCTGTCCTCCCTGTCAGATCGGGATACCTCAGCCTGAATTTCACCACAGCTTCCAGCAAATCATGGTGGCTGTCAGGTTCTCCAGACTGGTTAGTCAGCTAAGAAGAACAGCATTTTAAGCTGTCATTTTTGACCCACTCGTAAATACAAGCACGGCTTCAGAGAGAGGAGCTATAAAGCTTTGATAAGTTATGACCTGCTTCACAGAAGTACACTGAAAGGTTAAAGTGAATAACCCAATAAGAAGAGAAAAATGGTCCTGAGTTTTAAATGACTAAAGAGAATTTCAAAAAAGGGAGGAGGGAGTATTAGTAAGAAAGCGAGAAATAAACCATTGATATTAAGGACAGCTTGTTCAATAAACCTCCTCAGCCCTCTGGACTGACAGAATCAGGTATTTGGAGAGACCTGAAGACCTCAAATTTACTGCTGCCACCAAACAAATTCAAAGACTGGCTGGAGCTTCCTGGAATGATGGTTTGTCAATGACAGTGTTGCTGAAGATAAGATGGAGACAAGACAAGGATCATGACAAATCCAGGACTTTTCATAAATAATTATTCCTTCCTCTGGGCTACTCACTTCACACCATCTACTGATAGCTCCATGTGTGCATCTGACTGCTTTCATGGGTGTCAGGAGAGCTGAAAATGTACTGATCCCCTCGTTTGTACCCTCAAACTGTGCATGTCTGGATCGGCAGATTGGGGCATGGCAAGGGAAAGCGATGAGCCATTTGCGGAGTTCAGATCTCATTTTCAGTACACTTAACTCATGATGACAAATGGGTGCCAGTTCTGTGTAACAGCAGCTTTCAAGATTTCCAGGTGTGATTGTTTCTTACTAAGTAGGATCAAAATCAAATCAGTTCAGAATAATCAACAAAATAGGTATAAGAGGAATTAAACAAACAAACAAAAATGTGGGTGGGAATATGAAAAGTGTATTATTTTGAATTATGAAATACCCACTTTCTTTTGGAAATGCAGTGGTGATACCTCGGGAGACCTGCTCACTTGGTTACCTCATGCCCTCACTCTGCTCTTCTCACGTGCTGCAGAACATATCAAAGCCTTGCTAGGATCCAAAGGATCACAGCAGAGGTTCACCATAGCAGATGTAGTTTATGGTGATAAAAGGGAATGTTTCTGACCAGCACTGCTCACAAGACAAAGGATTGGGTGGTACAAAATACCAAACAGATCCCAGCCTGGCCCAGCCCACATTAATCCAGGTTTTATGAACCTCAGGCTGTGCGTTACAGATGTAGTCCTTGAATGCAGCTTCAGGTTTTGCCCACCCTCACCTTGGTCCTTCCACTTGTTCCCATCCTTGGTGACTCAGAGCAGTGAAATGGCCAAGCTTATGAGAAAAATAATGAACAACAAATGCCTTTTGGCAGGGTTTTTCTACTTTGGTGTCAGATTGGTCCTTTGACTGTCAAACCACCACTCAGAACTGCCACCCCTTGATTAAATCACGCACTCCTATGATGTCAGATGAAAGGACATCTATCCTTGCAGTAACTCTCCCGAAGCTATGAACTTGCCCTGGGAGGGCCTTCGCCTCACTGTTCATCAATTCTGAACTGACAGGATTAATATGAAACCACTGGATTGTTTCTCCACTTAGGATCACGCCTAGACTTAGGTAAATGACTGCAGGTTTTGCTTGTCAGATTTTGTGCTTGCAACCCCGTGGTGATACAAAACAATCAGGAGGAATGAACTCAGATGAGCCCATCTCACTTCGCACATCAGTGTCACTCGGAAGCGAAAGAGGGACAGAAGACTGGAGTCAGGTTTGCGAGGTGTGCAGTGTGCCTGTTCCTCTGCCAGGGGTTTGAGAGCCAACTTGAGTTCCTTTGTGTCACACAGGGCCTCATTACCAAGGTACTGTCACTCTGGAATCATCTCATAGATGAACAAAGCTTTTGCTAATTGATGTCTAATTTGCTCTGTGTTTATCAGAACTGAAACTTTACTAATACCTAGATCATATCTGCCAGCAAAATGAATTCTGTCAAAGTCCCTTGAAGCCCTCTGTGAAATTAGAATATATTTTCCCCACCTGAAGACAGATCTCTTACGATGGCAAAATTCATTTTATATGATCCCTTAAGCTTTTCTCCTGGAAAATCATCATGTTAAAATTCCAAAGCCACTTTGCAGAGAAATGTAATTTCACCCTCCCTCCATTCTCACTGCTATTGTTAAAGATTTTTTCTTAAAAAAAAAAAAAAAAAAAAAGAAGGCAAGAAAATTCAGGCATAATAGCAACAATTTTGCTTCTCAGAACAATTTATATAAAAAAAGACATGGAAAATTACAAAGCCTTTTTTTTAATAGTCCATGTTCAGGGCAAAGGGGTTAAAGAAGAAGAAAATCTCTGTCAAATAACAGCAGCAATAAGAATGAAGTGTAAAATGTATACGTATATAAGACTGATGCACAGAATATGCATTATTTGACAGGGGCAATGTTTAGAAGGATAACAAAGAACAGCAAATTGTTGCAAGGACAAAATGATCTTTCTTTTCCTACGAATGCAAATGCAGAGATGGGCCTCCTACAGAGTCCGCCTCTAGTCATTCGGTACTTACATCTGGTTGTCATATGGATGTCATGGTCAATTATATTTCAAATAATCACTTTCAAATCCAGCTCTGGATAGCATTGTAATTCAAATGCACTAGACTGTCAATATTTCACCCCAATGGGAATTGGAATCCATAGTGAAGGGACGAGTTCATGAACTTGTTGGATAAATGTAGAAATGATGCCACATTGTGAAGCCACTCAGGAATAGATTTCTAAAAGTTTAGGCCATAGTTTGGAGTATTCTCCCTTCCCTTTCACCTGCTTTTCTGTTTGTGAAATGCCACTTCATAAGACAGTTGAAACAAGCATATTCTTTTGCTTGGTGGAATATGATTAGTAAATGACATTAATTGCTGAAGGGTAAAGATACAGGGTGCAGCAAATACACTTGTATGTGTGCCTGTATTGGCTCTGAACTGTATTTTGAGAGGATCAAAACAAAGATCAGGGCTCTTTCGTGAAACACTAATACATACAAAGACTTTGGTTTTGTATCTTTGATTGATTGGTACTGGAATGAAGGAGGAACTTCTTACTTGGAAATTGTGAGCTGTGTCTAGAATTGCAAGGCAAGGGCAGGAACCCAGGAACGCTTTCCCTTGTGCTACACTGCTGAACTAGTGAAGGAGCAATGAGATGCTCTGAACTGGAGGGTGGTGGGAGATGGCAGGGCTGTACCCTGACCTTCTGTGTGACCTTGGGTCTTAAGTGGCCAGTATGTACTTGTGGGAGGTTTTGGGTGCTGACAGAAGTAGTTTTTTCCCCCCATAATTATGCAGTTGCATGACAATGTCCTGGTATTGTTTCAAGCAGTAGAGACCAAGTTCTAGTCTCATAGAGGAGCTTCCATTAAACCAGTGCTCCCTCTCTGTATTCTCAAGTGCTGAAGGGCAGGTAGGGATTTAGCAAGGGATTCAGTTGATCTGAATTCCCCAGAAGTGATAGGTCTTGCCTGCCCTTTCCTGGGTCTGGGGCTCCCAGCTTTTCTGCTGTGTAGATCTAAACACCAGCACTCCAGGGCTGTGAGTC
This sequence comes from Strix aluco, assembly GCF_031877795.1. Taxonomy (NCBI): domain Eukaryota; kingdom Metazoa; phylum Chordata; class Aves; order Strigiformes; family Strigidae; genus Strix; species Strix aluco. The sequence continues at coordinate 2,736,360 of NC_133942.1, read as the reverse complement.
AGGGAACAGGCCAGCTGAAAAAGAAGAAAAGAAAAAAGAAAAAAGAAAAAAGAAAAAAGAAAAAAGAAAAAAGAAAAAAGGAAAAAGAAAAAAGAAAAAAGAAAAAAGAAAAAAGAAAAGAAAAAAGAAAAGAAAAGAAAAGAAAAGAAAAGAAAAGAAAAGAAAAGAAAAGAAAAGAAAAGAAAAGAAAAGAAAAGAAAAGAAAAGAAAAGAAAAGAAAAGAAAAGAAAAGAAAAGAAAAGAAAAGAAAAGAAAAGAAAAGAAAAGAAAAGAAAAGAAAAGAAAAGTTTTTTCTTTTGGTACAGAATTAGATCAGCTTAAAGAGATTGTCAGATTTCAGTCTGACACCATGACCCAGCCAAAGCTGGGCTAGAACTGCCTCACCTTCCCGTCCACTAGAAAAATAAACACAGACTTCTGATACATTGGGCTGGACAGGTAATGGAGTGAATGAATCCTAGGAAACAGAGAGCACTGTCAGATGTGAGCCTAAACTACCCCAGCCACCCTTAAGCCAGGCTGTAGTATGCCACAGACATGCTTTTACACTATGAGAATGCAATAGGTGCACTTTCAGTGACCCCAGAGCTCATCTGTGTTAACATCAGCTGGAAATTAGTCAGTGGCTCTCGTTATGAAACTGGTATTATCGTCCCTTCTGCCCCCACATTCCTAACAGCAGAAAGATACCGAGGACTGGATAACTGTTGTCTTTAGACTACTCGTGATAAGGAAAGTATCCTGCTTTCTAAAAGCCGATCATTTAAGCGTAATGGGAGTGAAAACAGGGTGAAGTTAAACTGAAGGAATTTGGAACTGGCAATTGATCTACAGTGGATCTGATCTGGGAGAAAAGATCAGGTATTTCTGTTATCCATAATGGATAACTGATAATCTGCATAGTCCTCTGAGTTACCCAGCAAGTTTGTAAGGTAACTGTGAAAACTAAGCTATTTCCTTAAGTATCAAGTTTTGGCCTCTTAACTAAACAACCCATCTGCTGCAGGATAATTCTCCCTGCTCTAGATTTAATGATTTCTTAAGCTGTGTTTGTGTGTGTGTGTGTGTGTGTGTGTGTGTGTGTGTTCACTTTGCCACTTACACGATGCATAAACATCCTTTCAGTAACTGGTGGTGTGGAGCACACAGCTGTGAACTGAGCATCACTGTGGCTGTGCCATGAACAGGAAGCTCATGTTCTTCAGCGGGAGGGGGAACAATACACAGTTATTTAGATAAGCATGTGGTAATTGCAGATAATTATGTTCTATATTTGTAGACGGATCAAAATACATTATTAAAAAAAAATCCTCTCTGCAATTATACACCTACACATGTATCAGAGTTTAATAACTGCATTGCAGGAGCTTTGCCAATACACACATGGAGCAAAGTGTGTAGTAAAGTCAGCATACAAATTAAAAACTAAACACAAGTACAGCTGAGGCTTTGATAGCAGGAGGGCTAAATAAAGTGCTACTTTGGCAAACACTGCTTTTTCCTTCTCAGGATGTCTGTGCACCATGTCATTGCATGGGATTCTGGCCCTACAGGGACAGCTTGCCTGGCGATGGAGACCAGTTTGAGATTAGCCACGGGTTCAGTTCTGAGGTCTGTGACCAATTTCCTTAATGATACTTCAACATGTAAAGCGAGGGCTGTCTGTTTGAACACAGCCACTCACTGGGGATGAGTTTACTGGGAGTTGGAGGACATTTGAGGCTGTAGGCCCAGTTAGGTCCGTCCCAAGTGGCATATGCTGCTGCTCAAGATACAGGGGAGCCAGACCAACAGCCCTGTGCACTCCCCATCCCACCATGGCTGACACATTTTGCTTGAAGAAAACTAATCAACAGCAAAGCCTGTGTATTTACATGGGAAACCTTCCATGGGCACCAAATGTCTTTGGCTGGGTCCTGCTGGCAAGACAATGTACACAGCAAGATCTGTGTCATGGGAGATGGGGGGTGGCGAGACACCCACAAAATACATACACACACGTGCGGGACACACACTTCTTTGATCAGTTAATTTGCCATCTGCTGCAATGTTTGAACTCTGCATCTCTCAGCTTGCTCTCATCTTTGTGCAAAACGTTTTTTTGACTGTTGGGAGGATTATTGTTCCAGAAACCTTTTGGATGAACTCTTACATTTACACACACAGACATTCCCCCCCCGCACCACCACACCCCCTCTTGTCTATTCTGCCTCCGCTCAGGAGAGCATTAACTTTGCACCTCCGGGCCTTTGCAGTATTGCTGTGTACCCCGCACAGTTGGATTGCTATCTCTGAAGGAACTGGAAAGGATGAGCTCGTGGTCTGTGAAACAGCGTTTCATTGAGTCTCAATTCCTTTTTATGGGATAATCATGTCTTTGTGACTATTTTACATTTCTGTAGCAGCACAATCTTTATTATTTATGTTCCGATAGGGCCTCAAGGGCCCACATGAGGCTGGGGCCCTGCTGTGGAAGGTGCTGTGCTGGCAGGACATCACACAGTGCTCTGGGAGCAGAGACAGCCCGAGCCACAAGCGCAGGCATGGCCTTGCATGTGGACAGCTGAGATTCACATCTCACCCTCCCCTTCCTACGGGAACAAGCACAATTCACTTGGGGCTAAATCCCATTATACTCCAGTTTCCATGGGACCATGGTATTCCAGGGGTGCATGTAAGTTAGTAAGGCCTGAGAAAAGTGGGGATAAAGAAATTTTAATGTGTATTAGCACACCTCCCTCCCTCCCTGGCTCCCTCCCTGCCATCATTAGCACTTTGCCTTGCCCCTGCAGAGCCATCCCAGAACAGCCCTGTAGCTTCTCTCTGCCTCTCTCAGTCTGTACCTTGGGAAAGGAGATAGACATGTCTCAGTGGACATAGAGGAAATACCCCACGCTGAATGGCTGCAAACTGCTCTGTCTCTTGGAGAGGGTTTTCCTCCCCAGCTCCTGCCAGTGTGTGCTGGGTGGCCTGTCACCATGCTGATGCTCAGAGGTAGCACAGGGGCTCCATCACAACGAGCTCAGCATGAGGATTTATCCTGAATGGTTAATACTTTTGTTCCACTTTGTGGGACACGTTGCTAATAAATCATGTAAATCCAGAGAGCTAGGATTTTGAGGGACTTAGAACTGAAAGAAAAGACTTGTCAGTTTAGCCACTTTTCTTTCTTCCTTTTTATCCCTGCATCCCATTCTGTTACAGCAATAATTAGTCTGACAGGAGAAATGGCCTGAATCTATTTGACTCTATCCTGAGCAGCAGTCACCACTGTTCCCATCTGATACTTCACAAGCGTTATAAAAAATGTTCTTAACAGTGACAGTTACTTCAGGAAAGAGGACAAATCTCAGATAACCCTGTCAATTTTCCTTTTTCCTACACCAAGTGTTCCTTTTGTCTTTTTACATCTAACCAGCTAGTAGGTAAGCAGCTGGGTGGCTGGGTGATGCGGGATTGGGATAATGTGTGAGGGCCAGCAGTGAAGGTACAAAGACTGGAATGTTTATTGCCACCACCAGCAGTGGGGGCTCTGGGTGTGTTAGGCAGAGCGAGCTGTGGGGAGATTCCAAAAGCAATGAGGGAAAAGAAGTGTGGTCTCCTTAGAGAAACAAGATCCAGCCTCTGACAGAATCAGTCTCTCCATTGCCTCTAAAGGGAGCCTAGAAACCTGTCATTTAGTCAGGGGTAGGAATCCCTCCTCACTGCTGGGTTGTAGGACCCTGAGGCTGCAGACAGACAGACAGACAGACAGCTACTTCCAGTGCAGCTGCAGCAGTGCCTGCCTGGAGCAGTGGTCCTTGCCCTTCGCCACCCCCCAGCTCCCGCTGTGCCCGGCTCTGCTGGCTCAGACGCTGCTGGCAGCCCCCGTCTGTCCCTGGCTCTCACGCTCCGTGCCTGGCTGACAGCCCCTACCTGGGCTGGGGCAGCGCTGGGAACAGTGGCTAGCAGAGTTCTGCGGGGAGGTGTCCTGGTTTGGCCAGGATAGAGTTAACTTTCCGTGGGCTGCGAGGGAGCCCAGCAGGAGGGCTGGGTGCGGATGGCTCCCTGGCCCATCCCATGGCCGGTGGCCCAGAGCTCAGCACCCCGGGGCGCTGCTCTCCCGGGCTTGGCTGGTGGGTTCGGTGTCGGATCGGCGGGGCGGGCTGCTCTGGACGGGCTCTGTACCGGGCGCCCTTCGGTGAGCCACTGCGGCACTTTACCTGGTTTGGACTACTATCGTTACTGTTGTTCTTTTGCTAAGTAAATTTTTGTTATTTAGCCTACAATTTTTTTTTTTCTGTCCTTCCCCTATTTCACCGGGGTGGGGGGGAGTAAACAACTGGCCACGTGGCGATTTGCTACCGGCTGAGTTCAACCCACAACAGCAGGCTGGAGAAAAGAGTGTGCTGGTGAGGACCTGTCCTGTGCCTGGTGGGGCTGTCTGGAGAGCAGCTCTCTGCCTGGGTTTTAGGAGAGTTAAATAGTTGTTTCATGGTGCCACTTCGAAGCCTCAGTGAGCGGATTTCACTAGTTACTCTGTACACAGGAGAAAGGCTGAGATCTCCCTGGGGTGGGTGAGATGAAGGAAGGGGTGGCTTGTCAGTCCCTTCAATGTCCTTTTCTTCTGGCCTATCTTTGGGATACCACTGATGCAATTTATTTGTTCTACTAGTCCCTTTAGCACATAAACAGCATCTCTAAGAAGGTGATCACTCAACTACTTTAAAGCTGATTTTTTCACTGGTTTTGATGACAGGAATTTTGACTTAGAAGTTTCCAGTGCTAGGACAGTAAAGTCACAGCATCAACAAATATCACTCCTAAGTATTCTGGAGCTGGATTCAAAATAAATGTGATAGATTTAAACTAGTACAGTTATTGCAGCCATGGAAGGCTGTCCGAAGCTGTAAATTACAGTGGTTTTTAGCTCCTCAGATGGGCAAAAATCAAAATACTGGGTCAGATCAAAGGTCTCTCTAGTTGGTATTCTGCCTCTGGCGGCTGGCCAGCAGCAGAGGCACCGGGGAGTGAAGACAGAACGGTACCAGCAGGGCAATAAGCCTGCCCTGTCACCTCCCCCAGCAGTCGGTGCTCCAGGGGTTTTCAGCAGTGAAGGTTACCTCCAGAGTCTGTGGTGTAGCGGCCAGGAATGATCTGGTCTCATGTAACTGCTAGGTTCATGTAACTTCTCCTTTCACTGACCCAAGTGACCGAGGCATTCCCTGTTCCTGAAGCTTTTTTTTCCAAAACCAGAGGTGAATGTAAAAAGGTGGCAGTGGGGTTAAGCTCTCCCGTATGAAGTCAGAAGGCCACCCTGGCAAGGTGCTTCTACTCCTGGATTGGTATAAGGGCCACTGAAGCTTCTTAGATGGGTTCCCTGCTGCTTTCAGCTCTGTGCAGAAGCCTGTGATGTGACTCTGGTCTCGTAACCATGGACCAGCTGGAATAAACACCCACAAGGATAAGGGGTCAGGTCTGGGCTCTGGCTTCTCTTACAGAGATGGTGTTGTCAGGGGGACGGTGCAGGAATCAAACACTAAAGAACTTCTATTTCTTTCTTCGCTTTTGTCCCTTAGAGAAACTTTATCACAACTCTGGATAGCCTGTTCATTAGCACTGATAACAAACGCATGCTGTTTCTCTTCCCAAGTCACTGCATTTTGTGGCAATTACTACATGTTTCTCCTCCCTTTATATATAATCTCATTTTAATGTGCATGTCACAGTTTTAATAAACTGGAGTTCAAAGGATGAGCAATTATACAAATCTTTCATTTCACACATGAAAAACATGATTTTAAAGTTGTCAGAAAAAAAAAAAGCATTTCTTTGATTCACTTCTCAATGCAATTACCTAATGTCTGTTGTGGTTTTCAGCAAAGCAGAACTTCAGCTGGTGTAAATCCACCGAGTGTCTTTGATTTCAGTGTCTTACACCAGTTGAAGGTTTGGCTTCAAGGTGGCTTACTGCAACTTTCAAGATAAGAAATGAGGTTGGAGTTTATCCATAGCCAAAATGAAAACAGTGACGGTTGGTGCCCTGGTTTGGTTCAGTCCTGTGGGATTTTTATCCTTTTTAAGCATTTTGTTTACACTGTAAAAAAAAAAAAAATTCTTGGGGAGATGTAAGGAAGAAATCATACCTCAAAAGATGAAAAGGTGAGAGGTCTGATTCTCGAGGACTCCATGATTTTTGTGGCTGTTCCCAAACTTGTAAAATGAGGAAAAATGCAAAAACATGAGGGAGGGACAGTATTAGGCATCCAGCTGTAAGTTCAAGGGGGTCCCTCTACCTGATGGAGGAAAGGCTGGCTGTATGGGAAGTCAAGGGTAGTTGGGGTGCCTGCCATTCCGTGGGAGGAGCGCTGTTCCCCAGCTCCCGCACTTTGCAATGGGGAGTCATGACCTATGATACAAACCACGCAGCTTTCACCTCCAGGGCTGATTCACGTCGGCTCTGAGAAACCCTCAGTTCTGGGGAGGTGCTTCCAGGGTTTCAGAGCAGAGTATGCAGCCCCAGCATATCCCTGGGCCAGCTGGTAAAATTTGTTTTTAAGCAGCAGGTTGTATAAGGCCTGTCCCTGCTTGAGATTTTACCAGGTGCCTTCAATCCCATCTGCATTAGAGGCAATGCAAGACTGTAGGGTAAAGTTTCTTTCCTAGTGTCTGGGAAGTCCTTGAGCAATCTGCAGGAGTCTGTCTCGTCCTTCCTCAACCTTCCTGGAGCAGAATGAAGTGACATCCTGGGGGAACAAAATCACAGTGGCGTTAAAGATGTCACTAAAAAATTGGCTGGAGTTGATTTATTGAAAACTTCCTGAAGACACAGTACTGTGGAGCTCACTCTGTTAGCATTTGCAGAGTACTGTAAGATCCTCTGATGAGAGGTGATAGTGTAAGTGCAAAGCATCACACATCTTTTGCTATCATGAGTTCCTTGGGGGTGAAGTCCACCATGCACGCATCCTCTCGAAGGCAATTTTGTGAAATTTCCATCCATGTCTGGGGAAAGCATCTAACGTGAAGACTGCAGTGCAGGGCACGGGTGACTTCTCAGAGGCTCGCATGCAATTGCACTATTTTTAATTGTAGCACTCCACTGTTTTTCAAATAGAGCATTTCACTTGACATGATGGGTGGCTGTTCTTAGAGGGCTTTACCTTAACCGGGATAAGTGACTGGAAAAAACCTCAGCACCAACATCTGCGGGAGAGCGGGTAGGGAGGTACGTGATTGGTACAGCAAGCGTCTCCCTGTGCATCACGATGAAACTATTTAGTATAACCTTTAGTTAAAAAGTAAATTGGCTAAATGGCTCCACTCACATTATCCCTCTGTAATAAGCATTGTAGCTGATCCTGTAGTGCTCCTCCTCTCCTTTTTTGTTTAAGTAAAGGATGCTACTGTAGAGGCATAATTTTAATGAAAAAGTTCTGGGGAGAGGAAAGAAAAACAAAACTAAATATACCCTGCAGAACCTTTTGCTTTCACCCAAAGAAACAATATTTTAAATTATGCAAAATGATTAGAACTTAGTTCTGCATTAGGGGAAATTACAGCACAATGCTGAAAATTGGAGGTGGTGGCATTGATATGGAATTATAACATAAGACAATGCTGCCTGGAGTTCAGTGCTTTTAATTCTCATGTTGCTCTGTTTCTTTTCTGTTTTTCTTTCCCCTTTGTCCTTGCATAAATGTAGGCAGCCTTAGGCTCAGTGGAAAGTTCTGTCCTAAATCAGTTACCTATGAACAGAAACCAGCCTGGGCTCAGCCTGAAAAACTGCCGTGATGTGTGTGGTGCTGCTCTAGACTCTCCATAAGTCATAAAAGCAGATAACCAGAGCCAGTCCTCCGCAGAGACCCACCACAGCCTGGCTCTCAGCCTTGCAGCATGGGTTGTTTTGTTTAATCCGTCCATCAAGTACACAAGGGAAATGCAATTGAACCCTTCACCTGCTTCTCCAAGAGAAGAATTTTGTCTCTTCATTCGAGCCACTAGGTCGTAGGCAGGTTTTATTCTCCTGTGCATGAAGGCTAGAAACTCAGCATTACAAAAAGAAAGGCAACACTGGCAGCAATCACAGGGTTCGTGGAGCTGCAGCCTCAATTAAAGCACCAAATGCTGCCCGAGCTGACAACACAGGAACTACATCCTCCTGTTTGTCTTCTGCTCCTTAGTTTGGCCAGCAAAAACTCACAGGCTGCTTCTTCAGAACATTAGCTCCAGTTGTGGGGCCTCTCTTGCCATGCACAGACCAGGGTGCTGACCAGTGTGTCTGTGAGCACTTAGCTACTGGACGTGGCAGAGGGAAACCTGCCTGTGCCTGCGGCGCCAGATGCACGCCCGGGCTCGTTCTCGGTGTGTTGGCACGACACGCAGTCTTCAGATTGAGGAGATAAAGATGGAACGAACAAGTCTGTGGAAGAGGCAGGGGTTTGGGCGGCATCGTAAATCAAGGCAGACTGGACTGCATGCCTATTTTCCTTTCCCTGGGCCAAAAGATAATGGATTTAGGTCTCTAACGTTGTCAGCTGTTCTTTCTCCTCTCCTTCACAGCATCTCTTTAATTCTTGTATTTATCGGTGGCTGTGCTAACACAGATGTACTCTGGTTTTTGAACTGTGCGGATGGTCGGATGACACTTCAATCAATATCATGTGGCAGTTTTATTTTCCCAGCCTTAGACACAATCTGTCCATTGTGCTAGTGCTATTTGTGACTTAAATGAATGCAAAAATTTATAGGTGCATCTCAAAAGTGCTGCTTCCTTTAATCATGCCAGATAAAGGAATTCCTGCTTTATGCAAAGCAGGAGTGTCATCTGGTTAATGGGAAGATGCTTAGCAGGTGCAAGCTGCATGAATCTTTCATTTAGATGACTGCATTTACAGTCCTAATCAGACAAAGGAAACCATGGACTGGCACGAAATAAAGGCTGCTAAAAAGAAAGAGAAAATGTCCTCCATTGGGTACACTCTGGCAGGATGAGGGTAATTTTCATAGTCTGTAGTGTAACAGTGTAATATTTTATTTGTTTCTTCTGCCATTGCTTGCTTTACTGCCACAGCCTGACACCACATGGTGGCCTGGCTGTTTGGGGGCATCATCAGATGCTGCAGAGATCACGGTGCCAATCACCCTCTCAATAAGAAGTATCAGAGATGTTGTTGGGATTATAGTGGGTGTGTGAACCTTAACTCCGTGGCCAAGAGATTTGCAGATTAGCGTGCAAAGCGTGCAGATCTCCTAGGCTCTCTCAGTGGGGAAATGCCCTTAATGCAGCCTCCGCTCTCAAACTGCAGTCTCCTGTGCTGAGACAGTCACCAGGAGCTGGGAGGCCATCACCTTCCTTCCCAGGAGATCCTAACAAATGCATCAGCAGGGAGATGCTGAGGTACTCACCCCGTGACCGTATAAACTCAACCCTCTCCTGGTGAAGAGCAAGTCTACTTTTGACAGTCTTCCATATTCACTTTTTCTGAAAGCCAAGAGAAGGACTGTTTACAAAATGCGAAGAGTGTCAGAAATAACAACCAAATTCACAAGCTGGTTCTGTTTCAAAGGATTCAAAATGAATTTGTGAAAGAACCAACATGCTAAAATATTCTGATGATCTTTTTCCTTAAATGGAAAAATGAAGATATCTCAGGTGTACCAAAAACTGTGTTTTATCAAACACATTTCTTAGAGCCATTCGAGTAATAATTTGATATATCCAGCAGTAGACCCACAGCTACAAATAGTTTATGAAATACCTGAGGATAAAAAGCCTTCTATCAGTATGAAGGTACAATGTAAACAATCATTAAGATATATTCACTATTGTGCTGTCTCATCTCCAGATGCGCCACTTTAAAAACACTGAGCCTCTCATCTTCCAGGAAATCAAAAGCTCATTTAAATACCAGGACCCCCTGAGCGCAGTTCAAACAACATACATCTCTTCACAAAAAGAGGCTCACTCATCTAACACAAAGGAATGCAGTTTTACAAAACTACATGAGAATTAAATCCACAATGCAGCCTGTGCTCTGTTTGACAAGTGATAATTAACTGCTGACAATATAATTTTAGTTTTGATGCAAACTTGTTTTTCATTAAAAATTAATCAGGGAACATTTCCATGGGGTGGGACAGCCTCCTACAAGGCAGGAGTGTTCATAGTTCAGTGACTCTGCTCACACATTTACCTCCTGCTGAACATGCATCCTACAGGGGAAACCAAAGGGTCAGATCTTCTTCCCAGTGAAGTTGGGAGATTTTTTATCAACTCCAACAGCTTTGGATCTGATGGATGCAATGCCCAGGCAGTGCTATTGATAAGGAGATGCTTTGTCAACTATACTAATTTTCAGAAAATGCAAATTCAGGGACTCAAGACAACTCCCTGGAAGGCAGCCCTTTCCTTGAGAGGGGGAGGTTTAGCTCTTTCCAAGAATGATCATGTGTATCTTGTTTTAGAGTGACCAGGATACAGTATTACTGTGTTTGTGTCAGAGAATTACACTGTGGGGTAGTGGGGGCAAAATAAGAAAGAATGAAAGCAGCTGCGTTTCCTTTGAGAGTCTGGGGTACATCTTGGCATGACCTGGTTGACATTCAATGCATAGGTCAGAGCTCCAGCTTCCAGAGAGGAAAACAGACATCCCAAAGACCACTCTGAACCTTCAAAGGACTGCAAAGGTCATTATCCTTGGACTCAGCTTTAATGCTGTAACTTCTCATGGGATGGAGTCCTTCTCTAGGCTGCCTGCCTCAAGGTGGGAGCACTAAGTGTAGAGCTGCCCTCCCTCCCTCCTGAACCTGGTCTTGCTGTTCACGAGGTGTCCTCTGCATTGGAAAATATTGTCCTGCTCTTCTGAAGGACCAGGACAGCACATACAATCCATTCTGCTCGTAGCTGATGATGATGCTCATTCAAAAGTGGAAAGAATACCATTAGGGTGATGTAGAAAGTCAAATTACCCAGATCATAGAGAGAGGCTGTGGCAGAGACTTGAAAAGAATCAAAGACTCATTAACTTGCAGATTTCACCACTAGACACTACTCCTATCTTCTGGGTTTCCAAACGTGCAAGTGTTGCTGTAGTAAATTATGATTCTCAAAGGTTAATTTTTAATAAGGCAGCTAATGTATGTTGTTTAAACAATTATTATTAAAAACATATTTGAGGTTTATTTTATAATAGGTAATTATCTGTTCCAGAACAGTTACAACAATGCAGCACATCCTTGTCTTCTGCTGGTATTTGTTTAACCTATAACAACATTCTTATTAAACCTAAATTAAATGGATGTAATTCAAGGTATCACAGCAAATTTCAAGAAAAACAGCTCTGGCTGAACTGAGTTTCTCTCCATGCTAGTTAGAGCTGCCTGTTATGTTAATGTGACTTGACCCAAAAGTCTTGAGGTCCACCAGAGCCTACTCATCAGCTGCAGAGAGCAGTGGTCAGGCTCAATACCTGTTAGACGTAAAGCTCAGGCCCAAGCCAATGTGATCACCCACTGTCTGTGCAAACAACCAGGTCTCTGCATGAGCCATGGTGATATTTTCCAGAAGTGCGAGAAGTTGTCACCAGCTGCAGGACTTTGATGGATCTCTGAGTGTCTAAATTTTTCTGATCTGGCTATGATGATGGATCATCACTCCATTCAGAGACATCTGGAGGGTGTAATGCTGTTGCAGGGAGAGTGAAGCAGTGGCAAAGCCCTTCTCCCATGCCGTGGCATAGAACATCCACCAAACAAGTGGTTGCTGATGAGGAGAAGGGGTAAATTTTTTCCAAGTCCTGCCTCCCAGTTGTTTGTCCTGTCGTGACCCCATCAAAAGCTGTCAGTGAGACCATGACAGTTTAAACCAGCTGATATGGTTTTGCTTTCTCAGTCTGAAGTCTAAGGTTTTTTTTTCCTACAATAATATCTCTTTCATGAGTGATTTGTAATAGAAGTTTCATTATAAGATCACAAAACACTGGGGAATATGTTAATGTGGTTCAGCGTGTAATCCAGTATAATATCATTGAAAAGAATTGCATTTTTGTCTACAATTGAGGCTGCAAATGGGAGCTCCTTCTTCTGTATTAATATCCATAGCTGAATTAATATTTCCCTTCCTATAATCTTGTGTAAATTTACCAAAATGTTCATACTGATTAATAACAGCCCCATTTTCTACAATGTGCATAGGTAGGGTTTTTTTGATCTTTTATACATATATTTTGAAGAATTTGGGCTACTGTTTGAATCTCAAACAACTGATCAGTTCCCTCACATTTGCATGAATCAAAGAGCACTTGTAACTCACAATGTTTAACCTGTTTTTCTCCATATGAACAAGAACTTGGTAGCTGAAAGGGAGTGCTGAGAAGTGTCACAGCTCACTTCTGACCTCACTGTCCATCGGTGGTGTTTCAGTGTCGTCACTGCTGGTTTGCAGCCTGGATCTACCCTAGCAAAAGGCCTGGACCAGGCACTTCAACCAGTGTCACACGAGGAGATGTGATAAAGATGAAGTCGTGTGCTCTCCTTCCTTAGTCTGTTGTGTGTTTAATTTAAGATATGCACCCACTCCTGTGGCCGTTGTGAGCCTGAGGATGGTAAATGAGCCCCCACTGAGTTCTGTACAGACAGCTAGACTACTGTCGATTTGTCAGGCTCTGTGACTAGAGAGTAGACGTATTCTTTGTCCATAAATGATGAAACACTTTCAGATTCTCAGCTGGAAACCATCCAAGAAAGACTAAAAGGTTTCTTGGGCATCTTTTTTTGGTACCAGAATTTCCACTCCTCCTTCCTAAACTGCTTCTCGTCTCTCTAATGCAAATCCTATCAGACCACGAACTGTCCAAACCGACATTGGTACAGCTCTTCCCTATTGATTCATCCTTAATACTGTAAGGCGATCCAGTGATATATCAGGTGATCAGGGAAGACTTTATTCTGTCCTTGCTCTAAAAAAACAGAAGGATGTTTTACATTTCTCATATTCTGTGGAAAAAACAGTTTGAATTGTAAGCCAAAGATGCTCACTTGACAGATGGTTTCCTGGCTATGTTGCAGTATCTGAGATGTGTTCAAACTCACCAGATTGCATCCTGTTGACTAACAGGTTCCCACTTAGATGCCTTGGGACCAAGAGATACGGAACTTGATATTTAAGGATCTCTGAGCAGAAACACACCTGCATAAATCTAATTAGCAACAGGCAGGTAATGCTGACAGAAAAGTCCCTAGCAATTGCAGGGAGCTTGTTTACTGAAAGTTGCACTGCAAGGTCTGAAAGACAAGACTTTTACCGAGGTAGGTCCAGGAAGCATGAGAGCTTAGTGAATGCCAGAGGCCAAGCCTGGATGGGAGGTTACTAATGTTCTGAATGCATTTTAGAGGAAAGCCTGGAAGTCTGCAAATGTAAGGAACAGGTAAAGGAGGTCAGGCCAAAACCTTACTGGTATAACCTTCGGTGAGACCTGAAGGCACTGCAGTTTGGTTGCGGAGATTAAGTGTGCAGATCTTCTGACACAAGGTGGAGAATTTGGAAATACAAGGAAACAAGGAAGGTTTCTTATGTATCTGGTTTTATACATGTTGAAATACCAGTAAAACTTCCCTATGTGTTTAGTTCCTTACCTCCTACACAAAAGTCTCCAGAAAGGCTAAAACAGAACACTTTCCTCAATCTCAGTATCCCCTGGAAGGTTACAGCTATGTAGACTGAGGGTTGAGGATGTGTAGAGCAGGCAAGAATCAATAACTGAAAGATAATGAGAACTGAGAATATTTAGGATTGAAAATCCCAGCCCAGACCGTCATGTAAGCAGCAGTTGATTGTATGTCCCTGTCACAAGCTCCTATCGCAATGGGATTTTTTTCTGGTCAAAGCTGCAGCCTGCCTATTAAGCTTTTAAAGCTTTGCCACTGTCTAGGCCTCCTTAGCTGCCCACAGAAGTCAAACCTCTCCTTCCATAGGATCCACCAGCAGAGGGGATCACAGTTCTTCCTCTTTCTCATCCTCAATTCAATTAATATGCTTTACAGAGTCAGACAGATTACATGTGTTCTTATCCTGCTTGGCCAGAAGGAAGTTTCCTTCCTCCTTAGGGAGAGATACGCATCTCTGAAGGAAACATGAAGTGAGGTTGCTTAGCTGCATTCTATGAAGGTTGCTAAACGATTTCCAAAACGGATCAGGATTCCATTGGAGACCTGGGAAGTGGCACGAATATTTATGCATAGCAGATCCTTTTCTTTACAATGCTGTGTCCTGGATTGTGACATACTGATGCTAATAGCAAGCTTCAGTGCTAAATTAATTTGAACAAAGATCAGTGAGAAAGTCATTCTTGAATTGTAGGAAAGGTTATGTTATCAGAGGAGGTAATGCACAAATTAAACCTGGTTTTTATGCCAAGATCTCCATCAGACTTTAGTTCTGAGCAAAGGGAGTTTCATGTCAAGTTTCAGATATCTTCCCCATGCGTTATTCACCCTGTTTCTGAGCCAGGAGTCAGGCCAGCTTCACTAAAGGGACTGATCTGGGGTTGATACTGAATTCTGTAAGAGTATTCCGGAACTCAGGAACTTGGTGGTAAAACTCTGCTATGTCAGAACTTTCATTCTCCAAGAACCACTGGGAAAAAAAATGTGAAAACTCACCCACTGCATCATAACTAGTGGATCTCAATGTAGTTAGCAAAGGTCGTACTCCTTAATTTAATTACAGAAGAGCAGAAGTACAGAGGAATTCAGTGGGAGTCAGGATGCCACAAACATGTTGATGGCACATCTACAGACAGGACATTTCTCTTGATGCAGAGGTGGTGGTGTCAGCCCGTGTGCCGAGATGTGCGGATACACGCAGTGCAGTGGGAGGTGGGTCTGGCTTCTGACCCCTCGGTGCGAGCGTTCTCAAAGGGTGCAGGAATCTTTGTTTCAGTAAGAAAATAAAGATGGCATTTATCTGTGGCAGATTAACTGTAATGATTTTTGTATTTGGCAAATTATATGTGAGTCGATTTAAGAAAAATAGTTTCTGTATCTTTGTGATATAACTGTATTAATATCGATGCTGTTCGCCCTATAGAAGCCTTTGGATGCATACTGCAGTTCAGATTTGCAGACTAAAGCAGCCTCACTTTGTTTCTCTCCAAATAACCCGATATTTTAAGGAAGAAAATTCACATGCTTAATGATGCAATGAAATGGAAACAAAAAAATACCATTATAAGAGATCCTAAGGGACAGTTTTGTTGCACCTTATGTCCTCTTCTCAGTACTGTCCACAAATATCCTCTTCATCTGCAGCCAGTCCTCTGTGATCTCTTTTGAGTTTTGGTCCCTTTTTAAAAACTCTTGGCAGGACTTATGCACACATCTGGGCATCCTAAAAGAAGCAGCAGGAAATGTACTAGTCAGACAGTTCAGTCTTATTTTAGCTGTCTCAACTTCATCCATACATTTGTTTTTCAGTTCTCTGTTTATCTATTAAAGGAAACTCCTTACAGGCTTGAGGAGTTAATTTTGTTATTTGGGCTATGACATTACAGAAAATACCCAAAATTAATCACAAAGAATAAACTGTGGTATACTAGGAATGAGAAGGTATTGAACAGAATGAATAGAAATCCTTGCAAGTATTGATATAAAAATGATAACTGTTACATTGCTTCTGTAGTGAGGGTGAATTCCTATAGGTTTGTAGTTCTGTTTGGTCAGGAAGTGGAGGGAGATTGAGTCAAGTACAGAATCACGTCTCTCTAAGTCTGAGATACCAGTACAGAAAGCTAACACAGGGCACGCACTTACTCATTGCTGCATTATGGTAGCAGAACTAGGTTTTGGTTGTCAATGACTGTAGCTCTGGCACTGAAATAAATCCTAAGGTCTATGTCTGAGTTAACTGTTTTAGTAGAGCACAAAGACGCAAGGACAGGATTCCCCTGTTTGAGATGTGTCTCTCTGACTGAGATGAATCTCACCTGGGGTCCAGCTTTGGCTGCCTACTAGTTAGAGAGATACATCTAAGCTAGTATTCCCGGCCCTGAAATGGGAAATGAGAGACAACAGATGCTTTGCATGGGGGGGTGGGTGGGGGGATGGGATGTCTGTGTTACCAGGCAGGAACTGTAAGTACTTGGTGAAGCCCAGAGTCACTCTCTATCCCTCTACAGGGATCGTGGAGAAACATAATATTCCAGACCAACCACTGAAATAAATTTATGATATCAACTGAAATTTAGACTCCCTGCAACATCCGCTCCACACTGAAAAGTGCTCAGATTTACAATCAGAGCAGCGTAGGCGTAAGGTATGTGCTTACTGTGAGTGCAGTGCAGATACCAGAGCCTGGAACATCCAAAAGTGAGGCTGAGCCTTGGAGTTCTAAAACATCAGAAACATCTTTGTATCAGCTGGTGGCAGTCAATAAACAGGACCAGCTAATGCAGATATTTGTAGTATGCCAGGACTATTCATTCAGCCCTGGACCTGCTGCTGGTGACCCTCCTTCCAGAATCAAGTGGGGAGCAGATTTAGGACCAGACAGGTTCTTCCAGCAGTGTGGTGCCATCCCAGTCTTCCTGTGTCTCATGCCAGGCATGCCTGTGTCTGCTAAGGCCTGCTCTGCACAGAATGCGCTTTTTTGCTGAGTTCTGAGATGCACTGAGGAAAATGTGTGACCAGGAGAGGCTGCAGGAATCACTCCAGCAGCACCATACTCCTAGCTGTTAATTTTCCAGGGTGCTCCTTTGGCCCAGATAGAGGATTGCTGCAAATAGAGCTGGGAGGGGACACCTTAAATATGCCCTATTAATCCATCAGATTTTCTAATCTAATCTCTATAATGTTAACAGTTAGCCTTAAGGGAACATCCTTTTCCATCTGTTGCCTATAATGAAAATCAAAGGGAGCTAGTACAGAGTTTGACATCTCTTGTGTTAGTGTGTAGATCAGGGTCAGTGCATCGGTCTGTGGTGTCCATGTGCAGGTGGATCATCTGCTTTGCATCTGGCCAGGGATGAAGGGGAACGTGGTGCAGAGTCCCCTCCTGTGATGGGAAGAAATTCAGGAGTATATCCCTGTACATTAGTGATATCCCACTTTCTTCATTTGGGGAAGGATTGGGAAAAAACTTCTGTTGCTAATACATAGGTCTGGATTCATTCAGTATATCACCGGAATTCCTCTGGCCTCCGAAAGATCTTGTAAAGTTTTATGTAGGTCAGAGATTTCATGGGGTTGCGAGAAAAGCATTAGAGGAAGCAGACAGCTGCTGGCAGAAATAAGTTGAGATGTGCAGGCAAGGAGAATGTGTTTTATTTTTCTCCATACTGTTAGAAATGATTGCCTTTACTTGGATCAATCCAAGCACACTTCATAACCTGCGCAGAGGAGTTTGTTAGATTTATTTTCTTAGCCTGCTTGTTCAAGCCCGTTATTAATCCCCTCGTCAGTTGAACTCACTGGAAGAAAACATACCTTCTTAAAGAGTTTTTAGGCTGAAAATAAATGCCTCATTAAGTTAAACATATTAACCTGAAAACAGTATTCATGTCAAATAGACTAATGAATGCCATTATGGGAAGCACACAGTGGAACCTGCAGGGGCTCAGGTGGTGGTTTGGTGCCCTTCACAACTCCCGCACACCCACACACTCCCACCTGTGCTGAGAGGTGAGGAAGGGGAGGGCAAGGCTCAGAGCGATACCTTCTTCACATACAGTTACTTCACATGGCATGTCAGGTGCTAGGCAACTCTTTGCTGAAAGAATCTTTAGGCAGCACAGGTACTGTGTGTGCTAGGATAGCTTTCTCCAGAGACTGGGAGCTACACAGATTTGCCTAGTCTCTTTTGGGTGGTAGGGGAAAAATCACCCTGTCATTTGTAAAAGCAGTTTTGCTACTTTTGCCCTTCCCGAGGCAGATGAGCATTCATTAAAAAGGATGTTTCTCACTAGCACATACCCTTGCATAATGCTTCCAAGCCCACCACCCCCCTCCCAGACATGCATTCAAACATCCAAGTGCAAATACTGTTACCACCCGCTCTAGAAGTGTGGTCCTGTGATCCTTGTAGTCATGCAGAGAATGCACAGGCTACATTTAAGCTGCCTTTATGCACAATACAGGAGAGGAATCCAAAGCTCAGCCGGAGTAACTGCAGCACCCGTACTACCCAGATGGAGAGTCCCGTCCTCAAGCGATTGGCAGGACAGAGCAGAGAAGCACAGCACAGTTCCTGCCTGTGACACTTGCTTGTGAAACAGTTTTCCTATGCCTCAGTTTCCCACATTGTTTGGTTAAGGTGCTTAGAATGGGACTAAATCTGTAAACTACCCAGTGAAGGGGCTGGGATCTCACTGAAAACATCTCAGATTTACCAGATTAAAAGACTTTACTGGTGACTGGTTGTTTCCCTGTTCCTGTACAGCTGGAGCGATGGCTCTTGACATGGATTTGCTCCCCCATATGGGAGCTAAGCACCTCACAGGCATAGCTAGTCATATTTTTTAAGAGTTCGAGGAGTGAAGACAAATTCACTTGTGTTTTCCAGAGGTCAGGGACATCACATATGTCCTTGGCTACAGTCCTGAACGGTGTGGTGGGTGACATTAGGAAGCCAGTTTCAGAGCAGGGAAAAGAGCCAGCACACACAAGTAGCCTTCCCTTCTCTGGAGCTGATGTAACACATTAATATTCCAGCCACAGCTCCTCCAGCCTATCTTTCCTCCCTAACACTGAGCACTTTTCTTAACCGAAGATCTGATTGGAATGCAGCTCAGAAAAGTCTCATGTAATTCACCCAAATCAAGATAGAAGTAGCCAGGAGAGGATGAAGAGGATGACAGCAACAATCTCATACTAGTGAGCTATTGTCCTTAGAGGTGTTTAATTGAAGGCTTCTACAAAATATGCTCCAAACTTAATGCTTCATATAGGAAAAATGCAAAGCTATGAGTTGGTAAAAGGATATGTGGCATTTTAATAGGGAGGCAGACCGGCCGTGATCCTTCCCCTGAAAGGTATGAATGACAGTCTTCACTTTCCCTTTGTGTCAGAGGGTATGACCCTATAAATTAATGGTGAAGTGGGCTCTGACACAATGTTATGAAGGTCTCTAAAAATCAGCGAGTAGCCACAAGGCGCTTTATGCTCCCTCCAAGTGGTTCAGTCTCTGATCATTCCTCTGCCACAGCAGAGCTCTTCTTGTAAAGGGAAGGGGTCATTAATATGCTTTGCTCTTCCAAGTCCCCACAGAAGCAAATTGACAGAGCCACTTGTCTGAACAAGCTTCAAGCATCTGGCTTGTGTTTCATGAAAATCTGGGCAATTGGATAGTGGTGGTGCCATACATGCACAGCTCAGCCCAGCTTCACGCCTGCTGTCTCTCCTACCCCTCTCGGCAGTTTCCCTCTCTTTGCTCTGTGTCATGCAGTCAGCAGGAGCTATAAGGAAGCCACAGAGCTGTGGAAACCTGACATGAAACCAAGTGTGGGACCTGAGGCACGGACTCTCCATTGAAGTGCAGAAGGAAAGTCCTTTATTATTAAAATGGTGCATACTTATGCTCTCACTACCTTAGCTCTTACTTCACAATAAGCAAATCAGCAGCTAGACAGTCATCAACACTCTTATCCCACAAACAGTTCCATACCACATAGGCAGTCTCAGTGCTGACATTTTCTTCACCACACTAGCACAGCCTGGTACCTCTCTTCCAAGGCCTGTTTCTCCTCCAAACCTTGCTGCTTCTCCAGACCAGCGCAGAGTAGAGCTGACGCTTCTCCACACCAGCACAGAACAGAGCTCCTGCCTGGCTTGCCAAACAGAGCTCTCCACCTTTGCTGAGCTCCCCAAACAGAGCTCTGTGGCTGAGCTGACCAGCTGATGTCTATTTGACTCTTAAGTATTGAATCCCCCACAGCTGTGCAGGCTGACAGCCCAATGCCGACTTGCCTCTTAATCATTTGCCAGTAACACATGATTTGACTCTTAACATATTGAATCTCCCACAGCTGCACAGAGCTGACACTCCCACAGTCAAGGACAAATTGCTGTTGATTTTATTTGACGAATCTCTGACCAGTGTGCCAGAACCCAAGCCTGCCCTCATCCACAGTGTTTTTCCCTCTGGACCATATGTGGAGTGGGCTGACCAGAAAGGCTGTGAGGGTTTGGAGCAGACAGTGGGGCTCAGACTGACCTTTCTCTAGGGCCAGCAGCAATATAACTGGCTTCTGCCAACTGGCATGCCAAATTTAAATACTGTCTCTTAGCACAGAGCAGATGTAACCCATATATATCTCCATATATCACCATATAGATGTCATTGTCTATGCTTATTACCCAGAAAGGGCCAGGGGCTGTTCCCTGGCCTTGACCCCAACTGAAATGTCCATGAGGACAAACTATCGTAGTCTCCACACTGGTGGCTGTATCGAAACTGCTGTCAGGGAAGGGGGCAGGACATTAGGTAAAAATGCTTCACTGTGCCATGTCGCAGGAGACTGAAACTGCACTGGGACTGTACAGTTGAGTCACACAGTGCAGTTTCAGTGGTCCAGACCCACACCCTGATACTGGGACTGACAGGTGTTGAGGTGCTGATGCCAGCATCTCACCCCACCTCTCTAGGCAGTTAAACCAAGAGAACTGGGCTGGCCCGCTCCAGCCCCTTCTGCAGCCGTCCCTGGGATATCCACATGGGTGGCGGGAGCTCTGCTGGGTTAGTGTGTGTGGCGGGGTTTTTGGCAGTGGAAGAGGGGGGTTACAGTGGTGGCCCCCTGTGAGAAGCTTCTCAAAGCCCCTGCTGGCTCCAGGTCGGACCTGGCTCTGTGCTGAGGCAATTAGCGACGGTGGCTGCGCCTCTGATAACGTGTTTAAGAAGGGGAACCTCAGAGGAATAGTTGGGAGTTGTGAGGAGGAGTTGTGAGAAGGACACCTATGTGAACACGAGGTCAGTGGAAGAAAGGGGTGGGGGTGGGTGGTGCCAGAGCAGAGACCCCCCTCAGCCCATGTGGAGAGGGCAGGCTGTGCCCACAGCCCACAGAGGTCACTGATGGAGCAGGTGCCCTCTGGCAGCCTGTGGAGGACCCCACACTGGAGCAGGGGGCTGCGCCTGGAGAAGGCTGGGACTGTGAGGGAAGAAGCCCTCGTTGTTGTAGTTTGGTGCTGGGAGGACTGCAACACGCAGGGGGGACCCACGCCGGGGCAGCACAGGAAGCTGGAGGAAAGGAGGTAGAGAAATGGGGAGCAAAGCTGAGCCTGTGAAGAAGGCAGGGGTGGGGGGAAGGTGTTTTCAAACTGTGGTAATGCTTCTCACTGTCCTACTCTGTCTGTTAATTGTTGTTGTTGTTAGTGTCTGTATTAAAGTGTTCTTTTTCTTCCCTTAATGAGTCTGTCTTTTGCCCCTGACAGTAATGGGTGAGTCATCCCTCTCTGTCATTACCTCGATTCCCAAGCCTTCTGCTTTATTTTCTCCTTCCCAGCCCTGAGGGGGAAGGGGTGAGGGAGCAGTTGCCTTCTGAGCTCAAGCCAGGACAGGAGCCTTGTTGGCCTCAGTGTCCGGATGAGCATACGCACACGTGTTCATCCCACCGGAGGCATCTCCTGTTGCCAGAAGGCCGAGAGCGGCCAGTCCAGCAGCCAGAGATGCTGGCAGAAGGGATGAGCAGGAGGTGGTTTTGCTGCAGTGTTTCCTTGGTTGCAAAAAGGTGTTCACCTGAGCTGCTGAGCTGATAGAGGCCCCAGTGGAGCTGCCTAAAGTGGCAGAACATGACTTTACTACACATTGAGTTACACAACTCTTCGTAGTTAGGCAAAGTATTGCTTTCATCCCACCATGGTTTAATTTACCCCTCGCTCTCCATGTGATTAGCCATTTAGTACTTGCTAATATATCTAATTTCCACAGGCTCTAGGTGATGTTTTTAAAAAAAGCAAAAAAAAAAATTGAACCTTCCATGCAAAATATCCTTTTGAGAAATGAAGTAAACTATCTCCAAGGCCTAACTGAATTACACTCTTATCAACTGAAGGGAAATAATCCACTTGAAACATGAAATACAAGCGGAGTGAAAAGCCTTTGCAAGTTGCAATGGAAGAAGAACACAGTGTGAGTCTCAAATAGCTCTGCTTTAGCCATATGCGAAAATACATTTTTCTTGGAATCATTCCTTCTTTCAATATATAATGAAGTTTCTCAATTGCTCACCCTTCCACCCCCCTTCTAATAGAATAAAATGGAAATAATGTCTCTATTTGCAAAAGTCCTGAGAAGAGAGTTCAGATTGTTTGGAGCTCGGCAGGACCACCTTCTACAGATGTTGATGAGATTTCTTCTTTGTGTTGTGGGAGAACAGTTGTATTTGCTGAATTATGCTTTGGTGTTTAAATTAATTCTCACTATTTGGACTTTCCAGCACAGCTATGTAGAAACCCTCAGTCAAGATATTCTCAAAACACTGCCTTTCTCCATGGTTTTGCTTCTCCTTGTAAATACAAAAAGCCTGAAGGAAGAAATGGGTTTATAAGTAAAAGCCACAGTCCGCATGGATTCCCTTCTGGGAAGGTTAATTCAGGTTTCTGATTAAAGACTCTAGTTTCTGTCTCTTCCTTTCTCTTCCCTGCTAAAGAGAGTCTTTTATCCTTTGTAATAGAGCTATTGAGTACCGACAGGTTAAATCACTGGAACAGCTCTCCTTAGAGCAAATAGAGAGTGAAAGTTAGTCCGGATAATGGCTGGGCAAAGATCTGCCTTGCCTGGCCAGCCAGGGCAGAAGTGGCCAAGCCCTTCTCCAAAAATGAGGACTTACATCCACCGCTGAGCCCAGTATCCCTGTGCTCCCAGAGCTCATGTTTTAATTAACAATATAGGAAGCTGAACAGCGTGGGATTTGATGCTCATCTCCAGATGACATTTGTGGTTTGCTTTCCTGTTTAATTTCTGTTTGTATTTCATGTAACCAACATGAAGCAGTTTTATCTCATTTTCATCTTTCAGTCCAAAGATCTGGAGAAACTGAGAATGACATCACTTCTGCAAATAGCAAGTGTAATTCTGTAGCAAAAGGTGGTCAGAGTATTTCTTGGTGACAGTGTCAGATGTAGCCATTACACCGGGCAGGTAGGAGACCCCCGCAGATATGTGGCACCCGGCAGGTCGGTGACACCCCGCAGGTGTGCAGCACCCTGCGGGTACGCGGCAGCTGGAGCCATTCACAGCCCGCCCCGTCCCAGTTCCGCTCACAGAGCTGCAGCCCAGCTGCCCTCCCCCATAGTCCCTGCACACGCTGCTTTTCTTGCCGCTTGTGACCCTTTTTAAAATTTCTCTCTTTGTAAAAATTATTATTATTCCTTACTATCCATATGAGAACTGCAAAGGTCTTTGTGACCCAGAGTGGAAGGCAGAAACCATCTCCTTGCTGAGTTTCCAGGATGCCGGGATCACAGCACGAATTATACAGGTTTTGCTATCCAGGCACAAAGCGAGGGATGGACTGCAATAAGCCCACCCAGGCACCATTGCAACAGGGGTAGATCTTGCATTAACAAGAACTTGCAGTGGGTTTTATGCCTAGAACAAGGAAACTAAATTCACAGATAAATGAAACTGATTAAACATGGTACTATAAAAATTAAAGCTTTCCTTGTTTATTTAGGGGTTTTTTTTGATGAGTGAGGGTTTTTTTGTAGCTTTGGTTTTGTTCTGGTTTGTTCTTTTTCAGTACTGCAGCAAATCTGCAAACAGATTTGCAAACTGCTGCTGTGTTTAAAAACAGCACTGCAAACTGCAGCGTTGGCCTCGCTTTTAGCCCGCCATGTAACAAACTTTTATCACTGGGCTTTTGAAAGGCTCCAGAGGAGCGTGTGCCAAAGACTGCGCACCCCAGCCACCCTCACGGCCAAGTCTCTTACATCAGCAAGTGTGATAGGCGTAATTGATGGGAGCCCTCTGGTATTGCACCCCATCTTCCCCTCAGCACTGCAGAAATTGTCCTCGCGTGGACAAGACTGCAAGACTTGCAGTCTGCGAGACCTTTGTGCCCGCTGAAGGACTTCCTGAGGCACACGTGAAGAGAACCCTTCCCCAGGGCACACACATCAGGCCGTGGTGGCAGCTGGTTGCTGAAGATTTTAAAGCAACCAGTTAGAGAACTGAGGTCCTGCTGAGCCTCCCATACAGCCAAGATCAGTGTTCGGTGTCTGAGGTGTGTGGAGGGGACAGATCATCGGGTTTGCTGTTGTCTGCTCCTGAAGTCAACCATCTCAATGGCCTGGACAGTCCCAGCAGGGAGCAAAGAGCATTAACCCTTACTATGGACTCCACTTAGAATGTCTTATATTGGTGCTGCCCAATTGGCTATAAGTGGTATTTATCACTTGGGGTTTGGGGGCTTTTTCTGCTCCCATAAACTGATGCACACACTTTGCGTGTTTGGCACACAGCTGCCTTATTCTGTGTAAATACACAGCACATAACTAAGGAGCAGCGGTGAGATCAGTCAGAGCCAAGCCTTCTCTGAGGTAGCTTTAATGACCTGAAGAGCTCCAGTGCTCTCAGATGGCAACTGCTGGTGCACCACAAGACATCTGCTAATGAAATTTTAACAGCTGCAACTGGAATCTGAATGAGATTCCAAGATGCACCAAATGGAACGTGAATGCATCATGTGCTCGGGACTCCACGGTCAGCTGTAATTCCTAAAAGCTTTTCCATTGTAATAAAAAAGTGGTGTGTCAAGGCACCTGGGATTACTAATGAAACCTCTCAACACAAGACCCATTAGACTCATTTACACAGAAGCGGAGTCTGCAAACCCACGCAGCACATTATCGCAGGGAAGGATGATGCACACAGACAGCTTCTGTGTGTGATTGCAGTGCACATCAGTGAATAGCTCTGCTCCAAGGAAAAGCAACGGGATATGGGGACGCCGCAGGGACTGCTGTGCAGGGAAATTGCATGTCAGGGAAACCAGAACAGATCTCCCAGCAACGCAGAATGGCTGCCTCGTCTTTACTCACATGCACAATAAAAAACCAGAGGGCACGGGGAGATTTAAAAAAGCTGTAAACCCATTATCTGCTAATGTTATTAATAGCATTCCTGACAGACGCCTTTAGGCAGCAAGGAAACATTGCTAAGGGCATTCAGCACTGCGGGAGTTGGACATATTTAGGCCATTTAAAACAATCTGTTTTGGCACATCTGCTGCAGATGTCCAGTAGAGAAGGCGTTAGTCTGCCAGACTCGAGGAGTGGTTTTTGTTTGTTCTCTCTTAATTTTGTGATACATGACCTTGGGTTAGTCCTCAGGGTGGTATCTCCCTCAACTCTGAATTGAGGAGAAGGATGTTTACCAGCATTTATTAACTCTTCAAGATCTAAGTGACATCGAGATGTTGTTAATGAATGTCACTGTGATAAATTCCACCTATTGCCTATGTGTGTTTTTGCAGCTCTGCCTTTAGAGACTGGAGCTGACAAGGAATTAGACACTGAAGATGTCAGTGTCAGGGCAGATGTCAGGGCTCTTTGTACCATGCTCTATTCGGTAATTTGGCTCCTGCCTGAAGGCATGAATAAGATCCCCAAACACTAACAAGCTAATCCAGCCGTGCTGAGAGCAGAGCCCTACCCCAGCACCACTTTCCGAAGGCTGATGGGCTTCCAGTAGCCAGTGGTATCCTCTTCTGCTTTAGGACACTGGCGCACACCCTGCAGCAGTGAAAAAGGTTGATGTTCACAGCTGCCTGGTACTTCTCAGCTCTTCAGGAGATGCCAGTTCCCATCTCTCCTCTCAGGGTGATGGAAGGGAGCATGTACAGGTACCTGCTGTGCCCCTTGGCACGCCTGCAGTGCGAGGTATGACCAGCACTGACCCAGCCTGGGTGGTCACAAGCCTTTTATTGCACTGGCTGCTGTGAGAAAGGAACAGGCTTGTGGACGTCCGAAGTTGATGGTGCCTCCATCAACACCCTTTGGTGCTTCTGAAAGTAATACTTTCCCTTTCAAAAGTGTGTAATGAGAATTTAACAGAGTGGATATGCTAGTCCTCAGGTTTGGACTAGAGTTCATGTTTTAATTAACAGTACAGGAAGCTGAACAGGGTGGGATTTGATGCTCGTCTCCAGATGACATTTGTGGTTTGCTTTCCTATTTAATTTCTTTTTGTATTTTGTGTAACCAGCACGAAGCAGTTTTATCTCATTTTCATCTTTCAGTCCAAAGATCTGGAGAAACTGAGTATGACATCACTTCTGCAAATAGCAAGTGTAATTCTGTAGCAAAAGGTGGTCAGAATATTTCTTGGTGACAGTGTCAGATGTAGCCATTACAGCTTCAGCTGAAATTGGTTGCTTAGCCATTATATAGATGAAGTGCCCCATAGGTCTTTGTAGGTAATTCTGCTTAGATCTATCCTACATCACAAACAACCCATGCACTTCCCAGCAGCCAGTATGTTCGCTCTTGGAGGGTTCCAAAGGTTGGGACAGCACCAGATGTTGCAAATTGGATTTGTAGGGAGTAATGGATGTATGACCCCAAAAACGAACACCAGGAAATGCCCGAATCAGTCGAGGTCTCAGAGAGAGACTGGAAAAAAGCAAGACTGAAAGAGCTAGAGAGGGAGAGAGCACAACTGGTAGGGCTCTGTGCTGTGGTACCATTGCCTGCCCTCCCGTGTGATTTGGAGGAGACAAAAGCTTCATCTCCCAACTGCAGCCTCGCAGCAATGACACGTGTCGGAGTCTACACACAGATTTGTGCAGGCGGGGTCAGGTTAGGGCAGTGTTATCCCAGGATGTCACCTGCATCTACTTTTTCCTGCTGCAGCCACACAAGTGGTGGCAACTGGCAGAGAGACTGGAGTGTTGAGTTTTGTCCTAAAATAGTCAGTTCTCCATTGATATTCTGCAGGCAGTAAATTGTACCCAGCTGCTCCACAACATAAATGTTGCCTCTCTGTTCTGCTGTGTGTCACTTACTCTTGTATTATGTATTTCTCACTCATTTCCATATTATTCTCTATTGTAGTGATAAACTAATAAATCTGGGAAATTTGGAAGATGTTTTGTAAAACCCATTTGCTGACTCCAGTATTGTTCAGAAGTTTGTTGGGTTTTGTTTTTTTTTTTTTTTTCCTGAGAGAGCAAATAATTGAACAAATAGTTTTCAAGTTCTTTCTATTTGGCATCTTCTGAAGTGGGGGCATTTTTTCACTTCTTTCAAAATGTTTGTAAACTTTTGCATTGACAATTATATGAAGACATCAAAATAATCACTAAAATTTTTATATTTAATGAAAACTTAGTTATAAGCAAATGAAAAATGTCAATAGGATTCTAAATAATAACTCCCACTAAAAAAAAATATAAAAATTTCACAGCTGAAGCCTAAATTTTATTCTGTTTTATCTCTCCCTTCATGAAAACATGATAGTCATAATAAGGTAGCTGTTGTGTTCCAAAATCAGTATTTTAAGTCCTATTCCAGGTGAAACCTGCAGGCTCAGCACATTCTTATTACTTCTACCCTGGGCATCAGAAGCAGTTATGACCTTGTTCATATTAATACCTCTAAGTTGGTGCTTTCATCAGGTCAGAAAAACTCCCCGTGTTTTTTTCAGATGGAGAGCAGCAACAGCTTCTGGCTAAGGCCCAGCTCAGGACCCAGGTGTGAAAATGAACAGCAGTTCAGGACCAGAGCAGCTCTAGTTCTCGGTGGGAGGTGAAAGGTGATGGTCTCTTCCAGGCGTGAATCTCTGCAGCTGCTCCTTTCCTTCTCTCAGTACTGTGGTGGTAGTTAATCAAATATATTGTTCCTCTATGCCTCAGAGCAGTGTCTTTCCTCTACAGACTTCCCCTTTCTAATTTTCCTTCAGTCCTTCATCATATTCAGCCTGGAGTGAATATCTCAAAGACTTTTTCATTCATTTCATCTGAGCCTGTAGGGTACTGGGGCAAAGTCCTTCCCTCTGTAACAGAATAAATCCCGTAAAACCAGTGGAGATAAATGAGGGAGCTAACCGTGATGGCCCTGGGTCCCCACTGTGGGGGCAGCTGGAAGTCCCACCATGGTGGGGGGTGATGCTGGAGCCAGCTCCAACATCTGGTGAAGGCTGACCCAGCCTGGGGCCAGGAGGGAGGAGGACTGGAGACCCCAGATTTGGCAGGTCTCATGCTCTTCTCTCTCAGCTGCAGCATCTCCTGGGATCTCCCTGTCTGTCAGGCAGGTGGAGAAACCCCCCTGCAGATGAACAGGGGTGGGACACCGTGGTGGCTGATCAGATCAGTGTCCTGCTGAGATGGGAAGGAAGTGGGCCAGGCTGAACTGTGGGCCACCAGCATGTGCCTCAAGTGTAGTTCTCCTACCATAAATCAAAGTAGCACCAATAGCCCAGGAAGCTTTTCAGAGGATGAAAAAAGAAACGGATAAAGCAATTACAGAAAAAGGCAAATTAAAGTATTAGAGCTTGAAGGGCTCCTTATTTTTTCCCCTCTTCTCTATGAATTACTTTTCATTTCACTCTTAATTTCCTTACATCAGATTACAGCCTGGTCATCTGCCAGTGATGACAATCTCACTTGGGCACCTGTCCTGGCTGCTGCCACGTGGTGCTGCCGCGCGGGGGGACGCCGTACGCGTGCTGGGGGGGGATGAGGAGAGCTGTATTTCACCCGATTATCAGCACCATGCTTTAATTTTCCGGGCACATTGCTGTGAATCTGGATGTAGGCTGGGGATTGCAAAAATATAAAGCAAAATTAAAGCCTAAAAAGCTAGCTGTGTGATAATGAATGAGATACTGCTGACCCGTGGGCTTTCTCTCTCTTCTGGATAATTACAGAGGAATAATTGTATAAATCTTAGTTGGATTTCCTGCTCCTTTTTCTCTTGGAAATGGATGGCTCTGTTGTGTTTCTGTTCCCCAGGCTGGAGGATTGTTTTAATTTAAATGCAACTTTACGATGCTTTGCTGCTGTAACAAGTAGAATTTAAAAAAAACCCACACCAAACAACAAAGAAAGAGAGTGAAGCTTTTTGATAACTTAGTCATTTATCACACTAGCTGGTAACTGCTGTTCTTGTGTCTGAACTGCAGTTTGTTACACTGCCTGAATGCAGTTCCCAGCAAGCTCTTGCCAAAGGCTTTGGATTTCTTTGGCTTTCTCTGGTCCAAGGGCAATACTCCCCAAATTGTCTCTTCCGGTTGATTGACATTTTGGGGGACAGCACGTTGGCAGACCCGGTCACGTTATGGCTGAGGGTGTCTTTATGCAGTGGTGATTTCTGTCCTCTTCTGTTGCTCCCCTGAGTTTGAGGGATCCCAGCACCTCCCCTCAGCCAGGCGGGCAGAGGCAGGGCTTGCGCCCAGGCTGCTGCAAACAGCGGCTTCTCCGTGGGGGTGGTAAAAGACATGGTACTTGGGTTTTTTCTTCTGGAATTTGGTAATTATGTTTGATCTTTTAATATCAGTGTTAAGCAGTTAGGATCCAACACCTACCTTGTACTGGTGTCTCTCACCCAATGTTTCATCACTGTATTAAATACAATATATTTAATATATGTTAATATATTATATACATTTTCATCCTCTGTTTTAGCCCAGCTTTGCAAGTGATTGCTGCAACTCCTGACCTCAAAGTATCTCCCTTAAACCTGTTAAAGAAAAACCTTTGGACTTCTTGCAATGTTCCTTATTAAGACTAAGAATTACGACACTGCTCTGCAGCCCTCTCTCCCCTCTCAGCACGCCACGTGTTACCCAGAAAGACCTTTTCCCCTGGCCCGGGAGGGGAAGACAAATACTATAATCAGGTGCAGGGTGAACCTGGGGCGTAAAACAGTGTCTCCTCATACAAGATTTGTAGTTGTGGAGTGCTGCTGCGGGCCCTGCTAATCCACTCGCTCCTTATTAGGAACTTCTGGGCAGTTTTACTGCAAACTGCTACTTTTAAGTGGGGCTTGCTCAGGCAGAGGCAGGACAGCAAGTGCAAGAGGAGCCTGGCAAGGCTTTGGCAGCTGGGAAATGCAGAACTGAATTGCAGCTGGGATGCTGGGAGGAGAGAGTAACCCAAAAATGCCAGAGAATGTGGGATTTTGGTGAGCACCAAATGAAATTTGTTTGCAGGCTGGATGCAGACAAGAGCCTGCTCAAATGGCAAGGCTGGCCAAGGGTAATGCTTTCAGCTTCAGCATCCTGAGGATTTTAGGTTCACAGCAGTGTTTGTTTGTGTGACACTCTTCAGATGAAGCTGCCTTCAGGTTTTGGCACCCAAGGCCATGGCTCAAGGCAAGTCCATTATGTATGGCCTGAATTCCCTGCTTTGGGCTCAGATTAGATTGCATTAAATCCCAGTGTAGGCACTCTTCAGTGTGGTTTAATTCAGTGTATCTTCAGATTCAGCATTAAACTGAATCAAATTAGTGCTGTTCTGATTCTGAATAAGAAAGTGCCTGTGAGAGGCCTTAATATCAGTTTGAGTAACCACTTCGAAGTTACACCTTTAATTTATTTAAATTTTTGAAGTGCTTAAAAGCTTGTCTACACATCGTTTGTGAATGCTTTCCTTATCTAGGATGCTCTATCTGATGGAAAATAGATTGGATACAGGTTGGGTAGGAGAGGGTGGATAAAGGCTGGTTGGTTTTGTGGTGCTGTCAAGTTTTATTTTAAATTGCTTTAGGGTGTTTTCTTGATAGTTTTCCATTAAAGCAAAATTAAATGCTAGCATTTCTGGTCTAAGCAACTGCAGAGGAAAACTTTGTATATGTACATACACCTATGAATGTAAAATCTCTAAAAGCAGATGATCACAATTTTTTGAAGCATTCGATTCTAAGTTTATTTCTTGATTGTGAGGAGCATAAACAAGTTTTCTAAACACACAGAGGCCCCTAAACTGTGCTTTTTATCTCTCTCATAAAGATGAAACTTTTGATATTTCCATGCACCAAAAAGGCTAAGAAAGTCTTTTTTTAAAAAAACCTCTTCATAATCCTTTCACAGGCTTCTGTTTTCTACAAGACTTGCCATCTAATCAATATGACCAGATTCTACTTAATTAACAACACTGAACCAAAAAGCCAGGATCATCCCAGACTGGGTGGTAACTCTCTGCAGATGACTGAGGGAAACTTGTGCTGATAGGAGGAGGCATTACAGCTCCCACTTCCACTCCTAAACAGACACACCAAAGGCTGTAACTTCTTGTTTCCTAACAATATTCTCTCTGCATCTGCAGCTGAAGTTCTGGCTGTGAAACATCCAGAACCTGTTCATTGCATTTAAAAGATAACTATTTGTAGAATAGATAACAGCATGTAGAATATAAGTCTGTGTGTCTGAATAAGGAAAAGCTACTTATATAATCCATTAGCAAGCTGCTGGTCTGCAGTTTCTTGGTAATGAGATAAAGAGCAGGCATGGAACACCTTTCCCACAACAGCTGCGAATGCTCCCATGTGTTCTTCCCTCTTAAGTTGTATTTGCTTGTTGCTGCTGGTGGAATAACATCCCATTAGTAAGGAAAACCTGAAGAAGCCACGAAGGGCAGCAGTGTCCAGGACTGAGGGCCTTGAAGGAACTGCACCGGGGCTCCTTTTTGGGGAGGGGAGGATAAAAAAAAGGTATAAAGTGCAGATCCCAGGCAGAGGAACCCCTCCTGACCTGCTGCTAAAGCTCTCCAAGCAGGAAAGACTTTTCTGTATCTTCTGACCCAGCAACCTGGTTAGATCCAAAGCCTTCTTCAGAGCTCAAAGCATTCCCTCTTCATTCCATTCTAGCCAGTAAAGCTGTCAGGTCCAGTTGATTATTTCTTTTCTTTCCCTACTCCTTTTCTGGAGGAGTTCATGTATTTAAAAGCTATGTTGTCTTATTTACTACAGAAACAAGGACACTTCGTCTAAAGATGAATGCTATGTGTGAAGGGAAGGAAGACCGAAGTCTGTTTAGTGAAAAATCTCTTCCTTTAGCTTTCCTTAAATCACTCTATTTCTTTTTAGCCCCCATGACTAGCTGCCTCTTCACTCAGAGTATCACGCTGTTTCCGTAGGGAGTCTCTTGGCCGGGAGCATGTCCTTTCCTTCAAGCAACAAACCAGAGAATTGAACAAAAGAGCATCTCTAGAAAATGGTTTTTCTCTTTCCTTGACCTAAACTCAAATTGCATGCCACAGGCTCCTGAAGGCAGTGAAATGTTCCCCTTCCAGCCTTCTCTTTCCCGTTCCCTGTCCCTAGTCTGGGTCCTTGCCTCCTTGCTCAGTTTGGATCCAATTCTGCTCTAGTTTAGCTGAGCCTGGAAGCAGTGCCTACAGCTTTAGAGCTGGGGATGCACTTCAAGGTTACAGCCTGCTACCTCCTCTGGGACAAGGAACTTGCTGGCCTGCTGTGGCTGTAGGAGTAGTTCTGGCTGTTAGAGCTCCACAGTAAACCAAGCACTGATACAGAGAAATGATTACTTGTTTTGAGACTTATTTACTTATAGCAAACTGCTTAGCAACTTATTTACTTATAGCAACTTATAGTACTACTTATAGTATTTTTGAATATTGCTAAGAATCCTGCTTGCCCAGACTGTTCTGTGGAATTTTACCAAGGACTGCTGTGTCCATCAAAACAAAGCAGTTTACTGTGAAAATCTACCAAGAACTGCAGTGTTCAGCAAAATATCATGTTTTTGTCCTTGGGAAACAGATGTGCTCTGACTAGTTGGGTCTTGGTAATGAGTAAAGATAGCCATGTACGGACGGTAGAAGTTCCATTGGTTCTCTTAGGTAAGATAGAATGAGTAAACTGGCTGAAAACACTCTTGTTATTCAAGAAATTGGCGGAGAGAACCTGCACATGCTCTGGGGAAAAGTACAAGGTGAGGAGGACTGTGAGCCTTCCTCCAACAGACCCCAGAGACGCCCCCCAGGAGGCAATGGGCAGGTGCAAAGAGAACACAAACTGCTGACACCAGCCTCTAGAGCTAACCCAGCCTCACTCATGCATATGTATGTCTGTGTTATGTAATCAATGAATATGTATATCCACACTTGATAAGTTTTTGGTAAAATGTGCTGGGGGTGTGCAAGCTTTGTGGAGAAATCCCCTTGCACCCCGGTGCTGGAGTAAACATACCTGCTGTATAACTCTCTCTGAGTTGTAGAGTCTGTTTTCTGCAAGTCAGCACCCCCTCCCTTTGGGGGTCACATATGATACCTGGTGCACACAGCCAGACACCTTGCATGGGGTGTCAGATAAAATTGCCCTTGACTTTAGGGAGCTGAAGGACAATACAGATTTTGGTAGAAGTGCGCAGCTTTTGCATGCTGGTATCTGCTTCAGTTTCCCCATGGTTCTTCAGCAGTTTTGGGGATTCTGTATTTTTGTGGGGCCACCCAGCTCTAGGGCAGCCTTTGCTTCCCAGCCCATGGCATCTCAGGAGTCTAATGCCTCCAGTTCCGATAGCATCACCCGTAGGAGGTGTCTCCCAACTACTCCATCAAATTTCCCTTTTTCTCTCCCCTCTCCACTTGACTGGTAATTTAGCTTTAAAACGGATACTAACATCTCATTCCTTTGTTTGGTTCTGGGGATATTGTGGCTTCGTATCCTTCTGGTGTTGGGATCCTTCCTGCCCAACTACCGTCCTTCATGTCAGCAGTGACCTGCTAGGGCAGAGTCATTACAAATTTAATGCTGCATTTTCTATGATCTGTAGCTTCCTTCAGGCAATGGTTTTAACAGGGTCTCTGCCAGCCTGTGACTGATGTGTTGCTCCACAGAAGCTGGAGTGATGCATGGATTTCCTTGAGCAGAGTGCCCTCGCTTGTCCCATCCTTGGCTGCACGTCTGAAGTGACGTGAAGCTGCAGGGAAGTGATTTTCCTTGTGCTCTCCAGCAACCAGTGGAGACACAAAAAGCTCTTAAGAGAGTTTGGAGATGTGAAGGAGCATCTGATAGATGTGGCAGTTTCCAAGTACTGTGAGCCTGACACCACTTTGTTAGAGGAGTTAAGAGGAAGGGCAGAGCCTGAGCTATCAGCTGTGATCAAAGATGTGACCTGGGGTGGGCCAGCATCTGCTTTAGACAGATATTCAGGAAGGCGTGGGGAGAAATCCACCCACTGCCAGGTTCTCTGTGGCAGCTTTCCCATCTCTCATTACCAGATTCATCATCATCGGAGTCTAGTGATGAGGAAGGCAGATGAGACCTAAAAGTAATTATTTCAAAAAATCTGGGGAACGCTGCCCTTTGGGAGTCTGTCATACAGTTGAGCTACATGATGTTATAGAACTTGGTCCTTTAATTTCTACTTCCCTGGGACAAATGTATAAAGGCTGGAGCTGTGGGTGGAGGGAAAGAAGGTTTCTCTGTTTCATCTTGCAGCCATCCTTGAGCCCCCTTAGGTTAGATACAGCCCAATCCCCACTCTAAAGGCAGCTTTGGAAAACTTTCCCACAGATGCTTACAGCCAAGATTGCTTCAAATCCACTCTGTCCCACTTCATTTCACATAATTAGGAGCTGTGACTTCCTTGACCTGACTCTTCGTGTCTTGAAATGAGATTTTTCAAAGCAGCAACCCACCAAGGAGAAATTGACAGCAAACTGATGATCCATGTGGGATGGCTCTGACCTCCGGGTATTAAAGGATTGACCAACTTCTTGCTAAATTCACTTAATCTTCCTTTTTCCCCTATCACTTTTTTAAAGAAATAAAAGGTGTTATGCTTAAGGAGAAACACAAATCCACTTATGTATTCAGCACCCATCTTCCCTTTGTTTATTGTCATCACTTTTGCATCCTGTGATCCTGAATCAGGTCTGAACTAAGAGGAAAGGGCAGAGCTGGGTATCAACTACAGGTGCAAAAATGCTGGGCTTGAACCAGACCAAAGTCTCCCGCACACTGCAGCAAACTTATGGCAGGGAGAAAATGGAACAGAGTTCCCAGTTGAGGGGGGTCTTGTCTGGGCGCAAAGCCATCCTTTCTGGAAACTAAAGAGAACAGCAGAGGCTTGAACTTCTGGGGGGCAATGAAGCTAATTGTGGCTCAGGTACAGACCCAAGATGTAAGAAACGTGATTTCTTTTGATCTGACCTTAGGCAACTTGATTTTGCAGTTCTGCCTTCGTGCAGAAGAGTGTGAGCCTCAGACATTTGACCCTTTTCTTATGCCCCTCTGCTGCTTCACTATCTGCATCTCCAGCCTCGGCAAGGCAGTGACCTCCCCACGCATACATGGGGATATGAGCCCAGGTTAGTGCACCACGGCTGAAGATGTACCTTTTAGGAGCACTGCACCGAAAAGAGCATTACTGAGAAATGGGGAGCACCCTTGGGTGACAGGCTGTGGCTCAGTGCTGGGAATGGGGAGCTCTGGTCACTCCTGTCTCACCCCAGCCCTCTGAGCCCTCAAACTGGTGTCTACAGGGACCTGGACACCTTCCTGAAATCTGCCTTAAACACTTCCTGCAGGCACAGAAAAGAAATATATCAAGCACATTACCTAAAGTTAGCAGCAGCAGCAGTTTATGTTGCATATTAAATTAATC
This sequence comes from Strix aluco, assembly GCF_031877795.1. Classification (NCBI taxonomy): domain Eukaryota; kingdom Metazoa; phylum Chordata; class Aves; order Strigiformes; family Strigidae; genus Strix; species Strix aluco. Next base: position 2,700,830 of record NC_133942.1, on the reverse strand, counting down.
TGATTGGATTTTAAAGAGAGAGGCTTATAATAAACAAGGCTGGGGCTGTCTACAAACCTCACTGCAATATAATTATATGTTTCAGCATAAGTTGAGCGCTACAAGAGTGGCTGGTCCAGTGGCAGCTTTATTATATTCAGCAAGTCCTAATGAATAGGGAGCAGATTGTAAAATATTGTATATTTTTATTGTTATTCATGCAGGTGAGAGTTCTGCAGCAAGGACGTCACTGGCTTTATTGCTCTAGGTTCTCGGGGAAGAGACAAGTGCTTTGCCAAGATTCAGAAATGAGCTGCTGTCAAGGAAGGAAGAGAGACAGGTCTGCTCCAGCCTGAGATTCATTGGTTCTGGCAGGTGCCATGGGGATGAATTTGACCTTCAGGTCACTGTGGACCAATTTAATGCCCTGTGCAGCTCCATGAACTTCCCAGCTGAACTGTGCTGCCGGTGCTGAGGTTAACCCCACCCCAGAGTGTTACAGCAGCCCACCGGGTATCATGTCAAGCTCTGGACTGTGAGCTCCCACTCCTCAGCCGCCCGTACAAACACCCGCGTGTTTCCACTGAGTCATCTGTCAGGTGAGACAAGGTATGACCAGTTTTTCCCAGTGTGAGCATGGCCCTGGGGAAAATCAGACCAGTTTGGCCCTTTAGATCACACCTGCAATTGGAAGGATTTGGTAACAACCTGTTGGTGACTACACCGTGATGGGCAGGATGAAATGAGGGACAAATCCTGTGCTGTGGTACTCCCCGTCTGTGAATGCGTATGTGGGTGTGCGTGCACACCTTAGAGCAATTCCCTACAGTTGAATTTCCAGGAGAGAAACTGTGCCAGAAGAGAGAAATTTCAGTGTTGGCTGTTCCTTGCTGGCTTGCGTGCAGTCTGGAAAGATGTTTATTCCAGTTTGACCTGTAAGGAGAGAGCCTGGGGAGGGCAGAGCCTTGAGCAAGCAAATGTTCAGGTATTTCTTACAACCCTCTGCCAGTTGCTGAAAGAGTAGCAAAGATCCGTACGCAGGGATTGCAGGTAAAATGCAAGCTGCAAATATACGCACACATAAAATTGTGCTTGTCTGCATTTTATTTTTGTTTTAATGAGTGTTAATAATAAAGTGGTAGAAGATGACAAAGGTTTTCTTCCTCAGGTGTTAAAATGGGAAGCAATTAAGGCTGTTAAAAGTTGCCATGGTGGCAGAATAAAGACGGTTTGGGAAGGTGAGTTGTTTTTTCAATCAGGTATCAGGAATCGCTTCTTCATTACTCTCATTTGCCAGAGCTGGGACAGTTTTATATCTGTGCAGCAGAACAGTGAGCAAGCTTTGTGTATATGTGCACAGCTTTGTACTGTCTATTGGGGCTGGGGACACCGGTTAGAGACATGCCTGCAGGATGGGTGGACACATGGATGTGCAGGCAACCAGCAGGAGCAGGAGGCTGCAGCTGGAGTGGGGTTGCAGATGTCCCTTTCCCTGTGCTTCTACCCAGACTGGCTGCACCCAACCCAGCACGGTGTAGGGACACTTCAGGCTCATGCCCACCTTGTCCCCTGGTCTGGGGATGAGGGTCACATGTGGCTCCCTACATGCTCATCCAGAAGCAGCATCGATAAGCACAGAACTACAACCTGGTGTTTTTCTACTTTTTTCCTCTCTCCAAACTGTTCTTAAGGCATCAGATTCAGCTGGGTGGAGTTTGTAGTAATGTAAAAAAGTTGTTTTCCAAGGAGCTTTTGAAGGAGTAGGTTTGAGCTGGCTCGGGGGATAGGGAGGGAAGGGCTTTGAGTTAGATGTAACTAGAAGATCTTGCTGTGTAACACCTTTTACTGGGAATTCAGCAAATTGGCTTCAGTACTGACTGGAAGCTTTTTGTGGGTGGGTCTCTGTTACCTGACACTTTGGCTTTGCAGTCAGGGTAGTGGGGCAAAATGAGTTCAGGTCTTAGACCTGCAACTGATTGTCTGGCCAACACCAGGCACGTTTCCCAGCCTGAGCTCTCTGTAATTCCCGAGGTGGTGTCTCTGCCAAATCTAAGCTGATCTGAGGATGGTGCTGTTGTCCCACTCTGCCAGCACATTTCCTTCTGGCACAAGCTTTCCATCCAAAGCAGTTTCAGCTCACTGAATTATCAGGAAATCAGCCTGACAAGGGGTGGATGGTTTCTGAGGGCTTGGTGGGGCTGGGAGGGCAGTGCTGTCAGCCAGCTGTGCACGTGGGGGGTAGAGCAAGGAAACGTGCTTGGGGAACAGTCCAGCACTTCAGATGAGATTTGTTGACAAGTTGGACTTCAGAGCTTGACCTAGTCATCCAAGGCTAGACAGGCCTCTCCGGAGGGCTCTTGCTCTAATGTTGACAAGTGTTAACAACAGGTCAGAAGAATTGCCCTCTAGCTGTCCTTATTTCTCTCCATTAACTATAGAGAGAAGCAAGTTAACTAGCTCAGTCTTAAAAATTAAACTTCAAAATGCTCAAAACCAAGCAAGGCGAACCTTTCCAGGAGGATCCAGCATTTGTGACTTTGCTGCTGAAAACCGGCTCCACTTTCTGTAGCCATGGCAGAAATCCCCTCCTTAGCTCACTAAATCCACTGTCTTCAGATGTGTTTTGTAGCGTGCAGTTTTGCTCGGAGGCTCTGAGGGAGAGGTTCCTTGGTGGAAGACATGTGGGATAAGTTTTATCATCCCAGTGAAATCTTGAGGAACGTTTGCTCGTTTGTCTCTAAAGCTTTGCAGTGCGGGCTGGGCTGCTGTCTCCTGCACTCCAAAGAGACTTACGTGGGCAGTGACGTGTGCAACCAGGCCAACATTACTAAAATTACTGAAAATTGGCCCAAATAGCCAGTGTTACTAGAAAAAGACTTCTTAAAGGCCCTGATTTTCAGAGGGTCAATGTTTGAAACTGTCTTAGCACCATGCCCCACCTGGTGAATATCCGAGAAGCTACATACACCATCTACCTGGGGGGTCAATCCACTGCTGTTGTTGGTTGTTACTCATGTGCTGCTGAATTGAATGGGGTGTAGACCCAAGCACTTGTCCAAGTACCCCAAGATCTCTAAACACCTTCCTTGCTCTCTGCCATCGCTTACCTTCCCCAGAAAACACCAAAGCCCTGGTCAGGAGGCAGCAGAGGCTGTTCCCAAGGCAGTGTGGATGATGGGTGGTGGCAGAGTGTGGGCAGAGGCTGCGCAGTGCTGCAGGATCTCAGGGCAGAGAGGGAGAGAAGTCTCTGGCCTGTTTTATTTGCTATTACAGAGTAAGCCATTAGGATAAAGTAATGTTATTCAGCTTGCTGGAAGGGAGGGAGAGGAGGAAGGTGTTAAAACATGCGTTACAATATTCCACCCCAGCATACCAAATCAGAGGAGGGAGACAATCTGGTTTTACTTTTCATAAAACCTCTCAGCTGTTTAATACAGTTGAATCCCACAATCTCAAAGCTTTAGCACAGAGTGAAGAGTTTCACTCTTCCTAGGGCAGCGCAGAGGTTAATCAGTTGTTCTTTGCCTCGTGCACTGAGATCCGTAGAGGGCAGGAGTGTGTGACTCCGACTGCAAATGTTTTCCTAGCCTCAGGTTGCATGTTCCCTCTGCAAACAGCTGGATTTGGATGGGCTTTTGGTTTTGTCTCTTTTTCCCCCTGCTATTCACACTTAAGAATATCCTGGTTGCGGTTGCTGCCCTCCTGTCTGAAGATGGCACTGCAGCATCTCGCAAGCCGAATCCCCAGTATGAGCATCTCCCCCCAGCTCCTTCCAGCCCTATGGACTGTGGGGACTGACAGTCCAACTGCCAACAGCAGAGGGAAACGTGTGAGCTTGGGAGGGAGGTGGGGTGCTTGGACATGAGCTGGGCAAAATCTGTCAGTGCTTCAGCAAAGAAGGGAAAAGCAGAAGATTGTGGATAAAGCTGGAGAACTGTGAATTCAGCTGAGGTGCTGCTTCCTCCTCCTCTCAACCCCTTAATAACGCTTTGCTGCGGGTGGGATGCTGAAGCGCCTGATCCGGGTACAAGGCCAAATTCATCACGGGTGCAAACTGGCTCTGACCCTCCGACTTTGCTGCTTGTGTCTGCTGGCTGAGGCTCCAGCTCTATGAACTTACTTAAAATAAAAAAGTGACGTGGTGGTGAGCGGGAAAGAAAGGAAATTCCCATTGACTGAGATGATTTAAATGATAAAATTAAAACACTGCGGACACTTCTGTGGTTTGCAGCAGCTGCTGGTGAGTTTCTTGGATTCTGCGTTGTGCGGGCAGAGGGGCATTGCTTTTCAGCTGGGGAAAAGGAGTCTGGGAAAATGCAGGCAAATACTAAAAAATAAAAGGAAAATAAGAAAATGGATGTATGTAGTGGGTGTGTAACTCAAGTTTGGGGAGTGAGGCTTATGCTGTAGAGCTCGTCTCCAGTTATGCAGGGGCTGTTAGCAAGGGGAGGGCAGTGTCACAGAAATGGCTTGCAGGATCCTGGATAAATCTATGGAGAAATGGAAAAAGAGGAGGGAAGCTGCTGCTGTTCTTTGCACACACAGCTCTGAAATACCTTCATCTCCTCCCACCTGGTCTGGTATAAATAGCTGCTCCATAGACTCCCGCGGGGCCAGTTCTCCAGGCAGCAGGAGGGATGGGAGCCTGCTCTCTGGCTTCTCGCCATGCTTAAGAAACATGGGCACGTTGCTGTCCCGCTCACACTAGTCCACAGGCTCCCTATTAACTCCGGCTAGAAATGAGCCTGGGTGGACTTGCCACAGTCTGCTCCAGGGACCTCCTGCCTCCTCCATCCCTTGGTGCGTCCCTATTTATCACCTGGCGTGTCTCAGTCTGGGAGAGCTCATCTGCACTGCGGTGCCATGGGGAGCAGCCCGCCGCTGCGGACCCCGCGCTGCAGCCTCGCCTGTCACTGTCGAGCAGGAGGGCCATGGCAAAGCAGGCAGTGGCTCCTTGGGCTTCCTGGGGCCACTTCTAGGCAGGCAGAGGGGACATGGGCAAGGCAAGCCTGGGGGCTGACATCCAGTACCCAGCACTTGTGCTGGAGAGTGTTCAGTAAGCTGCAATCTGAGAGAGGCTGAGATGCATTGCAGAGGTGGGTGAATTCAACAAAGGAGGCATCGAGTTCATGTTTATGCCTGTTTATGCCTTTTTTTTTTTCTTTTTTTCCTTCTCTCTGAAAGCTTTTGGATGTAGGCAGCTCACAGGGACTTCAGAGCCCCTTTGTTTCTCCAGACCTGTGGAAACCTTTCTCTGGCATGTCAGGCTTTGCTGGGAGCAGCGGGCTGCCTACAGCAAACCCAGCAGCAGTGCTGTAGCAGGCAATACCAGAGCATGCAGGCATCTCAGCACCGCTCGTGTGCCTCTTGCAAAGGAGCTGGATGCAGGCAAGCAAAAGGGTATTTCCCATGGCTGCCTGTGTGGACAAGGGGCCACAGGAGGATATAATGTCCAGCCGCTTCCAAGGTCCCAGAGGAGGTCAGTCTGCTGCTGAATGTGAGCCCTCTCACCCCAGCACCAGCTGGGAATTGTGTGCAGGATCAGACTAATCAGGGTCTTGTCACTGTAGTATTGGTGTATGTCAATGGGGATCTTTGGTACAGAGGCTTTCCTATAACTTAACATAATTAGCTGGAGATAATTATGGTCACAGCACTGCCCTTTTCTGAGGAAATGCCAAGGTGTCCAGTGGAGGGGAGAGGAATTCCCTGGAAGGATGTGGAACAAGTGAAGAAGTGTGGGGATACATCCAGAATGCACAAAACAAGGTCCTGCCTTTGGTTGAATTAAGAACCATTGGAGATTCGAAACCAACTTCTGAAGCTTTATCACTAAAAGCACATTGAAACATTTCCAACAACTTGGCAAACATTTTGAGGTGGAGTGTGTTGGGTGAGTCCCTGCCCCCAGCTCCTCACAGTTTCCCATTACTCACGTGAAAAGCCTTGGCTGAGTCCCAGACTTTGTCTTGATGCATTAAAAACCTTTGTTCAGTGCTTGCCATGGGCCGTTCAAATGCCAGATGTGTGAGACCCAGCTCTCGCATCTACTCACGAACCTGGTGCAAGCTGTTAGTGGTAATCCTGTTTGCTATCTCCTGTCATCACTGCCTGAGACCTTTCCCATCACTTACCCTGTGCAACGCTGAAAACAGCAGATAATCTATATGTACAGTAAATTGACTTTAGCTTTTGCCTTGAGCAGCTAAAAATGAAACAAGAAAAGAGGGCAAACACTGATTAAAAACAAGTTATAACCTCTGTTGCAAAAGGGACAGCCTGTCATCAGAGCATCTTCTGCCATGCTCTGCTTCGCCACAGCAGAGTAAATAATCTCATTTAAATCAGTCACAACACAAAGTTAATGTTCTGTTGACCTGAAAGGAGGTTGGTTCAGACAAAATCTTTGCACAGGAAGAATGGAAAACATTTCAAAGCAATTAGATCAGAGAGATGCTTTGCCTTTCACTGTACTCTCCGAGGAGTCTCCTGGAGCAGATGCTGAAGTCTGTTTCAGATTGGTGCTGTCATGCCAGATGCCCAGACCTGGGAATGGACAATTTTGGGTCCATAGTATTTACAGTCTCAGCGTGTGGCCTCTCTTCTGTGTCCTGCTGTCTAAACCAATTGCACAGCGTTTGTCTTATTCCAAGAGCCATCATATGTGACATGGGCATAATGCTTCACTTCTTATTTCTCCCTTAAGTTATAGGAGTTTCATGGAGCTCTGTGATTTGTGTGGTCAGTATTACAGGCATCAATCACAGCTTGCTTTTTTCCCTCCCATCTCTAATGCCACAAGGTTTATTTCCTTCACTGCACTCCATCCTCACAGACCTACTGTGGATTAAAGAGGCTGTTGCTTGTGGAGGAACTGGAAGGAAAGAGCAGCATAAAATGGTTAGAGGTCTGGTGTCAAATGGTGTGCAAAAGAGCAAAATATTGTCAGTATGTATGGTTATAATCTGAATATCATCTTATGGTTATGTCCCCACCCACAGGACAGGAATTCAGGAGATGGGGTCAGGACCTGGTGGGCTCCTGCCCTTCTGTGAACTCCAGCACATCGTACCCCCAGTTACTCACCCCATCCCTTTTATTCCCTCTCTGGTTACAATTCTTGGACCAAGTTTCTCCCTGATCATAAATGGCTGGAAGCTTATGTTTTGCGGAGGATCTCTCTAGTAAAAGGAGACACAGACAGGACCTGCATAACTATTTCTGGCTTGGATACCACATTACTAACATGTAGTGAGATAAATCCCACCCAATGTTCCCTTTTCAGCCAATGAAACCAGAATTTTGCCCTACAGAAACCATCTTGGGTCCTCAAATAGCCTGAGAATGTCTGAAGTTACCCATCTCTCGCTATTGGCTACAGAGGCCAACTGGACTGACTTGCTTCTTAATTTAGATGACTCAGTTAAGTGCCACAGTTGCACCTTGAAGAGTGGGTGTATGCTGCAGGCTGTATGGGTCACACCCTGCAAAAGGGCCTTTGGTTGGAGTTGGGATCCCCAGACATTACCACAACACTGGTTTTCATCATCATAAACATGCACTAGATCAGACTAAGAGAGAATTAGGATATAAGAGATCTAGTATTTTCTTTAGAGGGTGATTTCTCCCTTATTTCTCCCTGCTGAAATACAGCTGCTTGATTTGGCCCCAAATCTTCAGCCCACAATAGCTGATCAGACAGATAACTCTGTTGGAATCGCTCCTGGAAAATCGTCCCCTTTCTGGTGAGTGGCACAAGGTGATTTATCTTAGAGTAATCCAATGCCAGCATCCCAAGTGATGTCCTTTCCGTGCCCTTGGTCCTGCCACGCCGCTGAAATGCAGTAACGGCCAGCCACCTGCAAGTTGTTTTGATACTGCTGATACTTCTTATTCTCTTTGCTGCTGCCTGGGGGTATGCACCAATCTCTTAATACGTATATAAATATTATCCTTGTTAATCCCTCAGAGAAAAATAATATCAACAAAACTTATTACCATTTCCTGTGTGGCTGACTGAGTAATGTGAACCAGATGATGTTTGTATTTAAAAAAATGAAAATGCCAATAAAAAAGTAATTTAAAAAAATTCACCTCTTGGTATTTTCCTATTCCACATGGAGAATAACAGAGATGTGCTGCAGCTGCATGTTAAAATTCAGCAAAGACAAATGGTCTTTATTACAGTAGTCACTGACATTACGACCACGGTGGCCGCATTTCAAGGTGGCAGTCCTAATTTTAAGTGCATACCTAAATTTTAAGTATTTCTGTGGGATGAGCTTAATAAATCAAGAGCTTGTGAACATTTCTAGTGGGAGCACAGGTCAGAGCTACCAGGTCTCAGTTGTGCCCTTCACAGTGCTGAGCTAGAGAGAAAGGTCTGTTGCTGGAAAAAGCCTATGTAACTCTTTTCTGCTCAGTAAGACCACACTTGTTTACACAGATTTGCATAGTTCTGGAACTCATTCATCCATACCAACAACGCAAGATTAAAATAAGGGGGGAAAACCCCACTAAAATCACACAAGAGTGCCCTCCAAACAGGACAAAAGGCAGCACTGTAGCTGCATGTTGCACAGTTGGGCACTGAGGGAACCCACAGCAAACACCACCAGTGGATAATTCTCATCCCCTGTAGAGACAAATGTATCTGACGGCTATTAGAGAATGTCTATCTGACCAGATGTTAAGCTCTGAAAATTCTTTCCAATTTCGTCCTTTCACACCTCCATTGCTTCCCAAATTTTTCATCTTTCAGGCTATGATTATTAATGATTGATCCCTTTCATTAGATGATGTCTTTATTTTTTGTTTTGTGTTTTTGAATTCTGTAAGCAAAATCCTTTTTGATGTTTTTGATCACAATTATAAAAGAAAGAATCATCAAGTACTACAAACGAAATGGCCAGATTATAAATCAAGAGTGCCCGTAGTCTTCCAGAAATGAGAAAAATCAGGCCACTTTTCTAACATGATGAAAATAGAGTTCAAAAACACATTGCCAGTGTCTTGTGTTTCATCTGTCAGACTTCAGCCTTATCTGTAATTGTGAGCTGGCTATTGTCCAATTACAATTCTGTTGCAGTTCTCCCAATAGCCGAGTTTTTTCCTTCAAGCTCCACTCTAGTCATTTGTGTGATCAGACGGGACTCTCAGCTGGCTTTAAGGAAACAATCAGTCATCTTGTCTTTATGGCTGTGAAAAGAGTAATGTTTAAAACACTGCTTCCTAAAGAGAGATAGACAGCAAGATGCTGGTATGAATTTCTCTTTCTCTAGTGTATCTATTTATGCCTGTCCACCTAGCTAGCTGATTGTCTATCTGTCTTTCTGAAAATAACAGATGTGCTTAAATGTAATGTCAAAAGAATGACAGTCATTCAGCAGAAGGCCTTGCGTCCTGTAAATCTTATTTGAGCCTTTCTGTGAGGACCTGGAAGGGTTTGGGTTTAGTGCTGGCCCTGTTGAAAGGGGTGATTTTCTCCTAGTCAAAGCCCTGTGGCAACTGAAGGGCTCAGCCAAATGAATGTAGGATGCAGGAGGACTGGCACCATCCTGTTAGGACTAAACATCTCCAGGCCAGGCTCTAGCTATATGAGACTGGGCAGTGGGCTGTGCTTACACACCTCCAGCCAGCTTTTGCAGAAAGGCAGCAGTGGTCTTCGTCCCCTTGCCTCATCCTCCCCAGGCAGCTCCACCACCCAAGGCAGTAGCAGCAGGGTTAGAAAAGTTTCTTTCAGTCATTGGAATAACAAAACTTCTCTGGCAGGCACACATCTCCTATGTGCCATGAATGAAACAATTAATAATGATAAAAGGTCTATCTTGGTTCTGAACACTCCAGTTGAGTGAAGAGATAAGTCCCCCTTTCATTCAAAGTCATTAATGGCTCAGCAATTTCAATGCCATTTCCCACCAAAATGTATGAATTTTTAATCCTTTAATGGCATGTTATCCTAAACACCACTTGTGCTTTCTTCTTATTTATCCGCTTGCTTTTGTTGTTACAGGTAAATGCTTTTTTGAACTCGCTTTTATGGGGGGAAAACCGCATTGTTATCTCTCTCTCTGCAGGAAGACAATGGGGGCTGCTGGCCTCTGCCGGGGAATGGCAGAGGAGGGGTGTCTCGAGTGACTTCTCTATTCGAAAGCTGTCTTTGGATGAGACGGGGCTGCGATCCTGGGATCGGCGTGGAGGCCAGTGAGTGAAACAGGGTTTTTTTCTTCCCAGTCCCTGAAATGGCTTTCATGATAACAGAAAAATTAATTACTAGGGAGATTACTGAAAGAAATATTCTGCCGATATGATAGCTGTGTTCATTGGAGACATCTGTTTGGTTTTATTTCTGAAGAAACTCCTGTGTTTGGCTCTTGGAGCTGTGAATGGCTGCTAATACAGCTATTGTTGCAATAAATATGCATTCATTTCTGACCTCAGGAACATTTATGGAGCTTTGTCTACCCTGAGTTGAATTTTTAGGAGACTGAACACAATGGTTCATGCCAAGATTGAGATCAAATTTTTTCAAAGACTGGGGAGATTGAAGCCAGGGGTTAACTCTAGATCACAGGCTTCGTAATCATAATAGGACTCATTTAACAAAAATAATCAACAGAACAAACCATTCTTAAAACATCTGACATTTGCTGGGAGGAAAAATGAGCTGATTTTTCTTGTTGTGAAGGATCTATCAGTGGCCTGTGGTGACACACATCGTATTTGGTTTTGAACTGTCTTCAATAACTTTCCTGGTTATATTTGTTTCTTGCTCATGGACTAAAAGTAAATGGTCTGTGAAATTCCAGCTGAGTTGCAGATTTTGTCTGATACACCATTGCTCTGCCTTTTACATGTTTACATGTACTTCTACAAATTTGATATAAAAAGCTGTTAAATGAGAACCCTGATCGTCTGCACTTGCCTTGCAACTTTGCCACAACTTGATGACATAAATTTCAGGCCAATGAATAATGTGGGCGATGGAGTTGAAGGCCAGAAGATATCACAGGAATTATTTAGATGATTTCCTTCATAGCTCAGGTCACGCATGGAGTAATTCTTAAGCTGGAGGACATTAGTCTTCCCATTATGCAAGGCATACTGGTTCAAAAGGTCAACTGTTTGGTAAAATTCATGTGTCACTCTTGTGCCCTGTGCAAGGAGGGAGGATATATTTGGATCTTGCAAGAATCCTTCTGTGAACTGAGTGCATGTGTCATAAATCTAAGAATTTTCCTCCATACTTGAGCCTATTCCTTTCTATGAGTCAGATTTCCAGGGGTTTTTAGGAGAATATGAAATGTCCATGAAAGATAGAGGGCTGAGGGGATGGTGGTTGTTGATTTTCTTGCAAAATGGGAATGCATACTGCATACTGGAATTGTGATGGGTGCTGTGAATACGAGTGTCACAATACCCTCAGGGTTGTCACCTTTTTCTTTTCTTTGACCTGTCTAGAACTTAAAAGTACCAAAAAGCTCAGAACTGTGCATTCTCATCAAATTCTGCAGATTCAGCTGATCTATTGAGAGTTTGGATAAGGGTTGGAGTAGAGTCTCACACTGATCTGAAAGCAAACATGACAAACACGAGGGCAGTTTATGCTTCTGGCTAAATATGCTAATTGGCAAAAATCAGCATCAAACTACCTGTTACTATGTTCTCTGTCAGGATTTGCTGTAACTAAGGTCTGAATTCACTAACATTTACAGTTTTTCATTGCTTTTTTGGCCAAGAACAGGCATTAGTAGCTGAAGCTAAAGGCTATGCTTGTTTTTCCCAGCCTTAGTTGATCATGCATAAAAAGGCACAACATATAAAACTTCTACACGTCTCTGCCCAACCTTTGGAAGACAATTTTATTTTAGACTGGGTCAAACCAGCTCTGGATAACAATAATTTCTACAAATCTGCTTATCAGAGCTAAATGTTTATCCCTTTAGCTGCAAACCTCTTGATCCAAAATCATTGTTATAAAACATAAGCAGGGAGTGTCTGCAACAAGCATGTAATTGAAAGGCACTTATTTGCTCAGTTGTTAAAATGTTCAACAGAAAACCAGAATCTGTTACCTGCAGATTCTCCTGTTTGATTCATTTCTACAAACTCGCACATGGGAGGCTTTAAAATCACTCCTTATGAAAAAAACCTGGAGACACTGGATGAAAGCCATTTGGTGAGTGTGGGACACAAGCAGTTTGTGCAGTGTGATAATCCTCCTGCTGGTGAGATGAACATATACTTTGAATTCAGACCCAATAATGAATCATCAGAGACAGGAAGAACATGGGAGGAAACAGAGACTCTAAAATAAAAGCTGTAGAAACATTATGGTGAAGCAAAAATACTTGGGCTAGATTGCTGTCTGATCTAAGAGCAATGAAAAAAAATGCTGACTATGGTCTGTAATTAATCTGTTGGGGCTGGCTTAAAACACCTCTTGCTTAAATTGCATTGTATGGAGTAAAAGGATTGATCAGACTGGTACAATGTGATCAGACTCCCATTATGGTATTTGGCATGCAGAATCATAGAGATCTACTTCCAAGTAAATGCAGTGAAGGAAAATAAGAGAACATTCAGAGTGGTACCCGTTAGCTGACTGTGTATGAAAACCATTGTGGCAATACTAGAAGATTGTCATAGATTGTTTTTGCAAAATCTCTGTATTGTCTGTTAATTTAAAGAAGCTGAGACACAATGCACTATGTGGGTTCCTATGAGTCTCCTGCAGATCCTCCGTGTAATACTTCTGTTTGTAATCCTAGACAAAATGATTGCAATTTTCTTCGAGGCCCACCAGAGAAGGATGGTGGTGTCTGGAGGAACCAGCCTGGTGCATCAGTAGGGAGAGCTTCAAGGGTTCTCCAGGAGGGATGGGGTTTCCAAAGTCACCCATCAGGCCGGGATGAACCAGCTAAAGAAAAGCATTTCACTGGAAAATAGGGCTCTTGGGGGGCTCAGAAACGCCCTAGGCCAGCGCTGCTGCCCTTGCATGACTGCAGGAGGGACCGCTTGGCTGTTCCAAGCCTGCTGGTCACTGAGAACATGACAGGACATGAAGTGGCAGATAGCCCATTATTTACCATTATTTCAGGTAGACTGGACCTATGTTATTTACAGCTCCAAAACCGAACAGTAAAACCTTGGCTTTCATTCATGTGTGTCACTTGGCAATTTGTCTACATTCACTATTGCTTCAGTAGCATTCATATAAGCAAATTAAGGGAGGAGAAAGCAACAAATGCAGCTTAAGACTAATTCCCCTCCACCCACTGAATCACCGAGAGCCTTTAAGAGTGTTCAAAGCCAAATTACACTTCAGTGCACAGGATTTAATTTGCATCTGCCAACTTCAGAAGGGGGATTTAGTCGGATAGGGCATTTGCATTCCATAAAAGGAGTTGATCTCCAATTGAACTAATATCATGTTTGAGTTTCCGCAGTGATAACTGGGAAGACAAACCAGGCAGGTCTCAGCAAGAGGAGGGAGCAGTCTTGGTGCACAGGACGAGAATGACTCTCCTTTTAAACTGCCAAATGCAAACGAGCGTATTTCAATGTGTTAGGAGGGGTTGATGTTGTATAGAGAGAAACACTTACCTTGTACTTACAGACTCATACCAGGTCTCTGCACCATTTATGTAGCACTTACACTCAGAAAATGCACCCAGCTCGCTCTGTTCCAAGTGCATTTTGTCAGGCATTGAAACTCCAGCACGGTGTGGGCACACTCAGCTCCCACAGAGTGCCTGATGGAGCCCAGGGACTTGCAGGATCAGGATTCTTTCCTGGAAAAATTTAAATATTTCCTCTTCTGTTCTACATGCTTTAGCTTTCTTTGTATGTGAAGTAAAAACAAATTTCTATTTTTACTCTTCAACCTTTATGAGGACACCGCTTGGTATATGTTCACAATTTTAATCGCATCAGTTGAGCAAGAGTGATGTGATGGCTTGCAATTAAGTCAAATAAGTCAGAAAGTGCCTGTGTTTCTCTGCATACCAGCATTCCCAGGCCCACCCACAGGATGATGTTGAGTAGTCCTGACAGCCAGATTCCATTGAGCAGATACAGAAAAAAAATATATCAAACAAGTAAGCAAAGCTCCATTTAAAATTTCTCTTTGGTTATGCTGAATCAATTTCTTTTTTTTTTTTTTTTTTCTAATTCCTGCTCAATGCTAAGAGGAAATTCTTTCAGGGCAGCTCAGGCCACAGGAGACAGAAGTATTTCTTACATCAAACATTCAGGAAAATCAGTAAACTGTGGCAATTATTTTCACAGATCAATAGATTTTGAGGCCAGATAGGAACACAATTACAACCATCAAGTCTGATTTCCTGCTGTACGCTGTCACAGAGTGATTCCTTTTCTGAGCCCAACAACACGGGTTTAAACCAGAATGTATCTTTTAGCAAGACATCCCATCTTAACTGAAAGATACCAGATGACAAGAGAACAAACATAGCATCATAGAATCATAGAATGGTTTGGATTGGAAGGGAGCTTCTCTTCTCCAGCTGAACCCCCCCAACTCTCTCAGCCTGTCCTCACAGGGGAGGTGCTCCAGCCCCCCGAGCATCTTCATGGCCTCCTCTGGCCCCACTCAAGGAGGTCTGTGTCCTTCTGATGTTGGTGCCCCCAGAACTGGACCCAGCACTGCAGGGGGGTCTCAGGAGAGTGGAGCAGAGGGGGAGAATCCCCTCCCTCACCCTGCTGCCCACACTGCTCTGGATGCAGCCCAGGACATGATTGGCTTTCTGGGCTATGAGCACACATTGCTGGCTCACAGTCAGTTTTCCACCCACCAACACGCCCAGGCCCTTCTCCTTGGGGCTGCTCTCAGTCCACTCCTCGCCCATCCTGTGTTTGTGCTTGAGATTGCCCCTGCACATGGACCTTGCACTTGGCCTTGTTGAACTTCATGAGGTTGGCACATCCCACCTCTCCAGCCTGCCCAGGTCCCTCTGGATGACATCCCTTCCCTCCAGCGTGTGACCACACCACACAGCTCGGTGGTGTCAGCAAACATGCTGAGGGTGCCTCGATCCCACTGTCCATGTCACCAACAAAGATGTTAAAGAGCGCTGGTCCCAGTGCTGACCCATCCCAATATGGCATCATCTCTTGGTAAGCCCTGTAATTATAAATTACCTACCTTCTTAAAACATGGCTATTTATTTCCTCCTTTAATTCTTCTGCTGGGTTAGGGAGCTGCTGGCGTCAGATGGGCATCCGATAGAGGCCATTCTCCTACAGCTTATCTCAGTGATCAAATCACAGTTTACTCTTAGTAGCAACATGCAAGTCCCTTCTGAAGTCATGACTTCATTGAGGACCAGATGTCACATGTCTTTTGATATGATATTGAGGTGCTGGGGCTGCATCTGAAGTCTTTGGTCAGACAGCGAGTTCCATCTGTCCCGGCAGCAAGGAAGGGATGAGAGACGCGGTGATTTTTGTGTGCCAGCCCAGACTGCAAGCTACCCGCCTGTGTCTGGTTTTGCCCCAAACCACGGCCAACAGCAAGATTAGTAGAGCAGCCCCATCAGGCACAGAGGGAAATCCCAGTCTCATTAAAAGCAAGAAGGTTTGTTTTTATCTGTGATGGGACTGACATTTCATTTGGAAACTTTAGAGATGAGAATATTCATAGTCTTGTTATGCATGCTATACGCAAAAACTCCAGTTTCTGATGAAAAGCCCAGCTCCAGATCCCTTTTACATAGTTTATTTTAATATCATTTTTTTATTTCACAGTGGAGTGCATCTGGCTTACAATATTACCCAAGTAAATATCCCATTTCACCTCTCTCCCAGGAAACAGATGTACATAGATCAAACCAAGAAAGACGACTGTTTATTTTTTCCCTTGTGACTCAATCCTGTGCATATACCACAGTGTGTGGCATTTTCCACTACTCAAAGAAAGCAAAATCACATGTGACATTAAAGCTTAGTTTTCTAGAAGTTAGTGTTTTTAAGATGAAAGCACCCAAGGAAAATATCCTTTGGACGGAAATAAAACAGTTAACTTTTCAAACTAATGAGATATTTGTGGTCAAGTTCTGATCTCCATTACAGTGATATGAATCTGAGCTAATTCCCTACAGAAGGTAAAAGCCCCTGCTCTGTCTGCTGGGTAAAACAAATTTTCTCAAGCTATAAGCCGTTTTTTAAAAACTCCCTTAGTAATCAAAGCCCCCAAAACTCTTGGGATTTGAGTTTTCTGAGCTTCTTAAAATAGCAATAGGGTGGTGTGTCCCTGGAGCTTAGAGATCCCCCCTCCCCTGGTGCTCTCACCTTCCATGGGGTCTCTTGGGAGAGGAATTCCTGGGTCCCAGCTCACAGCCTGCACACCCACAGCCATGCCTGTGGGGAAGGAGGCTTTCCCCTTCAAACTGCTCTAAGGGGAAAAAAAAAGAGCAGAGCAAGCAGAGCTTTTTCACTTTCTTGAAGAAGACAGACCCTGGGAGCCAAAGGCAAAGCTCCCCCCGACTCCCACACCTTGGGCGTGGCAGGTGCCAACCAGACCCACACCACAGACCAAATGACAAGCGTTGCCCAGCACCGAGGCATGAGGAGCACAAATGTCTCCTCTTGCTTTTTATTCCCCAGAAGAGTGTGTGGGAGCCAGCAAAAGGGGAGGGAAAACATATTGTTATGGTGCCGCAGGGCAGCCAGCCTCGTAAATGGCAGTTTCTCGCTAAATAAATAAATGGGAATTGTAATCGTGGCTCATCAAGCCTTTAAAACTATCCAAATATGCAAACTTCCTCATGAGGAAGTGGGGGGAGGCAACTCCTCAACATGCTTTGCATGCTAAGGCAGGCTGCTGGAGATTATAAAGCCAGCTTGATTTCACAGCAGGATGCAGGGGGACATGGAGGGGGAAAAAACCTACCTGTGCAATTCCAATTAACATAAATTAGCAGGGTCTGCACTCCGGAAATAAACAAACAAGCACAGCATTGGTGGGAACAAGGCAGCGCAGGGCCAGATTGTTTCTTGTTCACAGTTGAAACCGGGAGGGTGCAAATGCTGGTGGTGTCCATGGGGTGGAGAGGGGACACTGCATCCAGCCAGAGAAATGCCTCCAAACCTCTTCAAAGCAGTTGGTAGGATGTGTGGGAGCGTTGAGTGGTGCATCTGAGCTCCCTGTGTCAGTCCCAGAGCATGAAGAGAGTCAGCAAAGGTTGGATTCATCACACCAGGATCACACCTGGATCACAGGACAGAGCCCAGTGACTCTGGGAGGTGACATCTCACCAGTCCCCTGCCAGATGGCAGATGAATCCCAGCCTTAGGGTCTAATTTTAAGAGCTGTTTGAGCACCTGTAGCTCGAGCTGTAGGCAAGAAGATGAACCGGGCACATTAGACATCCTGGATATAACACCAGGATAAATTGCAGGATAAATCACAGCCTGGTTCTTAACCCCTCCCTCCTTCCCTGTGGGTTTTCACTGCTCAGATTAAATTCAATCATTGAGCAAAGCCAGAATTTAGAGAGAACCCTGTTGTGTTGCAAGGTGGGATCATACTTTGCACTTCTTTTGGTCACTTGCAAGATGATGCTTCAGATAAAAGTGAATCCAGCTTACTGTTGCCTCTCTTCTCTCAAACTCAGCCAGCTTAGTGTGTGCTTGCTGTGGAGGGACTGCTGCTTTTTATGTTGATCCCTCAGTATCCTCAGCTCTTAAGGCTACATTACACTGAAGGCTCTTTCCTGCCCATTTTGCTTAACAGCATGCAGTCCAGGGGAGAGGCTGGAAAAGCCTCTTTTGCCCATTTCCCACCACATTTCAACAAAAGCAACTCTTAAGAGCCACTGTAAGAAACCTTTAGGAGGTGAAAATGTCCACTGGAATCACCAAGAGTGATTTGATATTTTCCCCCACGAGGAAATTCAAATCAAGATGCTTTAGAGTCAGACACATCACCTGCCTCACAGCTAAAATAAAGTCAGCTGAAGAGTTTAGTAACCTGTGGTATCTGTGCCTGATTTGGTTTGATTTACTGCAAGTCGCTACTGGCAGAAACACAGACTTTGCTGCCATCTTTCCCAGAGTAAACTGATGCAACTGTATGTGTGCAAAAGAAGAGGAGCATTTAAGCTTTGGTTTGCTTGACCTTGGGCGGGTGGGTGACTCTTTGATCATTTCTGAGCTGGGTTTGCCCAGAGTGTCCTCGCTTCTTCCATCAGAGGAAACATTTGAATGTGTTTAGTGTGAGTCAGTGAGCGGATAGCAAAGGAAAAGGTCAGAAAGGGAGAGTGAGGCCTCTCCAGGACGGCACTGAGCCTTGGCAGCAAGAGCGGGAAATGAAAAATGTCACTCATGGCAGCCAGCAGCAGGGCTGGAACCCAGGAATTCCTGTAATGGGATTACACAAGGCAGGAGCATATGGACCCTCCTGGAAAACAAAACCATGCAACCAACATTGAGCCTGTGCGTGCTCCCATGGAGAGGAGGTGGGAGCAGAGGAGAGAGCAAGGGCTCTCATCTAATATATGGAGGCAGCTGGAACAAATTCAGGGCTCCTGACCCAGCGCCCAGCAGTGAGCAAGCAATACTTTTAGAGGGGCCTCTCTAACTTGTTCCCGCTGTGTGTGTGTACCAGAGATAAGCAGCAGTGAGACTGGGATCCATTTATTAACTATGTAAACAACTCAGCTGACAGCTAAAATTACAGGCTGCTGGTGAAAGCCTTGCCTTGTGTGTTGATCCACCATATACCCGTCCCTATCTGCTTCCCTACTGCGCACGTACAAACTTTAAATAAAGCAAGAGCTAGAATCCAACCAGCCTTCGTTACAAAGGCCTGCTTTCACTACAGAGACAGAACTTGACTGCAAATACTCTCAAAAGATAACATATACTTTAATTATATTTTTTTTTTCTTTCCTGCACCACTCTAATCCACAGAGGCACCCTCAGCTTGGATAAGCTGCCTGTTGCTGTCTCTCTGCAGCAGTCTCTCTCTTCTGCTCTCTCAGTAGGCAAAATAAACCTTTTCCAGCAATGCTGCAGAGGATTATGTTAATATAAAGACTTAGGGACTGTATTCCTGGATGTTGTAAGCAGAAATAGCTCTGCTGACTTTGGTGAGATAGAGCCAGCACTGACCAGTTTAAGACCCAGTCTGCAGAGGTTTCTGCCTGTGCAAAGCCAATCTAATAGGGCACCACCACCACTCCCTCACTATATCCAATATGTCTGACATATTTGCATTGCAAATTGTTTGGTCTAAGCTCTGACCTTAAGGATGCATTTGTCCAGCACTTAATCCAGCAGCAACCTCAGTATTTTATCATCCATTGTGTATCTCTAAAGTGAGGCCCCAATCTTTAATTTATAGACCTGTAGAAAGCCCCTGATGTAAGCTTCTAGGCAGTAATGGCTATATAAATCACAGCCACAAGAAGCTTATTGCCAAGAAGATTTTTCCTGATATTCAGCCTGAATTTTCCCTTTCTTTGTTTAATCCCGTAACTCTTCAGAATGCTCTAATGACCTGCCCCAGTTAATCCTCACCCTCCTTTGGGTTTGTGGCATACAATTTAGAGTTGTCCAGAAAACTTATTCCATTCAGTGGTATAATTACAGCTTCAGAATGCATTTTCATTATGTGTTTGAACAGAAGGGAAATGGTCTGAACTTGGTGTTGAAGAAATGAGGCAGGAAGAGTTATTATGCAGGGTTCAGCTCTGGACCCTCAATGAAACAGTCAAGGCTTGGACTTCTCCCACCCACTTTCTCCTGAAGTATCCAAGACTTCTGGCACCAGAGCCAGCCTTACCTGTTCCCTTTGTCCAAAAGACCTGGTGATGCAAGAAAAGCAGAATTATCAAAACAAATATATTTCCCACAGCATTTCCTCTTTAAAACCTTCTCTGTCTACCATAGAAATAAATGTTTCCCCAATAATTCCCCACAAGTGCCACCTCATTTCTTCCTAACAGCCTTCCTGCCTTACCCCCATGATATCCAAGAAAGCTATGTGTAGGCACTGTCTTACATTTTCCCTTACAATTCCCATGAGAATATTTTTTTTTGGCTTAAAAATAAGAAGAAATCCCCAAAGCATTTCCATCAGCAATATTGTGTTTTGTTCTGGGCATTGCATTAGGCAGAAAAGGAGCAGAAATGGCAAAACACTATTACCAGCTCCCAAAGAGTGATGAATTACCCATATTTTCTACATGCTTATTCAAAGTATCCCTCAGTTCTCAAATGCTTACTAGATGTTTGCTCTCTCCTTATACGTTTCAGGCATCATACAATGTTGTACATCTGCAATGAGAGGCAAGGGCAAGACTGGAATGTTTTACTGTAAAAAATCACTTAGCCAGAAATTTGATTTCCTTCAATTTTCTGATTTTTTTTCCACTAGGGAGCATCAACCATATTGTAACTGAACTGATAATCATAGTGTCTTACTTAAAATGAAATTGTCAAAATATTGTGTCAGGGATCCTGTATAAAGTGATTTCTTTGACTGTCACTCATACTTGCCATCCTAAAGAGTCTGGTTACTATTAACAAAGATACTCAACACATAAATAATCTCAAAACATAGATACAGCTAAAGTTAGGAACCCCCAGAAATATTAATAGCAGCAATAATCTAACCTCTGAAAAGATGTTTAGGGAAAAAAAAAAAAAAGAAAAAAAAAAAAGATGAAACCAAGAAAATCCAAATTAAAGAATAATGTAAAAACCAACTGTTTTGAAATATATGAAATTTATTATTGTTAGCAAATGCCATTAACTCTGTCCTCATATACCATCTAATTATATGTTTGTGCTGTGCAAATAATGATAATGATGTAGTGCATTCCAATTTATGCCCATTTTTGCAGTGTATAGTATCATTACAAGAGCTGTAATATTTTATCAAAATGAGATCTTTCATACCTGTATTAGTCACTGAAGAGCTGGCCCAGTACCTGTGATGCAAATCTGCAGTTAGAGATACCCGCTTTCTCATGGGTCCAACCTCAAGGTCTCCCGAAGTGCTCTCTCAGAGCATTAGTCTGAGCAGTACGTTATGAGGAAGGGTTACATGAAAAAAGGGCCAAATCCAGCAGCCCAGAGTTTTGTACAGGAACTCCAGATTGGTTTTGTAAGGTACTACCTTGTGTACTAAAGGCTTTGTTAAAACCTGTCCTTGGCAGATGCAGCGCTCTGCTCCACGCTGGATGATGTTACTCTGTGAAGTGACTTGTGCCACTGCTAATCCGCGTGCTCTAAGGATGAAAACTCTGAGTGGAGAGACATTTATAGGCAGCAGTTGAACATGCGCAGCCCACATTTTCAAGAGGCTGGTGAAATGCTCTTCACAAGCTCTTGTCATGAGCACACGTGGCAAATGCAGTATATTTGGCATGACTGTTGTGCTCACAGTGACTGCCTCGGTTTCCCCATCCGTCCAGCGGGCTGCCTTGCGGTGAAGCAATGCAGTAATGCCTCGTATTAGGTGAAGGGAGAAGTTATCATTTACAAGAGAAACAAACTCCTTTGGAAGAGTGTAGAGGAGGCAAAGAAAGCAAACAATAGTTCAGCCAAATTCTGAAGGAACTGATGATCCTCTTTGCTCTGGAACTGGTATTTCATCCTGGAGAAAACCAAGGATAAAGCATTAACTGTTCCTGGTGATGGTCTGTGCCAGGCCTGCACCTATTTGGAAGAGAGGTATGTGAAACTCCAAAGCTGCAAGGCTTGGAGAAACCAGCTGCTGACTGTGACATTCTGCCAAATATCACAATTGTTTTTCAAGTCTCATATCATAAAGCCCTTGCTCCTGAAGGCATGTGATTACAGGAAAATTTCTTCTCTCATTAAAAGGAAAAAAAAAAAAAGCCAGCAAATGCAAAGCTTTCTAGTATGGATGTAGAAAAAAGCCTGAACAATTAATTCAAGTAGACTTATAAAGGTTTAGAAACCAAAAGAAATACAGAGAGTGGGCAGTATTTATTGTTTCAAATACTTTATGATTTTCTGAAGTCCAGTTCTTTCTTTTGTGCAATTCTTTGTTCTGTGAAACTGAACACATTTGCCTTGATTTCAGTCGATTAACCCCAACACGCCTCTCACATTTGGCCTGACTCCTCAGCACAGGTTTATCCCTGGAGACTCACGGCAAAGCAAGACTGGTTTTGTTGCTTGTACCTTTTCTGTATAAAACAGAAGGTTTGAGCAACAGTTAAGACCAAGTACAGACAGATATATAACGTTACAATTCAAACCTGCACCGTAATGGCTCCATAAAGTCACCTAGGTTTAGATATACATCAAACCATTTTTCACATTGCAAATGAATACTTTTTTAAGAGCTATAACTTTCTGGGAGTTCATGGATTTCCTGGATTCATAGCCCTTTACTAGATGGAGGAAGACATAAGAGATACTGCTGTACAGAAAGAAAAAAGAGGGAGAGTGGCAAAGGGAGCTGAGGCAGAGGGAAAAAAATAAATCCTTAGAGATGAGATTTCCAAAGCTGCTAGAAAAAAAAGCTAGAGTAAATGTATGACACACTCAATAATATCACTTTGTTTTATCACCCCTTCTCTTTCCCAGCCTTGCCCAAGGATTGTGGGATCCTGATCTGAAACATGAGGCCTTTAATGGCCAAGAGACTGTAATTCTGCCCTCCACTGGTGCTGGAGTCCTTAATCAGGGTGTGAGCAGTGCCTGGGCTTGTTGCTCCCCGCTGTGCCCACACCTATATGTTGGCCACACTCAGCCTGAAACAAGGCAGCTGACAGGAGCCACCGTGATGTTGGTGACAACTCCAGGTGGGCCCCAAACAGCCATAACCATGGTGACCTCACTGCGGTGGCCCAAGGAGAAGATCTTTGTAAGGGCAATAGATGTGGCACTTGGCTCCTGTCCCAGGGGTATAGGGATGGCCAACCCCCTTGCACACTGTCTGCAGCACTTCATGGACCCTCTGTCCCATAGAGGCCACCCATGGGTTGAACCTACTGCTGCAGTCCCTAAAACCATTTTTTTAAAAAAAAAGATTTTGGGGGTCCATAGCAGTGATGGCTAAATTAAAGCTTGGGCAATTTTTTGCCTCCGTCTCCTCTAAACGCACTCTGTCTGTGCCACACGCCATGTCCTTGTGTCCTGGTGGCAGTAGAGCACGGTGCTGCTGAGCAGTGGGGCTAAGACGTCTTCCCAATGCTTTTCCTGAAGGTTGCTGTGATCAAATCAGACACAGGATGAAAGCAGGCTACTATTTTTCATTTTTAAAGTGAAAGAACACAGATATGTGGTGCTTGTGCTGTGATTTCCTACCCCAAAGAGTATCAGAGTATTTCAATCTGGGCAATTTTGGCAATTAAGGAAGACCTCAGAGAGGCACAAACCAGACATCTCCATGCCCGAGGAAGCACAGAGCGTGTGACTCATGTTGTAACATCCCTCTGGGGTTGAGTCGTTGTGCTGGCAGTACTCCACAACAGCAGCAAAGTGTCTTAAAACTGAGCATACTGCATGCCCCACAGGACCCTGACCTAACACTACAGGGCACACACCCTGGCTTCCGAGTCAGGAAGTCATGGTGACCCTTTCCCACATATCAATGAAAGTGCTTTTATTCCTTTCCTAAAATCCCCTTAAATTCTCCACCCGTTGGTTAGACCAGCAAATCCATCTTTCTCATGCAGTTAAATCAAGATTAAGGAGGCTTGATAGGTAATTAATTTTAATAATAATTTGCTTTTTTCTTTCTGAGTTACAGACGTTAGTTTGCTATTCTCTTAAAGAGTTGGGAACTGATTTCCTACTGATCTCAGTGAGAAACACAAGCCTTCCTATCTGTAAGGAGCAGTCATCTTCTCTTTACAGATACAGATTGAACCATACCTGCTTTATGAAGCCAGAACCTGATGAAAACTCATGCCTGGGAACCCTCATGGGTGCTTCAGGGAGCCAGCAAGGGCTTTCATCTGCTGTCGAGAATTTTGATTTTTCTAAATTCTAATTTGCCTAACTGAGAAGAAAATCTTTCATCTTCTTCTAGGGGCATAATTCGCTCCCTGGGGTTTGTAGTACTTTTTTTAAACATAATTTGGGCTATTTGCTTTTTGTCAATTGACAAACAAAGGAGACAGGGAGAGAGAAAGAATACCAGTGAGGCATAGAACTAAGATAAACAGGTGTGAACAGGTAAAGTATGCTGGTATGTACTGCATGGTGAGTGCACTTGAATCTGTACATTTAACCGACCGTGGCAATAGGCATCTATCTTTCCTCCTACAGCTTTTTCTAAATGTGCCCCAGTGTCCCTGGAAGAACATTGCCTCTCATGGGAGGGCGTGTAATGAAATGCCCTCATCCTGTTTTAATCAGTTTTAAATGTGGAAAAGACAAACATGATCTGAGAAAGGCAGTGTTTCCCTTGCATGTGAATTATGTGATACTGTAGCTCCATTAACATGCTTTACAGTCTTATCTTTATTCGTACTGGCAAATTAAATTAGCACTGTCTTTCAAATCTCTGCCTGTTTTTTCCCCTAGGCAACCACCTGCAGCACAAAATAAATGACAGTAACGGGAGTGGATTGCCGTGCTCTTGACACTAGTCTCTGGATTTTAAGCAACCATCCCTCCAAGAAATCATATTTGTTCTTGTTCCAAGAGCTGAGCTGCATTACACCGTGCTTGCTGCAATTACAGAGCTCCACGTACTGGCACAGAGCCTGGGCCAGCGCATGGGCCACCGGGCTGTCAACCTGGAGCCCTGATGGTCCTTTTCTCTTTAGTTTCCCCAGACATCGACTGTATTTTGATATTTAGGCAGGTGCCCCCTTCCTCCCTTCATGGTCCTCTCCCTCTGTCAGCTCCTCTGAGGCCTGGATGGGGAAAGCACAAAATGTGGTTGTGGTAAGGATGGGAAGTCGGAAGCAGAGAGATTTTTGCCACACAGGGTGATTTTTCTGGATGAGAATGTTCTCTTCATCTGATGCTGAAGTACATGTGAGAAAATGTTTATGGGAAGGTGTAGGGAGTCTATTACTAATATACTCCAGCTGTTTTGGGGACTGTTTAGAGAAAAGATCTTGGTGGAAAGATATAAAAGGTGGGATGGGGTGGAAAAGACTTTCCTCACTTACATGTTTGCCATGCAGCTACCTGGGCTGGGGACTAGTGGGGATTTGTCAACTCTGCAGTCAGGCGTAAATCAAGCTTCATAACCCTGCAAGTGCAAAGCATTAGGAGCAAGTGATTTTACATTAACCACTAAATATTGCAGCTGTTACAGAACATTTATGATCCACACAAGGTGCCTGAACAGAAATGAGCTGTAGCATCTCCTGCAACATTGACTGTAAGCACACTAAAACCATCACTCTGCTGTCAGTCATTTCCATCTGAGAGGGGAGACCTGGCACTCAGAGGAGCATCAGCCCATCCTTCGCACAGCATCCTGGGCTGGCCT
This sequence comes from Strix aluco, assembly GCF_031877795.1. Lineage (NCBI taxonomy): Eukaryota > Metazoa > Chordata > Aves > Strigiformes > Strigidae > Strix > Strix aluco. Next base: position 2,675,398 of record NC_133942.1, on the reverse strand, counting down.
CCAGCTCGGCTTAGAGCCACAGGTCCTGGTACCTCCAAACCCCGCCTCTTTGTGCTTCCTCTGTATTCTGCTCTTTAGCTCTGACTGCAGTGTGGTGTCCCATCCTGTGGCACTGTTGTCCCCACCGGAACAAGTGGTGGTAAAAGAGGAGGTCACAGATACTACCCAGTGATTTGACCAATGTTAAATGACCACCTCACTGTTGCTCATAGGTGGGTTCTATGGAAAAGGCACAAGCCCATGGGCAATGCTGTGCATTTAGTTGTGGTGGAGATTATGGCGACATTGCAGCCTTCTTCCCAAAACCTCAGTGTGATTAAACCTGGACAACTTTGTTTCCTTTTCCTGAGCAATTCCTCTGGACTGTACGTTGTTATCACCAACCCCAAGAGATGGCCCAAGCCTCTGACCTAATGAAGCTTTCATTTCCTTCTGCTTTCCTACCACCAGGCCAACCAAGACTGGCCATGCATTGTGCTGGGGAGATTTGCTCAGTCCAAGATTGTGCTTCAGATAAGAGTTTGGATGATTATGATTAATACAACTGCTTTATTTGTCTGACAGGTGGACTGATAAATAGATATTGTTGCTAGGCCTCTGTTCCTTCCTGATATGATAAACAATACAGACAGCCTGAAATGCTGATGTTTTTGGGAGATCTCTGAAACAAGAGGTCAGGGCAGTCCGTGCCTTGCCCTTTGATGATTGTACTTGGATAAAGGACTTCAGTCCTTTAAGTGAAGAGTGATGATTTCATCAAGACCTGACATGTCCTTAGTTTCCAACAAGGAAAACAAACAAAACCTCACAGTTTTGAGAATATAGTCCAAACAAAGCTGAATGCTCATAAAAGGGCAGAGAGTCTGCAGATCCAACAGAAAAAGTAGCTTAAAATGTCACCAGAAGCTGTTAAAATCTTTGGTGAGATTTTCCCCTTTATCTGATCTTCATTTATCATTCTTTCTGTCTTTACTTGACATGAACAGATGAAATTTTGGACTTTCTCAGCAAGCAGATACCCTGCCGGCAGTGGCCTGGCATGGGCTGAACAAACCCCTGGCTCCTGAACCTCCCCTGCCCCAGGCGAGCACCAGCCACGGCTGCAGGAAGGCTCTGTCCCATCTCGGGAGTAGCCCCAGCTGCAGACGGGCACATCTTTCTGCAGTTGTGATCCTTGCACAGCTCTGCGGAGCTGCGCTGCCTGTCCTGCAGCCACAAGGACACCAACATGCTCAGAGCAGAGAACAGACCAGCAAGCTCTCGGCCTCAGTGTTGAAAACCCTCTTGTTTCACTTTGCATTACTAACCCATACCATGCAGCCATGCGTCATTGGGACCGACCAATCCCCTCCTTGAATCCTCTGCTGGTCGCTGAGCCATCCTCCTCCTCCCAAGCTCTATAGATCCTGTGCAAGCTTTGCTGTCTGTCTCCACGTGGGGTGGGTGGCTGCTGCTGCTGTGTTGGCTGGGAGCTAGTGATTGGGAAGGTCTTTGTGCAAATTGCTTGAGAATTATGTGTAAGGGAATCTCACAGCAGTAGCTTTCAGACACTGTATTGTTAATCTGTATAACTCAGACTCCAGAGAAGATTAGCAATGCTGGTTATAACTTGCCTATCTCATTTAAGCAGCTCATTTAATATAGGCTCTTGCAAAAGTGTCTGGGAGCCTCCTATTTCCTAACTAATTTTTCTTCTTAGTAGTGGAGCGAACACTGATATTTCATTATATTGATCAGGAACTTCTGGAGGTAGATAGACAGGACCTCTGTCTGTGGAGGGAGGTAGATGAGGGGAAGCTAGAGTCTGCTGCAGAGCTTGGGAACCTGTAGCAAGACTGATGTGCTAAAACAGGCACCATTCTCCACTCAGACCGTGCATCATTGCCTGTTGTCAAAGTGTGAGCTGACTTAGGTACTCTCCTTAATGATGAAGAGTAGGTCTTTTTAGACATAATTAAGGGGTTTTTTTCCAGAGGTTGATGGCCTCAGGATGAGATCAGCTTTTGTCTATTGTGTGTTCCTCTCCATCAACCTCCAAAGAATCCTAGATGACTAGGTCCTATGTACAAACTGAAATTGGGGTAAATTAGTGCCAGATGAAAACCAGCCATGCACAGGTAAGCACTTACCCTCTCATGTACGTCTCACCCTGTGGCTAGGAGGAGTCTGAACAAACTGTGCTCTTTTAGTGGAGTAGCTTTGGCCAAGTCCAGGCTCTTTTGTGCTGTCTGGCCACGAGAGACAGGGCAAATGCTGTGTCCTTTCTCTGGTTAGTTAAGGCTATTAGGAACTTTGCTCTGAGGTTAAATAGCTTTGCAGCAAACATTGGATCAGTTAAAGGTTTCTATTTCTTCCTAGGAGCTCTGTTGAATACCCAGCACTCTCCAAAGGTGGTACTGCTTATTTCAGAAAAAAATTACATTGGTAGATGGCAGTTCAGGGGAAGCAAGAGCTTTGCAGCCTGCACAGCAGCCCGTATAGGGGGGCCAGGCCACAGCTGAGGGCAGAGACCCCTCAGTTCCTGAGGTGTGCCTACCCACCCAGGTGTCCAGTGTGAGTTATTAGTTCCCACACTGATCTCCGGTTCTCTGTTGATATTATTCCTGTATTTGCTGTCTGCAGCTGGAAGCTCAGTGTTTCCAGATGACTGTCTTTGGTCCCTCCTGTTGTCAGAAATGCCTAAGCCTGGGTGGGATGGGATCTGTGGCTGCAGGGTAACGTACAGGGTGCCAGGTCCTTGGCTGGCTTCGTTCAGTCCATGTGTGCTCTGACTCTCAGGCACTGGTGACGGCCTAAAGAGCAAGTGACTGTGTTTTGGAATTAGATGGAGCTTTCTGGGGTCTGTCCTTTCTAGCCTGCCCATGACAGCAGCTAGACTCCCTGGAAGGGGTTGGGTGATGGGGAGAGGGGAGGAGGTTAACATCCCAGTGCAGACCTTGCTGCCATCAGGTCTGGGATCGGCTTAGTTGCCCTCTACTCTTTGAACAGCCAAATCTCTCCCCTCAATCAGGCTTTAAGGGAAGATTAAGTGTTCAAAAGCACTATCTACATTTCAAAAACTAACCAGGGCCTGGTGTGAGATCAAAGTGAAAGTGGAGTTTAGGTGTATTGATCAGATGCCCGCAATGCTGGACCTTTCTGCTTTCCTGTATCTTGTAAAGGATCAAAGAAGAGTTTGGAAATGTAAAAACTGTCAGCATGATAATTTTTTTCTGGGTAAAAAGAATTTCTAATCCCAGATGCTTGCCTCAAAGAGAAATCATTCCTTTGTGGTGTTCTCTGGATTAATTAGTGACTACACCTTACGTGCATGGCACTTGCCTCTTCCCACCCCAACCTCCTTACTGAAATGCTGGTTATCTACCAGACCTGGCAAACAACTGTGGTCCATGTGTGGGATCCTGTTGTTCAGAGCTGACACTTTACAACTGCTCTTATGTGTAGCTGGTGCTCAACCCAGTGTCCTGGCTCTCCTCACCCCAGGGAGGTGACATAGCCCCATGCATCAAAACTTGGATGTCTATGAACCTGTGATGATCAGGTAGAGCTGCACTAAAACTAAACCTCTCTGAATGACTTTCAGAAGTGGGAGGCATCCAGCAGAACATGAGCAACCAGTTTTGAAAATGGGATTGGATGGATTGTCAGAGATACCATAATCATCCCATGCTTCATCCACCATGCTGATACAGAAGAGAAAGGTTGGGGTTCCTCTGGTACGTGTTGCGCTGCTGATTTTGTGGGTGCATGCCTGAAAGTTTGGCAGTATGATACTGATGGATGTCAGGTGGCCACACACCTGCACTGCCATCCACACCAGTCAGCTTTCTGACTTGGCCAGCTGCACTGGAAGAAGGTGGCAAACAGCCTTGCATTCCTCTCTGTTGTAAATAGTAATAATAGAGCTTCACACCTGTGGATTGCTATTTGTCATAGATAAGTTAATGGCATCAGGTTTTGGCCTCTAGGCTCGAAATGGCAACTGCTGCATGCACTAGGCTGCCTCTGCCACTTGCTGTGTGCCCAAACAGCAACTGCGTCTGTCTGTCAGCAAGAGGACTCGGCAGGAAAAGTAGGACAAAGCATTTAAGTCCTGTTTATGTGGATTTTGGCCAAGCAATAAACCAGTTTCAGTTAACCAGCGTGACTGTTCTCCTCCCAGAGCAAACTTAAAGTCTTTTTCCTTTGTGCCAAGCTCCTCACAGCTGTAAGTAAATGCCCTCAAGGAAACGGTGTGTGGCAGGAACAAAGCACCATGGTAGGCACAGCCCCTCTCCCTGCAACAGGAGATTTCTGGTGTGAAACTGCGTTATCAGAGTCACTTAGAGCACGTGTATGGAGAGGGTAGCAGCGGTAATTATTTAAAATCCTGCAAACCACTTGAACTTGAAAATATGACTCCTTCCCCCTTGTTTGGCAATGAGTGGTGAGGCTGTGCCTGCTGTATGAAGTGCGAGGAGACACCTTTTTGGTGTAAAGCAGTAAATGCAACTGCAGGGACACTGCTGTCACTCTGGATGGGTGGCAAATGGTGCCAGTGATGCAGAGCGAAGGAGGGGATGGAGGATTTAACATGACTTCTGAACAACAGCCATGAGATGATGTTCCAGGAGAGGAATAGCCCTCCCGGTGCCATGCAGAAACAAAACTGGTCCAAGGAGCATCCCTGTGACTTGACTGCACACGCAGCATCCCTCAGTCCCACGGCTGCTGCTTGTAAATGTACTTGCCTTTCTCACACCTTCCTGAGAAAGTACAAGGAATGACAAACTTAAATACTGCTAAAAACCAGGAAGATGTGCTTGGTGTCAGGTTGCCATTGCATATTGATTTGTTGCAGGGTGGCTCCTATAGCTGCTCCCTGGAGGTTAAAGCTCCCCAGATTAGAGTTTCAGCTTGTGAAACTGTGGTCCAGTCTGCTCTGCCTTTAAGAAGATGCTGCCGCTCTCTCAGATGAGTCCAGCGCTGCCGTGCCTGGAAAAAATATTTACTTGCGAATGGCAGTAGCAGAGAGTTTACCTCCTTCTGCAGACTTTTCATTGTGGGAGTTCCTCCAGGGGATTTGAAATTAAATTGCTGCCTCCGTCTCTGCCTGGGTGAGTGTTGCCAGCGAGGCACGGAGGACATCAGCCGTGCAGGGCAGTGCTCTCTCGCCGCTGCTCACGTCTGCTGGCTGCTGGGCTGGTTTCCTGCTGCTCAGCCACATCCACCATCCATGGGCGAACACTCGCCCAAGCTCCGGCTCCGCGAGCTGCAGTATCGCGGCTGTGCTGGGCACAGGGACTGAGCGGGACAGGGACGTGGGGCTGATCGCTGGGTCACAGCCAGTTCATTCCAGGACACTGACAGCAATCATTATTTCTGCTGTTGGAGCCATTTATTAGAGCATAGACTGATCAATTTGCACTGGAGGAGATCCTAATCCCTCTTCCCAGTAGTGACTTATAAATTTCCCCTGCCTCAAATAAAGACCTTCATCCCCTTCTGCAAAATCATGGTGTGACTCTTCCCTTCCAGGGGCTCCCGTGCTGGGAGGACAGGGCTCTCCCAGTGCTCCCAGAGCTCCTGTGCTATGGAGTTAAGCAAACGCTGAGCCTCTGTCCCCGCTCCTGCAGCCTGAGACTTTGGTTTGGGGGTGGCTGCCATGTGCCAGCCCAAGCTGCCCTCTGGGCTTGTGCTGCTTCCCAGAGGTTGTGAAGGATTCCCAGTTCTCAGCCCTCTCCTACGGCGCTGCTGAGTGATGCTCAGGCTTGTGAAATGGTCTCCTTGTGTGACTGGTCACCTAATGGCATGGCAGGGTTCCTTCCCTGGCTGGGTGATTGCTGCACAGCTATTGAGAACAACAGGTGCCCACACTATGTAATCTTGAGCTCTTGAGACTGGGGGATTTATAAAAATAATTCTTTAGCTGTTGGAATGGTTTCTGTAACAATCTCAGCACTGCAAAACCGAAAACCAGCCTGGGCCTTCAGCCTCCTCTAATTGCACAGATTTTTCTCCTTACTGTAACATCCAGTAAGCGAGGACTTGCTGGTCACAGTCTAGCGGACAAGTATGTGTGGCCTCGCAACTAGTTTCTGATTAAACCTTGCCACAGCCAGAAAGGAAAAGTTGCAGTGTCTGAGCCCCAGAGGCCAAGCTTGCACTTAACCTGCAAAACTACTCACCCAGCCCACTGCTTTCCATTGCAAGCCCTCTGGTTTTTATGTAGCTTAGCAGAGACTTTGGGCTGTGGTTGAATAATTGATCAAAACCATCCAGGCTTCACAGACTTGAGCATAACTTCTTGCGAAGTTTCATTGCCACACAATGCTTTAAAATGAAGGAAGATTTGAGCCTCACTGCAGCTGGGTGTTTGGTATCTGATCTCGGTGGAGCTCTTAAACTATGCATCATCCTTGCCAAATCTTCCATGGTTTGTGTATTGCAGCGATGTGAATGCATTCAAAACCAGCTTTTCTCTTATAAAAAGGACTTTAGTTTTACTCCCTTTCCAATGGGTTCTTTTGGATGATTCAGAGGGTGTTGAATTCTCTGAACATGATCATTTAAGGAAAGGCCTGGGTCTTTAGCTGCAGTGAAAGACAGAGGTCTGTAGTTCCAGCACTAGCTACAGAGGACATGATTTCATGTCCATTTTGTGTGGCAGGCTTTATAAACAGCACACTGAGGATTTTAGTCAGTCCTTGTAGGAGTTTATCCTCATCCTCCCAGCTTCCCAGCTGTGCTGTGTGGGGAAATTACACCGGTGAATATAGAGTTGTATGTGGGTGTATGTATTCATACATGTGTATGTGTCTCACCCCTGACAGGGGAGATGGGGAGGGGGAGAGCGTGGCTGCGGGTGTCCTAAGTGACTAGTAGCATTCACCTTACCTCAGCAAAGCTTTTAGGCAGTTAACACAACCTGCCCATCACCTTCCCAGTGCTGGGCAATGAGTAGTGACGCAGGATTGACACAGAACAGGACCTGGTGTGTAAAACAGCCCACAGATCTGACATGAAACCATTCGCCAACAGTCTGTGTTGTGAAGGTCCCCGTGGCAAAGTGGCTCCTTGTGCAGTCTGAACCATGAGGTATGGACGGGTCACGAGTGTAGATGTACACACTTGTTGGGGTCAGACATCTATAAATAAGATCTGATGTGAACAAAAGAAACACTAGTAATGCACTTGTGTGCATTATAGTGTATGGATGTGTATTTAAGAGCCACAGACGTGCACACTTCGTGGGTTTTATTCCTGCCATGTAATTCAGACAGGCTTCAGCACTCCGGGGGTTTCATCTGGGGTCTGCAGTGGAAGAGCCACGGCAAAGCTCCCTGTACGAGATGAGGGGTGGTGCCCAACGTGGCCCTCGCAGCACCACAGCTGGCGTCGCCATCCTTGGTTGTGCTGCAGCAGATCTGAATAATGGGAAGGCGCATGAAAGCTCCCTTTATTCCCCGCTTAATCCCGATGCTGTCTTGTGGGAGACAAAAAGTATGAGCCACTGTAGAAAGATTTGTTGTCCTTTACACCTTGTTCCAGATACAGGCATAAAGTGACCACGTGGCCGGTGGAGGACAGGTATTGTTCCCCTGGCTGCTGCTTGGGAAACGCCCTGTAAAGCAGAACAAACATCCCAGTTTTTGAATTTCTTGCCTCCTACCGATCTGTCTTGCTCTCCCCCACCTACAGACACTAGTTAAGCACTAGAAAGAAGCTTAGATCAGTGGTGACTTGTTGTTGCTCTTTAATTCATGCAAATGTTCTTTTTAACTATCTTGGAGTCTTAAACAGCCTCTGGGGAACCTTTTGTGTTTATGATTATTGAAACAAAAGTTGATTTTCCTTTAAGCACAAAACAATCGGGGAGGAGAGGGAAAGAGCCAGTTTTCTTTTCTTGCAAATACAATAAATTTAAAGGTCAGGTACAAGTTGACATATCAGTGGGCAAGTCAACACTTGGAAGAATTCCTCAGAACAGCAATAAAAAGTGTCAGCTTTGCAGCCTCACAACAGCACACTTTTTTTTTGGTCTGTCTGTATCTGGAGTCATAAAGACCTTACAGAGTCTGAGTCAGGCTCTGGTTTGGACTGAGGTTTCGCTGCTTTGGTGCATGCAGGGATGTGTGCAGATACCCCACAGCAGGTGCAGCAAGAGCCCTGCTGCCATGTTACAGCTGGAGTACCAAGTTTTACTAAAAGTTTGGGTACAGGCACTCAGATGGCCTCAAAACCTAGCCAAGGGTGAAGCTTGTGCTCCAGCCTAGCATCTTCCCACAACAGATGTGGCTCCAGATCCACCCCCTCCTCATTTCATACATAGTCCAATTCCCACTACATCTCTGTCTTCGTCTTCAGAGTGGCGAGAGAGCACTGACACACGTCAGGGTGCTGGATCAGCCCTGAATGGAAATGCTAACTGGTTTTCCCAGTGTATCTGCTGCAGTGCTGTAAAGATAGATGTGGTCTCTGAACCCTTGACGTCCTGTGATTGCGAGGCATGCGCTGGCTCTTTGGGGACACCACAGCAGCTGTTTTATCAGTGGGCAGGTGTAACCCCTGCTCTGTGACATGCAACTCAGCTCCAGCTCCCTGCCAGAGTGCTGATAGCTCCCTCCCAGCTACGTGGTGGTGCAACAACTGGAAGTGCTTGATCTTAAGGTACTAATGCTGAAGGGCCAGGTGAACATACCATGAAAGGGTTATTCACCCTGGGAAATCGATTTGAATCCTTTAAACTGAACGCCATGCTAGGTACAAAGCCAACCTTCTTCCTCTTGCACAGTGGAGTTAATGTGTTTGCAGCATTTCTGGATGAGCTGTAGCATGGAGAGTAACTGACGTCTTTGGCTCAACAACCGCAATCGAGAATAAAATCACTTCAATCCAAGCCAAAAAAAGGTGTATATCTGGGGGGAGAGAAGGAGGATGTCTCGGGGTTTTCTTCCTTGTTGTTAAAATGAAGGGAATTTTGAAGCCCAGTGTTTTGAAAGGAGGACTATCTTAGTCTCTGAAACATATGTATCATTTCATTTTCGGAAAGCCAAGAGTACAAGGAGGTGACCCAAAGCTGCATTTTTTCAATTAACAGATGATATCTAAAAAGAATATTCCCAGCTTTCACCCAGTCCTGGGGCAGCTTCCTCTTAACACAGCACCTGCATGGCCAGCCCCTGGTATGGTTTTCACTCCTTCATGTAAAGTACATCTTACTGACACAGCCTGGCAGTCTGTCCCAAGGCAGTGGACAGTTTTGTTCCCAGCACGAGGCACTAAATTAGGCAGAAAGCCTCTGAACAGAAGTGCAAGGGTACAGTTAGAGTCTAAGACAGCTGAATTGCTGCACAGCCTCATCACAGCACTGGGGCCAGCCTAACTTTGCTCACCTCCTAGGGCAATACTAAATCCAGCTTCTTCCCCAGGACTCAGTGTTTCTCTCTCAGTTACTTTGATAGCCTCTCCCCTGCTATAGTCCATCATCTGTGTGGGTCTCCAGGTACTTCCAGTTGGTGCACAGAGCGGGTCCGTCTGACTCCTTGAGCCTTAGCGACCGATTCTCTGTTATCTTCACTCTGGCACATTTGTTGACACAGCAAAGCACAGAGGGGTTTAAGTGCTCACTCGGAATGGGAACAGCAGGCAAAACATGACCAGGTCCCAGCAGCCACTTCTAGAAGATCGTCTTTTCACTGAGTCCAGCTTAGATCACAGAGAGGAGAAAATAATTGCTCTCCTGTGCATGTCAGCTTATCTCAGTGCACCAAGGGTGAATTTCTTCCTTATCTGAAAGGCCACTGAAAGACCCATGCACTGCTTGTTTCATACAAAACTTTATGGCAGGTTTTGGTCTGTGCACAGGGTGATTTTCTTTATTTTTATTTTTTTTCTAGCTAGCATAGAGAAAAAAAGCCCCAGCCCAGGAGCAGAAGATAAGCAACAGAATGCCCTTGCACCTTCTGATCCCTATAGCTTAGGTTTCAACTGAGGTGACCCAAGGCCAAGGTGAATATAGATCTGAACTGAAAGCAATGCTGTCTGGTTAATAACATTGATACACAATATCCAGCTGGCTGTTAACAGGAGAAGGGTGTTTTTCAACTAATAGTGATTTTTTTTCACATAAGAGTAAGATGCCAAAAAACAGCTCAGTGTTTTGTCTGGCACAGACTGGCTCTCTGGTGATAAAAAGCCTTTTCCTGCTCTCCTCACTGCCCCACTGAAATCTGTGTTTGATTAGCACCTACTTCTCACCAGATGTAGGCACCACAGCAGTGTTGGCACACTGGAACTGATGTCCACATGCTGAGGTGGCACTTTGCCCTGCTGTCCACACCAGGGGAGATCTCGGGAGGTCTGCTGGCAGGTTGGCAGCAGCAGTACTACCTCCTGCCTTGGTGAACCAGGTGAAAACTGTTCCTCAGCCTCAGCAGATAAGTTCCAGGTCATCACTGGAACAAGCTTCTGCAGCCAAGCTGTGACCAGGTCTGCTTTGGGACAGGGCTGGCTTCTTGCGGCATGTGGTACCCTGTCCTCCAGCATCACCCCAGAGGGCACCATGGGTGCTCAGTACTCCCTGTGATATGTGCAATAATTCCTGCTTCCTGAAAGTCTGTTTTTATGACCTTCTTGGGGCTAGGACTGCCTAACAGACCCTGCTTCACAACAAAGGTTCAAGAGACTACGCTTAGCCCCAAGCCATCCAAGTGAAGGTGGAAACTTGCTCGAATTTCTGTCCAGATGCGCCCAGCCCTCATGTGGTGTGCAAAGAGCCCACCAGCCCTCACGTGCTGCCCTGCCACAAAAGCCACCAGAGAGATTTGTGATGTCCCTGGGCACAGCGCTGGAGGTGCTGTTATCCTGAGCAGTGAAATCACACGTGTAGCGTGACTCTGCATCGTGCTTCTTGCACGTGTGGTTTGTGGATGTCAAAAGGTAGAGAAAAACATCATTTAGGATCTGAGCCACCTGGGCTGTGGTTGTGGTTGTGGCTGGTGGAGTGCCTTTTGTACTTGTCCTACTCCAGATCAGTTGTGAGGTTGGAGTGGGGCTGGGTGGAAGCTCTGCTGTTATTTTGGGTCACTTTGCCCTGTAATCACTGCAGCATGGCAGCAGTACAGTGAAAGATCTCCCCTTCTCTCCCTGCCACCTCACTTACATAGGCTCAATCATGTTCTCACTAGAGGCAGTCGAGCCACATTCATTGCACAGTTTGTTTGCGAGCTTGGCATTTTTCATCATTTAATAATATGCAGCAAATGGTTTTTCACACTCTTAGAGCAGCCCCCTAAAACACCGCAATGATCCTTTGGCAGTGATTTTACTCAGCACATTTATTGCATCAGTTGTTGAATAGAACTGTTTGTGCATCTTAATCAGAAACCTGCCCCCTATTTTGTTTCCACTAATAGGGTAGAGGGGGACAAAAAGGAGTTTTGGGTGAGAACCCAGTTGCTCCAAGTTGCAAAATCACAGCTTTGTGGAGTCACTAAATCTCTGCTGGAGGTCAGACCCCTGTGTTTTAAGGTAGAGGGAACACTGTTGCTAATTAGGGGCAATTTTAGGCCTGTTTTAGGCAAATGACCTCATTTTGTATAGTAGCAGCATATCAAGACAGGGCCTCCAGGCAGGCTGTGCCTGGATTTTAGCAGGTCTGTCATGGTTTCCTGCTCTCAGTATCCCAAACTATTTAGCAGTGCTGGTGTCCCAGGACCCAAGGCTGACAAGGAGCAGGCGCAGATCTTTAGGGTCAGGCAATGCATGTAGGGAGCCTAGTTCCAAATTCTTCAGATGGTACCTTTTCCCCTTCCAGAAGAAGCCCAGAAACAGAGCCAGCCAACACAATCACTGCAGTGCAGTGGTCAGAGGGAGGGAGAGGAGAGCCAGATGGCTTCTGTGCCTTGGGGTTTCGTTGGCTTTGGAGAGGGACACTTTCAAAAGCTGACATAGATTGGGGGTGCCTCAGTTTCCAGATGTTTCCAGCTGTCTCTGGAATGAGTGTTGGATGGGACTTGGTAAAACACAGTTTGTGTCCAGTTGGCCAACAGATGGATGGGCAGCTGGGACCTTTGGGGGTGAGTGGTGGGAGTTGCTATCACCAGAGAGAGGGATGTCTTCTGCTGGGTGTTGTAGGCAGCACCTTGCCCTCTTTATACAGCTCTATCCACTAGATGGAGGCACAGATTGATACTCAGGGAGTGTAAGTTCCACCGTGAAATAACTATACCCCCCCCCCCCTTTTCAGCAACTTTTCGTCCTGGGATCTCTCAGTTTACCTATAGGGCCTACAAAGGTCAGCAGACTGGCTGATACAGGGGCTAATTCACCCACTGGTGGGAGAGATTTGTGCTGCAAGAAATCAAACAGCAAATACCAAAATAGCAATGCTGGTATGGGAACCCCTGCTCCAGCATGGCACCTGCAGTTAATCTGAAAGGACATTTCCAAGGACTGCAGTAACACGGTCCCTACCCCTGTTCTTTCTTTCTCCCCTGCCTGGGCACAGACAGCCTCTCTGCCTGCTCCTCACAGCTCTTTCAGCCTACAGTTGCTTCTGCACATTTCAGCAGGGTGGCAGTAATAGCATCTCTGTCATTTATGCCATGGCTAGTGTTGCTCTAACTCCAGGCTAGAGCAGCCCAAAGGGCTTTTACAGGGACATCCATACAGCAGAGCACAGGCTCGTTGAGCTCCTTTCCCCTCCTCCCATCTATGTGAAGAGCATGGTCTGAGCTTCATGCACAGAATTTGCTGCACCAGCAGGTCTAACTGCTTTATTTGAACAATGCACCCTCCTGCTCTCTGTGCCACCCACGTCATCCCCCTCCAGTGTGACCAGCTGTGGGGTCCCTCCAGCTTTCCGGAGCAGAGCTTCTCAGAGCCTGGGGTGAGCTTCAGGCCAACTTGGTCCTCTCCTGCCCTCCACAAGTTAGCACAGTTTGATGCATCTCATGAACCTACAGCAACACATATTGGTAGGGGAAGCCACAAAAATGATGAAAAGGTTTTGAGAATTGGGCCTGTGAGAGACAGGCAGGCTCAGACTGGAGAAAAGATGACTGTATGGCAGCAAGTGACTTGGGGAAAAAAGAACTTTACAACTTTGGGGTTGTAAAGCAGGTATGTTTATTCAGTGCTGGGCGCACGGGGGATCACTCCTCCACAAGCATGAGCGCCTTTCTGTAGTTATTCCCTTGCTTTTATGGTACAAAGTATTGTATATTCATAAGACGCCTATACATATTCATAGCCTATCACCGCCTCCCCTTGCTTCTCATGGTAATTAGGTCTCCTCCCCTTGCGCCTGCACATTGAGCTCCTCAAGTCCCGGGCAGTGGTCGTAAATTCCTGGGCGGGGGTCGTATAGATGAAGTATCTCCTCTTCCTCGCTGGTGAACTTTTCACCCAGTCGTTCTGCGCAGCCTCAGTCATTCCCTGTTCCCTGGCCAAACTGCCAGGCCAGTTTGCACTGGAATCCGGGGTAATCTTGCTGCTGACCCACACATCTTCAAGGCTTCTGCCCAGACCAGGAGATAGTAGCCTAGCAACACTATCAGCACCTGGTATGTCTCTGCACGTAGCCCTCCCTGCCTCTGCACGAGTCCCTCTGTCTTGTGCCGTCTAACTACAATTTGTTTGCATTCCCTGTCTCACAAGAGTGCTGTTTGCAACTGGAGAAGAGGCTGTTACGGGGCAAGTGAGGAGAAATTATCCGCATTACTCACTGACAACATGAGAACTAACGGGCTGGGGCTGCAGCAGGGAAACTGCCATCTAAGTGCTAGAAGACATTATAACTCTAAGCAAAACTGATGCATTTCAAGTGGGTAAATGTGGGAGTGTCAGCTCTGCACAGCTGTTGGAGATTCAATATGTTAAGAGTCAAATCGACATTGGCCAGGGAGCTCTGTTTAGGGAGCTTGGTGAAAGTGGAGAGCTCTGCTCAGGGAAGCTTTGCTTGGTGAGCTCTGCCCTGCGCTAGCTTGGAGAAGCACCAGCTCTGCTCTGCACTGGCCCAGAGAAGCAGCAAGGCTTGGAGGAGAAGAAGGCCTTGGAAGAAAGATAAGTCAGCTCGGGGAAAGTATGGAACTGTTTGTGGGAGAGAGGGTTGATGACTGTCTAGTTGCTGATTTGTTTATTATGAATCACAGAATTAAGAATTAATGAAGTAAGAGCTTGGATGAGAGCATAAACATGTATTAATGTAAGAAAAAAAAAAAAAGAGGTATTAAAGAAATAAACAGCACCTGCCCTGCAGAAAGAAAGAACATTGTGATGTGTGAATTATTTTGGCCGCTACAACATAGTACAACTTACTACAACTCATTAAAATTTAATACAGGTAAAGAGAGTCTATGGCATCCCTGCCGCTGGAGATGCTCAGCACTGGGCAGACCTCTGTCCTCTCTTGGAAGAAAACACCAAGCAAAGCTCCTCTCTCAGACACAGAAGACATTAACGGAGCAGAAGTGTCCTCCTTCCCTGTCCACACTCACCAACATATGTCCTGACCTGCTGCCCAGCAGCACAGAATATGCGAAGGGGAACCATGGCAGTGTCTCCTCACTTGGACTTTGCAGCCAGGTTTCTTTGCCACATTTCATCCATGCTGCTTCGCTGCTTGTGGCACGGTGCCTGCTATTTACACTATAGACTAAATGTCATTTAAAAGAAACTCCTCCTGCTGAAGTGCTGGCGCAAGATGCTAGAAGCAGCAAGCCCCACGGGTGGTCAGTGTAACCCCCTCCCTGGTCGAGAGCACTTTCCCTCCAATGTGCACAACCCTTCTGGCTACGCTGGAATAACTGGGACTGAGATCTGGGCATTCAGAATGTCCACCCCAACCAAGCTGCATTTGCTGCATTGTCCACAGATTATTTTTTTTTTTTTTTTTTTTTTGGAGGAGGAGTTTGGGGCCAGCAGCTGAGAAAGCTGCAATGCAAATGCCAGCCAGCCAGCCGGCAACTCCTACCATCCAACTGAACAAAGCTGACAAACTTCATTTTTAGCTCTTGTCTCAAGACCGCATGCTGCAAAGCACAGGGAGATTAGTGTCAGTGAGGAAACACAACAGGAGGACGCAGGCTGGTTGGGATGTAAACTCTTGGCTCTGAGGTTCAGCTCTCTGGCAGTGTCTGGTAGCAGAGCCTCATTCAACCTGTGTCCCAAAGGAACATTTTATGCCTGGCTCCAAATCAAAGCTACACCTATGCTCATAAAGACGCAGCACAGTCCTGCAGAGCATCTGTGTTTCCCTTGAAATAAAGAATTACGCCAGTATAAAGTATTTCTGTAAGGGACTGTGCTACTTGCATAGTTATTAACTCATTACTGGTCATGGCCAAACTCACTCCTTTACTAAGTCATCTATTAAATGAGCCAAATGAAATTTATTAACACAGCATTGATCATTTAAGTCTTTTAGTGTAAAGCATAATGGAATAGAAGCAGAAGTAATAATTTCTTGCCTGGCTTCTGGTTCCTGTCTTGTGCTCAGAGCCCTGTGTTACAGCTTCTATTGCTCCCGGAGCTTCTTCCCAAACAGGCATGTCAGAGCAGCTGGGGGGGATTTTCTGCATTTTTGTTTAAAGTCAAAGTGAGTTTCCCTTTGGTCTTGGCCTGAAATGACTGTAAACTGAATTGGAAAAATAGAAGCAAGCCTTTAAATAGCTCTGAGGACTGGCTAGCCAGAAGGAAGAAATTCTTATTTGGACAGTGACACGAGTGTTGCCATATTTGCACTCAAAGAGGCCGATTGCCCACCTTGCACAGCACTCAAACTCTGCTCTTGTAGGACCTCACTTCTTTTTTACACTTACTAAAGAGCAGAGGAGTCGAGGCCCTGGGGGGAGCTGGGCAGGGTCCAGGGTCCAGCCACAAAGCAGCAAGTCTCTGGGCTGGGCTGGACTCCAGCCCTGCCTAAGCTGGCACAAGGCCGCTCCTTGCCTCCACTAGAGGTTGCTCCAGTGTCACTTTTTCAGAAGAAAACAGCGCATCCCCAGAGGAAATTGTCTAATCACCGTTTTGTACAGTTAGACTCAGTCTTTATGAAGCTCTGATCATTTATGTTCGCAAAGCTAAGTTTGTTTCTACTGGAGATAATTTAGCCTCTAGACAAATGGGGATTTTCCTGAAGTTTTTAATTCTGAATTTGTGTGATGGGGAAGTGCTGCTCTGTTTCCTTCCCGCTGCCCTGCAAATTAAGAAGAAATCATAAATATCTCTCGGAGGTGAGGCAGGTCTGGGGCAGTAGCAATGTAGACCAAAGGCTCTCACCTTTGGGAGCCCTGCGGACTCGGAGATGGCAGCTAAGTGATGTTTGAGAGGATCTCAGTAGCATCTAAACCTTACACATTTTACTCCATAAAATGACAGACAGGTCCCTAAGTGTTAGGCCATGTCAAAGATGCTCAAAGCTCTCTGCTCCTAATGCAGTTAAGGCAGAGTTAAGCTTCATGGGTGTAAATTACATTAAATGGGACTTACAAGGTTAAGCCACGGAGACTACCCCTTAACCCCAACTCCTTTGCTGATATATGCATTCAAATATTTATTTACTGATATTCAACAGATCATAAAATGCTAGGAGAATAAGTCTGGAAACACTCTTACTCCACAGCAGGATCAATGTTACTTACATTGTCCCTGGCAGATATTTTTCCTAACTATTCTTAGAAACCCCCAGTGATGGAGGTACTACATTCTCCATAGGTATCTTTTCTTCACTCTCCATACTGTTACCACTGTTACATGTGGTTACTATCTGAATCTGTGTCCATGCAATTCAAATAAGCTCCCTCTTGTCCAGTTGAAGGATTTTGCATTTACTGGACAAGAAGGGTTGTCACAATTCACCATTGGCATGCACAGGTTTACATTTCACTTCAGGGAAGCTTGTGAAAGTCTGCAGCCTGATTTTTCATAGTATGTCTGGGTTTGCTTTTTGTCATGGGGATATGTCTTGCAAAGGTTGAACAAGAAATTGAAATATTTCTCATAAGTATAAATATAATGAGTTTGCTGTTGGTTTTGCTAGTGGACTTACTGATAACTTTGGCTTTTAAAAATAAGATATTTAAGCAGAAATTGACTTCTTCCATGGAAATTTTAATCATGACCCAGGTTTTCTGTTTTTTCAATCAAAACTTTTAAATGAAAACATTTGACTAACAAATCAAGAGTGGATACGTGTGGAGTATCACAAGTTTTCACTAAAACTTTCAAAATTTAGGGTGCAAAGAGGTCTCTAAACCCACATTTATCCACCAGGATAAATAACCCTCTTTCAGAAGTACCAGCCATGCAGGGGCTCTCTTCAGATGCCTCCTGTGAGTAAGCGCTCAAGAAGATAAATGGAGGTTTCCCAGCCAGCAGCTTTCCTGACTTCAGAGAAGCCATGCACATGAATAGCTCTTTGCTGAACTTTTTATTAGTTTTGAGTGGCACTTTTAAAAATAGGGCTGTAAACATAAAATTCCCTCACCCCCTTCCCCCACACTCAGTGCAGCCCCTTCTGGAGGTGACAGCAGAGGTTTAACAACCTTCTCCCCATCCGTGGTTGAACGGTTGGGACAGAGGGGTAGTTTATGCACAAGATATTATGGTATTTTATGGGGGAAATATGTGTTTGTGCCTGGGTGAAGACTGGCATAAGCGAAGGCAAGATATCGAGCCATCCCCCAGACAAAGTCCAGACAACTTCTTGTGTCCCGCAAGACCAGTCTGAGCTCTCCCAAACTTAAAAGCCGAAGACCAAAGCTCACAAACTCATCTTCCACCTGTGGTTTTCTGCTGTTATCACCAAATCCTCTTCCTTTGTAACCATACCCATGACAGGAGAATTGCAGGGAAACATTTTCTTGAAAATGTTACTGAAACCACAAAAATAAGCAGAAAATCAGTTATTCTACGTAGCTGGATTCTAGAGTGTGGAAGCTTGTTTGTTATTTATTTGGATGAAATAAAACTACATTGACATTGTTTCTTTGTTGTGATGAAGTGACAGAAATGGTCCAACATATGAAAACATATGTTTTCCTATCCAGCTGTTGAAAACAGCTCCTATATTTTTATTCCAAGGTCAGGAATTTACCAGTGTGTGTGGAGATGCTTGTGTTCATCATCAGGGAGAAAAGACTGGATGTGAACATTTTCAGAAGCATCCCCTGAGTCTTAGACAGGCAGATTTCCCCAAAGAACAGCTTCACTGAGCCACAGCACACCAGGCATCTTCCCACAGTAAACCAAAATGCATGTGATCATGTGCCTTCCTAGATGCAGCCATAAAGCTCATTTTTCAAAACTGAGTGTTGTGCAAGACAGCCAGAGCCGGGATAGTGTAGGAGGGATGGCAGTTTATACTCAGATGATCACAGCTGAGATAATTTGGGGCTGTAATTACCAGGGCTAGAAAAAGGGCTGTGAAGCATCTGGCCTCTCCTGCTGATCTCCAAGCCATGTCCAGGTGGGTGTTTCATGCTCAACCTCTCCCTGCCCAGGCTCTGCTCAGACCAGGGTGAAGTTGGTTCTGGTTGGGAACTGCTGTTGCTGGAGCAGTAGCTCTGAGAACTGTTGGTGGCTTCCAGACAAAGTCTGGGGGAATGGGTAGAGAAGGTCCATCAAGGTCTCCATGGCTCACTGGTTAAACTGCCACAGCTTGCATTTCTTTGCAGTTAGAACAGTTTCCATCACATAGCTGTGTAATGCTGTAGCATGTATCTTTTTTTTTTCCTTTATGAATGTCTTCTGTCTGATCCTTTCTTTCTATTTCAAGAATGGATTAAAAGACTCCTTTTAAGAATCTGGAACAGGTTTCCTAGGCTAACGCAGCCCCAGCCAAGTTGTACTTTCATCAAGGCAGTTCAGTCTTTACTGCAACATCTCTTAGGCTTGTTAAATCGGCCTAGTCTCCTGAGGGATATTTTAAATGGGGGTAACATACCATATCAACCAGTCCAGGAACTCATTTGACTTAATTTCATTTGTGTTTAGTTTCTTTCTTTGTCTCCTCTTCAAGAAAGAAGGAAGAAAGATTTGGATGTATTCTAAAGATGCTCCTTTTTTAACCTTTTGGTGAATATAATAATTCAATGAAGCCTTAATAATCTGCCTCTCTTAGCACTTGCAAAACTCAATCCTCCTTTCTTGCTACCTCTTCTCTTACCTTATGTTCTTACCACATAGATCAATACCACAGAACTGTGATGATATCTCTTGTTACTAAACCTTCATGAACTTTTGCAAAGCATGTAGGGGAGAACATTTGCTAGAATGCTGTAAAACATTAGGGTAAATATTAAAAATAAATAATACTTGTCAAGTAAATGAGCAAAAGACACTATTTGCTACATTACCCAGCTTTTTGCTAAGGGAATTATGGATATGTACATAACAGATTAATTTGCCAAATGGTTGAATTTAGGGTTTAGGATTTTATTTCCCAACCCACTTCTTGATCATTAGTGCAAATTGCTCAGATTGTACAGTATATATATTTTTAAAAACTCAAAAGTAACTAAGTGTATCTTTAAAAAAAAAAAAGCTTTTAAACACGTTTGTATAAGGAAAAGTAGACTGTGCCATCATGCTCTGTGTGTGTGTGCCAGTGCAGCATGCATGTCTCTCTCCATTACAGCCTTACAGACCTGTAAACCAGTTCTGAGAGAAGCTTGGTAGAGGCAAGTGGTAATGTTTACGGTGTAGTGTGAGCCTATATTAGAGAATCCCCTTAAGAGCTGGGTCTACAGGAAATCACAGCTTAGCTCTGCTCTTTCCAGAGATAGACAGCCACTGGTCTATCACTGACCCAGCCTGTTCTTCTGGAAAAGATGCTGCAAAGGCTGTAGAATGTACAAGTGGTGCAGTCAGACCTGGCTCTGCCTCTTCAACACCTTCTTCCCACCTCCAGGTGAGGTTCTCCGCTGCTGCACACCTTTGCCAACCATTTCCACCAGGCACAGTAGGTCCTGTCCGCAGGGAAAACATGCTGGCAGTGATCAGTACCCTCTTGATGTGGCTGGAAATCACAAGTCATGGACAGTCCTGTGTCCTTTTTGGTGGGTCAGCATAGCCTGGAACAGCCTGAAAAGTGGAGGAGTAGGAGGTGGGGTCACTGGACATCAGTCTCTGGGGATATTTCGCTGCCTTTTCTCTGTAGCCCCTGAATTGCCATTCAGTATCTCAAGTGCCTCATCTGAATTCAACAGGGCTGATGGTGTTTATCTACATTTCATGCAAATCAGCCCAAACACTGGTTTCTGGCTGCTTTCCAGTTCAGATTAAAAGTCTCTCTCTCTTGCACGCTCACACCAGCCCGTTGGTGGACTTTAATGTCTGTTAAGTGCACCCATGGCTTTGACATCAGAAGAGCTAACTGAACTTCGGATCAGGGAGCATGATCCAAAACGAGAATGAGCTGAACTGCATTGCTGTGCCCTAAGCAAGACCTCTCTCCTCTGAAGGACCAGAGATTTTTGTTTCTGGGGCCAGCTGGGCCTGGATGAGCCATTCATCCTCAATCCTGAGTCTCACCAGCTCTCCTGCTCCCCCCTGACTTGTCTTTCAAGACACCATGGGTGCATCTCAGTCTGTGGGGTTCCTGTGCCCTCCCAAGGCTTGGCGTGTCTGCAGGGTGATGGTACATGTTTCAGCTGTTCCAAAGAGCGCTACAAACAAATGCATAAGGCATTGTGTTGAGAAGCAGGAAAAAAGATGTGCCACTCCAAAATCATTCAGCGTTATCACCTGCTGCTCTGTGCCTCAGTTTTCTCAGGTTTTGCCTATTTAGGCTCTTTGTTTAGTCTCTCTCCTTACATGTTTGTACAGTGCCAAGTACAGAAGGTGTCTGATTTTGCTTCAGGTTCTGAAATGTTTCCATAATGCAGACACTAACTCTTCTGTGCCAGTGTTTTAATTGCCAGGATCCCTGAGGTTTCTCTGCATACCCCTAGCAGAAGCCAGAACACAGGGCTGACCTCTCCTAGCTTGCTTGTTCTGCCTGGCAGACTCTTTTCAATTATTTTCTCCCCATGTTGTTGTTTACATTTTGTACTTGCATCCTCTGCAGCATTTCCAGTCACCTTCCAGCAGCCTGAATGCCTCCTAATCTGAAGTATATTTCAGCCTTATCTCTATCAAAGCAGAAGGGTAGGGGTGTCATCCTCATTCTCAGCTGCTCTTCAGCAGCCTGATCTAAGGAAGCTGAAGCCACCAGTTGCTCATCTCAGCTTCCACTGGAGTTTGAGTAAGTTGCAGATGATTCTTCTGTCAAGAGCACTGAGGACAAAACAAAACTTTCCTTTTTTCAGGGCTGCACATTAATCTCTTCTCAACGTGCTTGGAAATGATTGCGTGTCATGTTTCATTTTGGGCTCTCATTGAGTTTACTTAGTCCCCTTGCAAAGAGTCCTCCTGCGGCGATTTGATAGCTGGTGTGTGTGGTCGTGGGAGGAGGATCCAGAGGGGCCAGGTCAGGAGTTCTGGACTGGAAGCACTTTGCTGAAGTGTAAACTGGGATTGGGATTCACTCTGGTACCACAGGGAGAAATTATTTTGAGATTATGTAGTAATGATGTTGATGATGTTATGTGCATGATGTTGAGGAAACTAATTGTGTTGGCTGAGGGATGAGGAGGGACCTAAGAAAATTGGGTAGGCTCCTCAGGTCTTTCTGGTTAGCCTCTGTGCATTAGGGCATTCCCCAGCCTGCTCCTCACCCCAGCAAATCCCAGCACCTCCCTGCTACTGCATCTTGCAGCTCTCTGAGCAGACTCAGCTTTAGGTTTAGGTTGGATATTAGGATGTATTTGTTCACTGAAAAGGTTGTCAAGCATTGGAACAGGCTGCCCAGGAAAGTGGTTGAGTCACCATCCCTGGAGGTATTTAAAAGATATGTAGATGTGACACAGACAGGGTTTAGTCATGGGCTTGGTAGTGCTAGGTTTACAGTTGGACTCAATGATCTTAAGGGTCTTTTCCAACCTAAATGATTCTGTGACTCTTAAAATTTTGTGCTGTCAAGCCAGAGAAACCAGCATGTGTGTGGTGTGCGGGCTGCACACCCTCTGTTCAGCGAGTCATGGGGAAAACATGTAGCAAGGCAGTAAGTACCAGAGAAAACCATGCGAGGCGCTGAGCACAGGGTGTCCAGGGCACTGTGTGCTGCTTTCCCTTTTCTCTCTCTGTAAAGGGTTATCTCAGCTGCCTCTCATCTTTTCTCATTGTGGTTCTCCATGTTCTTCTCTTATTTTCTCCACTTGGAAGTGGGGATTAGGGCCACTTACTCCTATCTTCCCCTTCCCTCTGTACAGGTTCATCCATTCTCTTCTTGGACAACTGGATTCTGAGCAATAAATCCCTCTGTAGTGTTTTTATCCTGGACACAGCCAGTATGGGGTGTGCTGGTGGAAGGGGCCTGTCCTGGCACCAGTGGGTTACAGAAGAGCCATTTCTATTGAAAAGCAGAGCAAGGCTTTGTGTCCTTATTTTCCATCCTCCAGTTTTCCAGTTTTTACCCAAATCCACCAGGTTCTGTTTATTGTCACCTGGAACATTTGCTGAATTTTTTATATTGATCAGATTCGGAGTTGCAGAAAGCTATTGCAAGCAAAACCCCACTGTCACGCTGACAGTGAAAACTCACTTCTCTCAGGCAGCAACAAAGAAGAGGTGACAGAGCTGAGTGCACTGAACATGCACCCATATATACACATGTAACTGTAATTACTGGTATCATTGAAGTGATAGGAATAAAGACCTAGTTAGCAGTGGAGCAGGATCATTAATCTAAAAACTACAAGCACAAAAATGCAGTGAAATGACAAATACAAGGAAGCCATATGAGATTTGCATTAAATTAGTGACTGAGTGTGAGATGCTATTTAAATGGCAGGTGACTAGAAAATATCTTTCCCTTTTAATATAAGAGGCTGAAATGTTCATTTTCATGGTAAACAGTAACTACACATTGATTTCTAGCATCTCTGTGAATAGCACTCACAGTACGTGGGGTTGAAGTCACAGATATCAGAGGACTGGCTTGCCCTACATGTCTCTGAAACTAAGCAGCACAGCTTGGAATTCTTTCATACACTTGTTAAAAAAACTGCAGTGACAACAACAAGAAAACCAACCACCCTGTGTCTGGGGGTGGTAAATCAATTCACATACAATTATTTGGGAAAGTGATCTGATGAATTATTTCAAACCAGAAACACGTGTGAGGAGGAACATCAGGAGCTTGCAGTGAGCTGAACGTGCCCACT
Organism: Strix aluco; assembly: GCF_031877795.1. Classification (NCBI taxonomy): domain Eukaryota; kingdom Metazoa; phylum Chordata; class Aves; order Strigiformes; family Strigidae; genus Strix; species Strix aluco. The sequence goes on along the minus strand of NC_133942.1, from coordinate 2,652,152 downwards.
GACTGCTCCTTGTCACTTGGCAGCACCCTCTACTTCTGCAGAGCAGAGGAACAGGATCATACCTCACTGCTGGATCAAGACAGCAGCCAGAGCCAGTGGAAGAAAGATCTGAGCTCCTTCCTTGGGGGCTTTTCAGACTTTCCTCATACCTCCATCATCTCCACCATAGTCCTACAGTGTCCCCCACCTGCATCTTTTTCTCTATAGGCTGTAGACACAGAATCATAGAATTATTGAGGTTGGAAAAGACCCGTAAGAGTGTTCAATTGTAAACGTAACACCACCACATCCACCACTGAACCAGGTCCCAGGTGCCAGGTCTACAAGTCATTTACGTACCTCCAGGGGTGGTGACTCAACCACTTCCCTGGGCAGCCTGTTGCAACACTTGATAATCACAGATGAAAGTATTAACACAGAAATGGTTTTAGCAGCAAATGAAGATTTATTAAGGACTAGCAGCACTTACTAATTAACAAATTTAAAGATTTACAGAATAATTCAGTAAAATAGGTTATAATTAAAATACCAACTTAACTAGAGATTCAAAGATGACAAGATTCACTCTAACTTACTGAAACGTCCTATGACTGCCTCAAAGCTTGCTTGTGTCTGTGCAAACCTCCAAGAGAAGCTGCTGAGGCCTGTGAATTGGTCTGGGGGATGTCTCCCAGAGAAGCGGGTGTGTATTGAAGGATGCACCCCCCCACTTCTTTGTGGTTGCATTGTCCAGACTCTTTAGACAAGCCTCAAAGGGGCAGAGCTGTGCTGAGCTGGCCCCATCCTGTAGCCGTTTGTGGCTCTATTGTGTAGGCCAGACCCCGTGCCTGCATGGCTAATGAACTGACAAGAGGCAAACGTTCCTGCCCTGAAGCCAGCTGCAACAAAAACTGTGGGACCAGAGAAAAAAAAAACTAAAGGAGAACAGAAATGCTAATCAGTGGATATGATGGACTTAAAAAGGCAGCAGAAAATTTTGCTCAATGTGCATCTACCATTGAAGCCAGATCCGTGTGCACCCACCACCGAAGAACTGAAGACTGAGGACCAACGGGACGCTGCTGGATCCATGGGGGTGACTGTTCTTGCAGCCCTATCCCACATCCTTGCTTTATTTCTGCCTTTTCCTTCCATTCTGTCCTATCGCTACCCCTGTTCACTTCTTTAATAATAAAAACCTGTTTTGGGTATATACAGCATTTGACCTCGTTTGTGTCTTAATCTCGCTCTTGGGATCGTATTGAAACTTCCCCCGATATTGGATCGGGACACTTACATGGTACCTTAAATCAATATATACATGCACGCATATTCACAAACACGAAACGTACAGGCAAAAATACTTGGGTCTGTAAAATAAGTATGTACGCACACTTGTGAAAATAACTGTGTATGCCCAAAGACGTTAGCAAGTAGAGAGAGAGTGGGTGAAAGAGAAGCTAGCTCAAAGTTAAAATTACCCTTTTCTTGAGTTTGGATTAAATACAATGCAGAGACATTCCTCAATGGGCAATAATTGAGGCTTGAGGGGATTGACTTTGCCCTGGTCTCCTGTCGGCTCTAATGGCAGATGTTACCTCGAGGAGCTGATACCTGAGAGGCGTCCCAACTCAGGGGAGATAGATGCTGGTCACAGGCCAGCTGCCATCCAGGAGAGCTCAGAGAGTCTCACCTGGGGTCCTGGGCAAGAACTTGCTGGGTGTGCAATTCTCTTATTGTTCTCCCAGGCCCTTAGGAGGTGAGGGGCTGTGTTTTAACGCTCTGTTTAGTGCCATCAGCAGGACTTAACTCCTCAGGTTGGTCTGTGGCCCAGGAGTGGGGGAGGAATCACACTAATCCCCAAGTGGCAGAGGAGAGGGGAGAGGGGGGAATTGCACCACCACAGTGAAGTTCAGGACATCTGAGGAGGCTGAAGAGAAGACACAGCCAAGGCCTTGGTGACTGGCATGAAACACCAGTGGCAAGCAGAAGATAGAGCTGAGGGAGAGGGAAGCGGGGTTGCGGTAGCCCCAGAGGTGTGTGTGGAAGCACCAGTGCTGCAGGGTAGATGTCCAATCACCGAATGGTGGGCTGTGACATCAGTAGGCGATGGACTGTGACCTCACACCCCTCGAAGCTTTGGGCACCGGCAGAGCCTGGCCCAGTCTGACTCGAGTCTGGACTCTGGCAGCGAGCCTGCGAGGTCTGAAGGGCCAAGCGAGGCTGCTCCGGGTGCTGGGTGGTGCTTTGGGGGCTGCCGTCAGCAGCTCTCAGTGCCCATCCCTGAGCCATCCCCTGTGTTTCCCCGGCCCTGCCTGGGTCAGGCAGCTGGGCACCGCCAGGCGCGCTTGCGGCAGCAGAGGTGAGCTGTGCGGGGAAGCGTCCCCCCGGGGCAGCCCTGGGGCGGGTGATTGGGCTTGGGGAGCCGGGAGGGTGTCTTTCGCCAGGGGCCTGGGCATTTCTTCCTCCCCTCCCCTCCCCTCCCCTCCCCTCCCCTCCCCTCCCCTCCCCTCCCCTCCCCTCCCCTCCCCTCCCCGGAACAGCCAGGGACCGGGGCCACTCTCACTTTTGCAGCACGTGACACCCTTTGGCAGCGCCGGTGCCAGCGAGCAGGAGCAGCTCCTCGTCCTCAGCGCTCCCCAACCTGCTGTGGCATGAGAACATGGCCTCGGAGACAGAGGAGATCTGCCCCATCTGCCACGACACTCGAGGTGATGTCGCTTATGCGATGCCCTGTGGCCACCGGTTCTGCCTGGGCTGCATCCTGCGCTGGATACAGATGAAACCAGAGTGCCTGCTCTGCAGAGGACTGGTGGACTTTGTGCAGTTTTCTGGGCAGGGAAGATCTGGTGGCCACCAGTATGTTATGACACTCCTCGAAGTGTCTCCAGAAGGCAGCAGCCAGGCAGGCCCAACTCCCAGCCGCCGAGCTGAGAACAGCCCCCATCACCCCATGGCATCCCCTCCATCTTCTCCACAGGGGACACTGTCCCCACATGAGCAGGGGGCTGTAGAGCCAGAGGCTGTGGGTGGCCTCCTGCCTGAGGTCTGGGCAGAACTTTTCCAGAGACAAGCGCGTCTCCTTGATCCCGTGCTGGCCTGGCTGCGCCAGGAGCTGTGGATGATACACGGGCCAATGTGGTGGCACATGCGTCGTGCAATGGGCAACATCGTGCATGCCCTGTGTGTCAGCGGCCCGGTGGAGGAGGCCCTGGTCCGGGTGCTGCAGCCGGGCCTTGGGGAATGCGCAGCACCTCTGGCCCGTGGCACCATGGACTTCATCACGAGCCAGTGCAGTGATGAGGCCTGGAGGCTGCTGCGCTCCCCGGCTGTGGGGGCAGAGGACAACAGGTCTGAGGCCAACTCCAGCCCCGTCTTCTTCAGCTGCAGCTGTTCCTGGTGCAGGACTGGCAACACCTCCTCCAGCAGCCATGACAGCTCTAACAGGGAGGAGGAAGCCTGCACGTTGGAGGCCGCCCTCCGCGGGGGTCAAGGCCGCCCCCCATCTGCGCCTGTCCTGGCAGAACAGGAGCAGCCCCAGGAGGAGCCGGGGGAGGTGGTGGCAGCAGGTCCCTCTGCCCGGGGCTGCAGCCACAGTCCCTGCGCTCCCAGGCAGTGCAGCAACCGCTCCAGTGGGAGGCCCAGGCACGCCCCGACGAGGAGAGCCCCCAGCCCCCAGGACTCTCCCCAGCCCTGCAAGAGGCCGCCCCGCCGGCAGCACTAGCAGGGCTGCAGCAGGGCTTTATTAACTAGAAAATAAATTCCTGTTTCCCTGACCCTGTCTCTGGGTGCTGCTTTCTCCCCCTTTTCCTGGTGCCTTTCCCTGACAGTTCTTACACTTTCATGGGATTTTAATCTATTACAGTTATGAAGACCTTTTTTTTAGAAGGAGCTGTGAGCAGTGGCACGTTCACAAGTGCTGGCCTGTGGAGATTCCGGAGGAGCTGTTTGGCCCATCTTTTCACTCCTGGGAACCACGCACCTCTGAGACACAGAGGATGGGATACAGCTCCGACAAATCTTGGGAAAGGAGAACAAGAAAATACTTGTGAATTCATGTCCGCTGGTGTTTCTTCTGCCCCTCCAAGAAATATTTGTTTGGATACAATTTTGGCAGCAGTAGTTTGTGGGATTTTGCACTTATCACTTGTACAACTCTTACAATCAACCAAAAAGTTGAACCAAAAAGCATCTTTTTCAGTTCTGCTTATGTAAAGCTGTCTATTTAAAAACAGAGGAATGCAAGCTATTACAAAGAAATGCTGAATGTAAAAGGAAGCAAAGCAAACCCTCAGCCCTCAAGGAGAAAGGCAATAACTGATATTAAGTCCTTTTTAAAATGCTGATTAGGTTTCAAGGTGATACTCTATCCATATTTGCAATTGTATGTGCGTAGTAACCGCTGAATAATTACATGATCAGTTATCAATTTCTATGTGTACATTTTTGTCACTATCTTATGATAACATGTAGGGCCGTTTTAAGTTGGGGCAAACTGTAAACTTCACTGAGGGTTTAAAGCATAAGCTGCTTTGTTTTACTGAAATAACTGAGAGAACAAAGCTCACAGCAGTTTCAGATTTATGGCAGAACTTGGTTGCTATTGATAGAACTTAAGGTAAACAAAGCACAGTGAATTAGAAAAGTTCTAGTCCCACAAAAGACACATCGCTTGGCCTTCCAACACCCGGGCATTACAGAGCTCCATGGGCGAGATGCCGGCAGAGGGGAACGGGGCCAGGAAACAAGCGCCTCGGCTCAGAGCGGGGCTGTGCACACCCACAGCTCTTTGGGCAGCTCCATTCAAGCTCCAGTGCTCGGGGGGGCCTCGGAGCTCCTGTCGCAATCCCCCTGCAGAGCACGACCTGTTCTGGCCACGTCCAGCCTTGCGTCTTCCCAGTCACAGCAGTCAAGAATAGAAGGACAAAGTGCTGCCACCGAGCTCTCTTCTGGACCCTCTCTACCTCCTTTCCTTCCTCATTGCCTCTTCATTGGCAGAAAAGCCCCTCAGGTCTCCCCGGTTCCCCTGCCTGGCTCCGAGAGGACAGCTGCTCCCTCCTGGAAGGAGTCAACATTCATGTTGCATTGAGGCCTCTCGGGAAGGCCCTTAACGCACACACCGTAAGACCACCAGTAGTTTGCCTGAAGAGCAGAGGGTTGTTCAGATCTGTACAGCCACCCCATGGGATTTCCTTCTCGCTTTGGTCACCATCATTCTCTGATTCAGCCTTCTAGCTCGCCGCCAACTTCCACAGAGCTGTTCAGCAGTGACTCTGCAACCAAATCCTTTCCCCTCCCTGCACTAGAAGGGTACTTGCAGGTCTCCAACAGGAGGGAAATCCTTCCGGACAATGGACATTGCCCAGGCCCCTTGTTACCCTCCCATAGAGCACGTGTGATATTTTTTCTCTCAGAGGCGTATGAGGGGACTCCGGCCCTCAGTCACAGGTACTGCCCTGGGTCCCTGAGCTCTGTGGAGTAAATTCCCTGCCAGGAGTTTGCAGTCTCTGCGTGAAAGGATTTCTTGGCTTATACTGCAAGGAGGAAGCTTCAGTTGGTACAGCAGCAATCATGGTGGGCAATGGGACCCGGAATTGGGCAACGGGAGTGCCCTGTGGCTACTGTCGCAAGACAACCTACAGCAATCTTCATGTCACAACTCCGGAGGTGACACTGAGCGGAACTTGTAAAGAAAAGTAGCTTTGCCACTGGTGTGAACCTTCCCTGGGGAGACTGAGCCGGCTGTGGGGCCAGTGAGGCCCAAAGCACATGGCCATGGCGCTGGGCAGCCGGCCAAGGCCGGCCCACAAGGAGGGAGGTCTGGGCAAGGGTCTGCCAGGCCCCGGGGGAAGAAAACCCTCTGGGGCCAGCCCCTAACGCTGCCCCTCGAGAAAGGGAGAGGGGGAGGAAGCCGACAAATGAGCGTGGAGTCTCCCAGGGCAGAGATTAACGGCTCACTTTATTGCGCCGGTGGAGGGGGATCAGGGCCAGCACGCGGGGACGGCGCACGGCTGCTCCCGCGTCTGTGTCCGCGCCGGCTGTAGGGCGTTTGGGCCCGACGTTCCACGCGGGAGCGGTCCCTCATCCGCACGGGCCCATGGCGGCTGGAGCTGCTGCCACTCTTGAGCACTGGAGAGGGGCAGGAGGACCCCGATGGCAGCTGGCTGGCGGTGCTGGGGCTGCTGGTTGCCGGTACTGGGGAGCCGTGGGACATCCCCAGCGCTGCCTGACTGGGGGTGCTGCTCTCAGCACCTGGTGCTGGTGCGTGGCTCCTCCCCCGGCGCCTCCTGGGCCGGCTGTAGGGCGTCTGGGCCCGACGTTGCACCCGGGAGCGGTGTCGCGTGTGGATGGGCCCAGGTGGGCTGGAGCAGCTGCTCTCCTCAAGCACTGGGGAGTCATGGGATGGCCCCGATGCCGCCTGGCTGCCGGTGCTGGGGCTCCTGGTTTCCAGTTCCGGGGATCCATGGGTTGGCCCACATGCTGTGTGGCTGCCAGTGCTGGGGCTGCTGGTCTCTGGTGCTGGCGAGCCATGGGACAGCCCCAATCCTGACTGACTTCTGGTGCCAGGGCTGCTGGTCTCTTGTGCCAGTGAGTCCTGGGATGGTCCCAATCCTGACTGGCTGCCGGTGCTGGGGCTGCTGGTGTCTGGTGCTGGCGAGCCATGGGACAGCCCCGATCCTGAAGGGCTGCTGGTGCTGGGGCTCCTGGTCTCTGGTGCCAGTGAGTCCTGGAATGGTCCCGATCCTGACTGGCTACTGGTTCCAGGACTGGTGGTCTCCAGTGCCGGTGTGTCATGGGATGGCCCCGAACCTGAGTGGCTACCAGTGCCAGGGCCAGCAATCTCTGAGCTGTCACTGGAGCCTGTAAGGGGAAGTAGGAAGGTCACAGGCATGACCCCCAGGTTCAGGGCAGGAGAGGCCAGAGCAGTGCCCCCAGACCTCCTGGAGCAGAGAGGCTCTGCCAAGCCCAGCCTGGGAACCCGCTGCCAGACCTTGGCCCCAGCCCAGGGGCACTTGGGTGCTTTGCCTCTTACCAGTGCCCTGGCCAGCACAGCTCTCACACTCCCAGCTGGCCGTGATGGTCCTTGAGTCGCAGCAGCGCCGGTGGGTGCCCTCGGCAGCACAGGAGCTGCACAGCAGCAGTTGCCAGGGCCTGGGGAAGCAAAGGAGTTCATGGCTGTGAGGACAAAGTGACCGCAGCACGTGATTAAGCAGAACAGCTCCTGTTCTCAGTCCTTCTGCTTTGAGCTCTTGGTGAGACAGAGATCCTGTGCAGAGCCCGGGGTGCCGCTTTGGCAACTTACCCCCGTTCCTCTGCCTGCTCCCTGCCTCTGGGACAAAGGCACTCCCGGGCATCGCAGCGTTGGTGCCTCTCAATGAGTGCTCTGTCTGCCTGCCGGTTCTCCCATGATGGCAATCTGATGGAGAAAGGGAAATGGCTGAGCCCCTGCTGCCCCGGCATAAGGCCAATGCAGAGCACCCCTGCTCCTCCCCCCTGCCCGGTTTACAGCTCCTCCATGAAGCTGAAGCCCAGACAGACAGGACAGCAGAGGGCCAGGACTGCAGGGGTGGCCCCTGGCATGGCCCAGGGCTTGCAGCCTGTGAGCCGGGCAGGACACCAACCTCAAGGGCATTCGGATGCCCATGGTGAGCATTTCTGGCAGAAACTCATCCCTGTCTCTGCAGAGGGGGCACTGGAAGAAAATACCAGCGCATGCAGCCTGGCCCTGCAGCGGAAACATAAGGAGCAAGAGTGAGGCCCTGGTGCTGCCCAGTGCCTGCCATGCCCTGGGGGCGAGGGAACGGCTCCTACCTGGATACAGCCCCGGTGGAACCAGGCGTGTTTGCAGGCAGGGCACACCATGGTGCGGTAGGACTTTCTGTCCTCCACAGGCTCCAGGCAGATGATGCAGGTGGTGTCATTCTCTGGAGCTGCCTCCACCTCCTGCTCTGGGCGGTGCTCCCTGCAGAAGGAGCTGGGGGGAAGAGGGAAGGGATGGGTAAGGTGGGAAGGAATGGGTGAGGTAGGAAGTGCTGGCTCCTTCCCCAGTGGGGGCGAGGAGGGGAGAGGAGGTACCGGTACTGAGGAAGGTACTGGGTGACACATTCACCCTCCACGGCACAGGGCAGATGGAAGCTGCGGTCACAGCCTTCCTGGAAGCAGGTGATGGCGGCCCCGCTCTCACCACAGACGAAGCATTGCTGGAAAGAGCAGAGCAGCCCCCATCAGCGGCAGCCTCAGGGCCTCCCCAGCCAGCCCCACGCCTCCGGGCAGGGTGCAGGATGTGGCCGCTGCTGGGCCACAGCCCACAGATCCGCCTGGCGCACGAGGCTCCTGGGCTGGAGTCTCTGTGGAGCTGCTGGGAGCAAGGCTTTTGTCCCAGAGCTGCTTGGAGGGGCTGGGATTTCTTTCCTGGGGTCTGGGCTAAGCTCCTCCAAACTTCTCCTGACACAAATCTCCCTGATCTTGTCAGGACCTCACCTTCTGCGCTGCCCGCTCGACTGTGCGGCGAATGTCCTCAGGGAGAAATCCCATGAGTCCTAATTCCTTGTTCTGCTGCTGAAAAAGCTGGTTGGCAAAAAGCTGCAGAAGAGACGAGGAGCTGATGAGGAGAGGAGAGTGTGGCTGGGAGTGCCTGTGGGCAAGCTGGAGGGAGCCTCGGGGCACTCACCAGGCAAAACAGATGGGCACAGAGCCCTTGCTTCTCCAGTTTGTGCCCACAGAGATCCGGGTCCGCTGCTGCCCGGCCACACAGCACGCACGCTGGAGGGGAGAGAGCAAATGCCAGCAGGAATGAGCACCTCTGCGGGGCCGGGGGGGAAGCGTCCCTGAGGGATTGTCCCCAAGGGCCTGCTCCGTCCCTGAGGGGCTGAGGGGCAGGGCTGGGGGCCGTGGTGAGGAAGGGGCACTGCAGCCACTGCCTCCCCCTGCCACCATGCTCGGCCCCACGCTGACTGCCCCGACAGACCCTCTGCTGCGCTGTGGGAAGGAAACTTTGCTCTCACCCTGCCCCATCGCGTTGGGGGCCTCCTGTTTCCTTGCAGAAATGGTGCACCTCCACATCGAGCATTGGGAGCGTCCCTGTCCCAGCAGCACCGGGGTGTCTCTGCCAGATGCTCCTCAACTGACTCTGAGGGAGAAGTGGGATGCAGGTCAGCTCTCAGTACAGCCCCAGCACCCCGAGGCGTGGGACCCCCCACTCCTCCCTCGGCAGCCCCCCGCAAGCCCCATCCCTCCCCTGCCCTCTCCTCACCTCCCCAGGTCACACTGACCACAGCCTGAGCCCAGCGATATAGGCTTGTCCCCGTGCGTCACAGTGGCCATTGTGACATCAGCACCCCCAAATACGGGCAGGGATGCCCTTGACCTCCTGCCATCTCCTTGGAGACGGCCACTGCCTCACAGTGCTGAGCTGGGGGCCTGAGCCTTCGGCAGGGCTGAAAAAACTGAACACCCCCACTGTACCTCAAACGCTTTCCTCCACTTTTGAGGATGGCGCAGAGACCCCCCAAGCACCCCAGGGAGGCTTGGGAGGAGATGTTGGGTCTCAGGGAGAGCAGCTCTCTGCCGGAGCCCTACACAGTGTCCCCGGTCCAGCCACTGTGGATGGGTGAGTGAGGGGGCCGACGCCAGGACCCCATTTCCCCCATTTCAAGCTCTTGTCACCCCTTGGGAGGCTCGTTGGCCAAGATGGCTGTTGTCTTACCAACTCTTCCATGTTTCCGTGTAGATGAGACACTGCTGGAGGAGAATCCAGAGGATTCGGGATGGGATCCTGAGAGCACCTGGTTGCTTTCTTCACTTCGCAGAACCATCATGACAATGGTAACAAGCTCCCCCCTCACCGGGACCCTTGTCCATGGCATCTGCTTGTGCAAGCAAAGGGACCCAGAGGTGGTCGAGCTGCTCAGCCAAGCTCAGCGTGACACATCTTCCCCCCCGTCCTTCATCCCGTAGGCGTTTGGGGAAGATCTTCTGCCTTCTCAGAAGACGGACATTCTCCTTGTGGCCATTGAGGCCTTGACGGCAGACAACGTCCATGACAGGCAGATGGGCAGCGGCGTCGTGGACATAGCCATGAAAGCCCCTGCGTCCTGGCTGAGGGATGTAAGTGCCCCGTGGATGGATTGTCCTTCCTTGTCAAGATGTGTCAAGTCTTGTTCTTCCCTCCTGCCCTATCTTGGCTCTCTCGGGCACCCGAAACCATGTCAAGGCAGCAGGCAGGGATGGGAAGGGCAGCACCATCCTCACCTGTGTCCCTCCCAGGTGCCAAAACTCCTGAGATGCATCCACAAAAACGTGGAGCACATCTGTGCAGAGCCGGCCCAGCGCAGCCTGGACTCGCTGCTGCTGCTGCTGACCAGGTGGAGCCCCAGGGAGGTGGTCAGGACCCTGCTGGACATCTCTCCAGCGTGTGACAGGTACCGACCCTGACAGCCTTGAGGGCTCCATCCCCATGGGGAGAGTGGCCCAGAGACACTCTGGCTGCCAGACCCATGGAAAACTGCAGGATATCCCCGAGGAGCAGGGCTCTCCATCCCACCACGTTTCCAATGCTTCAGCCAGAGCTGGCCAAAGCAGAGCCCCTGCCCCATGGGGAACAGCTCCTCAAGCTCCTCCTGCCTCCCTGCACACCCCAAAATCAGGGGGGTGGGCAGGGCCGGGGTCCGGAGGAGCTGGCCCCTGGGCACGGTGGCCAAGGCAGCTCTGGTGACCAAGTTTCTTCTGGCTTGGCAGCGCTGCTGTTGCCATGTGGGAGGTGATGATCTCCGCGCGCTGGGCTTTGCGGAGAGTCTTGTCAGAGCTGCTCAGTGTGCTGCAGGAATGCCGGCTGCGCAAGGTGTTCAGCTCCGCCGCAGAGGACTCCTGTATCTACTCCTTGGCTGTGAGTAACCATGCTCAGCCCCAGCGCTCTGCCTTCCTCCTCTTCCTCCTCCTCCCAGACCCCCATGCCACACGCTCAGGCCCACCCGATGCTGGTTTGGCCCCACCAAGCCTGTCCCGGCACAGGCAGCACTCTGCCTTCTGCCCTGCCTGCATCCCCCTGCCTGGCTCTGGTCCTGGGACAGAGACGTGGGGACTCTGAGGTGGCTTCAAGGGGAGAGGAGACCCTTGTCACGGGCTGTGCTGGGACAAGGGAAGGAGCCCTTCAGCTCTGCTGGTCTCTCACCGCTGTCTCCATTTTAGGTGCTGGTCTTCTCTGAGATTGATGACAAGGAGTTTGCTGACCTGTACAAGGCCCAGAGGTACCTGAGGCATCCCAGCCCAGTGATGCTCTCGCTGGTGCTCACGGGCCTCGTCATACTCTCGAAAAAACCCAAAATGGTGAGCAGGAGGTCAGCAAGGGGAGCCACGTTGGTAGCCAGGGCCTGGGGGATGTGGTGGCTTGGCCCCGGCCGGGAGGATGTGGGGTGACAGCTCCAAGCACCCACCCTTCTCTGGAGGGGGCTGGGGGTTGCCTGGGGGGGGTCTTTCACCGCTTCACAAAAAGCAACTGGTGTGTTTTGTACAGGCCAGGAAAATGCCGGCGCTGCTGCCAGACATCATAGAGACCCTGCCGGCCGCCAACACCAATGTGACGGTGAAGGCCCTGGTGGTCATCACCAATGTGATTTGTCTCATGAAGTGGGAAGAGGCCAACCGCATCACTCTGAGGCTGGTGGAGAAACTCCTGCTGCTCTTTGATGATGTAAGGCTGCCGTGGTTGCCTGAGCTGAGGTGATGGGTGAAGGACCTTCAGCCCCAGCCCTACAGGCAGCATTTGGGCAGGGGAATCCCCCTGGCTCCTCTTGCGTGGTCTTTCGGGGCTCTTCCCACTCCTCTTCCGGGGCCTTTCAAGGCTCCGGGGCCGTTGAGCCGCAGCTGCAGATCTGGCCAATGGCTCCTGCATTCAGGATCCAACCCCGGAGCATCTCCTCTCCCCCCAGCCACGCTAACGCCCCTGCTCCCTATGGGCAAGGAGCAGCTGGTGCTGAGCTCCATCTGTCCTCCTCCCTGCCAGGAGTCCAGCCAGGTGCGGGAGCTCTCCATCCGCCTCTTCAAAGAAGTGATGAAGACAGTGGTGGGGAGAAACACGAGAAAAATGGTGAAGAAAGTGAAGAGTGTCCTGCTCCCACTGTTCTTCCGTATGAGTGACCAGAACGAGAGTGTGGCCAAGGTGCAGTGACCAGCGATTGGTGTCGTGGGGAAGGGCGTGCTGACACTACGGGGGTGGCCTGGGAGTGAGGGACAGTGGAATTTTGTGTCACCGCAGGGTCCCACTGCACTGGTCCCACTGCCACTGCCCTCCTTCCTCCCTGCTGCAGAGCTGGAGGGAGAGGTGGGGACCCCCAGCCCACAGGGAAGGTTCCTGGGGCCCCAGCACGAGCAGGGATGGAGAACCTGGCACAGACATTTCTGTGGCCTGTGGCCACCAAGCACAGGAGTCCCTACAGGCTTTGTGTGCTTTGAGCCCCAATCACTGTCCCCCAGGGTGTCGGGGCCAGCTCCCAGATCGCAGGATGGCCCCAGGAATGAAGGAGGATCAAATCCCATGATCACCCCATCCCCCCAGCGCGGAGCCTGGCCCAGAGGAGGAGGATGCCAGGTCTCCTTCCCTGGGCTCTGGTGCCATCTCCCAGCCTCTGCTTTTCTCCGCAGGCTTCCCGGGACACCCTCCATGCCTGTGCAGACTTCCTGGGGTGGAGGAGGCTCATCTCCCTGGTAGAGACAGGGCAGACACATCTGATGAGAGAGTACTTGGTGAGGACAACCCCCAAATGCCCTGGCCGGGCTGGACGAGGGCCACCTGCTGTGCCCCTGGGGAGGGCTGTGCTGCTCTGCATTGCTGCCCTGCTCCAGCCCGGCTGCTCCAGCTGCATCCTCCTTCCCTGCCCTCGAGTACGCAGCCCCCAAGGGCTCTTCTCCAGGAGACCCCGGCCCATCTGGGCCCTGGCAGTGGGACGCAGGGGGTCTCAGCACCCCCAGCCCCCTCTGCCTGTGGCTCTCTCTGGCCCTCAGCCCCACGGGGCTCCTGGCTGGGAGACGGGAATCACTGGGAGGGAACAGGGGTGCTGGCAGGAGGGACTGGTCCGGATGGCTGCGGAGGGTCCGTACCAGCCCCGTGCCCTTGTGCTCCCTCAGATAGCGCACAAGAGTAGCGGGGTGGAAAAATATCTGAACCAGAGCCTGCTGTACCTGGAGAACTCTCAGGCCACTGTGCGAGAGGCAGCTGTCAGGTTCATTGGTGAGTCCCCGGGGACCCATTTCTGGCCACCCAGCCCCAGTCCCCACTGGTGGGCTCGCTGGGGGTCTTGCTGGGTTCCACTGCCCTCGGGTGCTGTCGTTCCTGGGGGACAGCCCTGCCGAGGGGGAGCAGAGCTCTGACATTAGCTCTGTCCCCAGGTCTTGCTGCACGGAACATGAGGATCCCGAGCCAGGAGAGGTTGGGGGAGATCTGTCACGGTGAGTAGGGGCAGTGCTGTGCTGTCTGGGGCTGGTGGTGCAGGGGACAGAGCCTGGGCGCCTGGGGGTCTCTGCAGGCAGTCCCCTGGGGGTTCACGTCTGCTCTGTTTCCTTCTCTTGAAGCCCTCCAGCCCTTGGAGAACGATGCTGAACCCTCCGTCAGCTCCCTGGCAGCTCAGACCATCCTCATCCTGACATCTGTAGGGCAGAAGACAAGGTCAGGATGGAGCCTGCGGTCACTGTGGTGCTGGCCCTGCTGAGCCTTGGAGAGATTAAATTCTTTTCAGGAAAATGGCCATATTTGAATACATTTTTTCTTTTCATGACAATGTATTGTTATTATTTTTGTTCAGTTATTAAACTGTTCTTACCTCAACCCAGCACTTTCCTCACTTTTACCCTTCCAATTCTCTTCTCCCACCCTGCTGAGGGGGGGTGGATGGTGCTTAGTTGCCAACTGGGGTTAAACCACAACACCAAGGGGCAATTTTGCCTTCTCGAAAAAAAACCACATCACTTTAGGTACCAGCAGTAGCATTCCCTTACTGGGTGCAAGACAGCAATAGAGAATTAATAGAATCAGAGAATCAGAATAATTCCGGTTGGAAAAAACATTTTAAGGTCAACGAGTCCGGCCGCGAACCCAACACTGGTGAGCCCACCACTAAGCCACATCCCTAAGCGCCACATCTACACGTCTTTTCAATACCTCCAGGGCTGGTGACTCCACCACTTCCCTGGGCAGCCTGTTCCAGTGCTTGACAACCTTTACAGTGAAGAAATTTTTCCTGGTTTTAGCTCTGGTGTCCAGAGAACACAATACCAGGGGAGTGAAGGAAGTATCTGACTAGGGACAGAAAGAGGGTGAAAGAGAGAGGGGGAAGGACCGACAGCAGAAGGACCCTGCCCTGTCTGGGGTCTCTCCTTCCCCCCACAGCTTCTCCCCCCAGCGCCGTGGGCAGCTCCCTGGGCAGGCTGAGTGCTGACCCTGGCCGGCGGCAGAGTCCCTGCCCCAGCACACAGCCGCTGGGTGCAGGGGCCCTGCTCTGAAGGACAGCCCTGGGCACCCCCGGCTGCACCCCCGGCTGCACCGCCTGCAGCCATCCCTGGGAGAAGGCAGCTGCCATGGCCTGTCCCTCTGACAGCACAGCAGGGAAGCCCTGTCCTCCTCCCCTCGACAGGAGGGAGATTCCTGGCTTCACCACATGCCTCCACCACCTGCAGCTGCACTGCCCTGCACTCAGAGACTGACTGTGTCAAGACCGCAACAATTTCTCCTCCAGTGAGCTCTCAGTGTTCTCCCACTCCCGTCTGCCTTTCCCCTCTCTGTGCCCGGCTCCTCTGCCCTCGGTGCCTGCAGGCAGTGCCCTCAGCCCTGCTGCCCTTTGCAGAGGAGCTGCTCCTGGGCAGAGCTGGCTCTCTGCCATGCTGACCACTTGCCCTCAGCTCCCTTCGGCCCAGGAGCCTGGCCCAGTTCCGCAGCAGAGAACCAGCCCAAGGCATTTTAATGACCCCTCGGGTGGGTTTGGTGCCGAGTCCATGAAACTCAGACAGCGATAGGAAGTTGAAGACACCTCTCAAGGAGTCAAAGTCAGAGGCAAACTCCAAAGTTTCTTGGAGCGTTAATGGGTCCCACTAGAGACAGCGCTGACAAAGCCTCCCTAGGGGCTGGGCAGAGCAGAAGACTCCTTGAAGAGGTGACATGTAACAAAGACCGGGAGCCTGCTGGGGCTCCCAGTGCCCCCAAAACTCAGCACAGAGTCAGGGGGTGCCCCAGGTTTGGCACCACTGGGGATTCCCAGGACCTCTGAGCTCTCACCTTTGTAGCTGTTATTAAGGAAACCTGTAACTCTTGTTGTGGCTGCACCCCCGGAGCCCCAAGATCTTCATTTTGTAAAGGTGTCAATCACACCAAGAAGAGCAGGTTTCTGATAGGAAAAAGCCTTGTTGTGAAAGTGTAACTGAAAAATCCGTTATTCCCCCGGCACCAGGGCAATGTCTGAGGTCCCAGTGCAGCAGATGGGTGAAGACAGTGGTCTTTACGTAGGATTTATTACAGAATCACAGAATCACAGATCATCTAGGTTGGAAAGGACCTTGAAGATCATCTAATCCAACCATTAACCTAGCACTGACAGTTCCCAACTACACCAGATCCCTAAGTGCTGGGTCAACCCGACTCTTAAACACCTCCAGGGATGGGGACTCCACCACCTCCCTGGGCAGCCCATTCGAATGCCTGACTACCTGTTCTGTAAAGAAATGCTTCCTAATATCCAGTCTAAACCTTCCCTGGTGTAACTTGAGGCCATTCCCTCTTGTCCTCTTGCTTGTTCCTTGGCTCAAGAGGCTCATCCTCCCTCTCTGCACCCTCCTTTCAGGGAGTTGGAGAGGGCCATGAGGTCTCCCCTCAGCCTCCTCTTCTCCAGACTAAACCCCCCCAGTTCCCTCAGCCGCTCCCCATCAGACCTGTGCTCCAGACCCTGCACCAGCTCCGTTGCCCTTCTCTGGACACGCTCGAGTCATTCAATGTCCTTTTTGTAGTGAGGGGCCCAAAACTGAACCCACTCATCGAGGGGCGGCCTCACCAGTGCCGAGCACAGGGGTAAGATCCCTTCCCTGTCCCTGCTGGCCACGCTAGTGCTGATACAAGCCAGGATGCCATTGACCTTCTTGGCCACCTGGGCACACTGCTGGCTCCTGTTCAGCCGGCTGTCAATCAACACCCCCAGGTCCCTCTCTTAGCAGAGGTGCAGCATTGTGCAGCCTCTGGGTGGGAGCTGACAAGTTCACAACAGCTCTGCAGTGTGGTTAGCCCAGCGCAGAGCTGTTGTGAACTTGCCAGCTCCCACCCAGAGGCTGCACAATTTTGCACCTCTGCTAATAAATCCTACGTAAAGACCACTGTCATAACTCCCCGAGGGATGAGGGGATGTTAGCCCAGATGTGTCACTGCTGAGCATGGCCATCCTCTGTCCACAATATAGACAAGCCCCAGCCTGAGAACTCATCACTTACACCTAAGAACACATAAAAACTTCAGGTTAGTCCATCAGTTAGAAGTTAATCTGCACACAGTTAGTAGCACAAACACAAGTTCAATGTAAAGGCAGGTAAATCTATAATAACTGGGATCTAAATCCCAGTTAGGTTTATCCCAGGCATATAATGACAGAGCAGCACACACACACCAGGACTTGCAATCATCAAGCTGTACCCCTGTAATTAACTACCGCAACTTCCTGACATAGTGGGGCTTTAAGTAAGAGCTTTTGAAAAGGTTATCCTTTGACTGAGTGAAGTCTTACCCTAACACGTCTCTAAATGGTGCTATTTTTGGAATAAGAAATGTCACTTCTTTCCCAAAACAGGCCCATCTGAAACTGGTCATCAGGCAGTGACACATTAGAAGAAAAGCTCTTTTCTCCCTGGGTTTAGCTGGTGTGATAAGTTGCTCAGATTCAGTTTGACCATGTAATTTGCGGACAATTGTTTGAATGGCTTAATACGTTGTGAATCAAAAGAAGAAATTCTACTGTAGGTAATTAAGATGGAATGGGTAATTATTTTTCTCTGTCTGTAAGTTCACTTTCTGAAGAAGGAAGGAGAAAACTGAGCTTTCAAATCCCTCTATTCTTTTTGCCGCAGAAGTAGTCCTCATTTGCACCCACAAATGTTCGCACATACTTATTTGTATCTTCCCTGGCCAGGCGCAGAGTCGCTTTGAAAACTGAGCCCACCTAATGAGAGGAGGAAAACAGGAGCTGGTGCTGATCAGAAAACATGCAGCTGCTCTACTGTATCTTTCTTCTACAGGTTTCTCCAAGTACTTGACAAATTTTAAGATCAACAGTAAGAAACGCTAAGGGGCAGGTAGCTGTTGTAAACCATTTTTAAACGTGGGACTTAAAATTTGCCCTGAAAGGCAAAAATTACTTAAGGCACTTGGCTGATGATCAGAGGGTACAAATCAGAAGCCTTAAATACCCAGCCTGTACAAAGCAGCTCTTCCAGCTGGTTATTCCTGACATGTCAGCGACACGTTTGACCGCACTGGTGTCTCTTATTTATTTGCTCATTTTCTGTAACCTCAGCCTGCCAAACCATGCATCTGTTTGGGCTGCTGTCAATCACACGTCAGTTTTTATTTTACTTGGCTCAAATCAAAACTGGTGTTTTGAGAAAAGGTGGCGGGAGAGCACCTGTCAAAGCACTGAAGGCGAGAGAGAAAGGCAGAGACCTAAGAGGTGCGGGAGAAATGGGTTATTTATTATCCATGAAAATGATGCAATAGTGTGCGGGAGATGCAATGAGCAGAGAAGTGCAGTGAGAGCGGCGCTGTAATTTTGGGGTGACTTGCTTGTGCCGATTTAGGAGGTGCAGAAGAGGTGGGGGGCTGAGCTTCAGTCTTCAGCAGCGCAAGGAGGTCTAAGCAGCAGGTCAAGGAATAACAATGTAGAAAGGCCAAGGAAAATCCCCCATCTCATTCCCCTTGACAAGCCACTGCTTTGCAGGTGTGAGAGACTGAAATGTCCTATGACTGCCTCAAAGCTTGCTTGTGTCTGTGCAAACCTCCAAGAGAAGCTGCTGCGGCCTGTGAATTGGTCTGGGGGATGTCTCCCAGAGAAGCGGGTGTGTATTGAAGGATGCACCCCCCCACTTCTTTGTGGTTGCATTGTCCGGACTCTTTAGACAAGCCTCAAAGGGGCAGAGCTGTGCTGAGCTGGCCCCATCCTGTAGCCGTTTGTGGCTCTATTGTGTGGGCCAGACCCCATGCCTGCATGGCTAATGAACTGACAAGAGGCAAACGTTCCTGCCCTGAAGCCAGCTGCAACAAAACCTGTGGGAAAAGAGAAAAAAAACCTAAAGGTGAGCAGAAATTCTAATCAGTGGATACAATGGACTTAAAAAGGCAGCAGAAAATTTTGCTCAACGTGCATCTACCATTGAAGCCAGATCCGTGTGCACCCACCACCGAAGAACTGAAGACTGAGGACCAACGGGACGCTGCTGGATCCATGGGGGTGACTATTCTTGCAGCCCTATCCCACATCCTTGCTTTATTTCTGCCTTTTCCTTCCATTCTGTCCTATCACTACCCCTGTTCACTTCTTTAATAATAAAAACCTGTTTGGGGTATATACAGCATTTGGCCTCGTTTGTGTCTTAATCTCGCTCTTGGGATCGTATCGAAACTCCCCCGACATTGGATCGGGACAGCAGGTCAAATTCAGGGGACGTGAGGATGGTTGTGCTCCTGTGCCCAGAGCTGCTATGCACTGGTCCCCTCTGGCTGGTGCACTGGGGACCCCACAAACACAGCCCAATCTGGGGGCACAGGCTGAAATGGGGGGGGGGGGGGGGGGGTGTGCTGGTGTATGAACCGAAGCACTGATGTGCCACAGGATGGTGATCCCTTCATGGCAGGGAGAGTCGCTGGAAGTGTCTCATTTTACTGGGGTGACACCAGAGCCCCAGATCCACGCTGGCGGTGAGCAGTTTCTATGGTAGTTTATATGAGCTAAAAAAACCCCACACAGATCTTGTATTGACTTTGGACTCAGGTGACTTTTCTCCTAATAGGGATTTTTAAACCTGTGTAGGAATTATTTTGCTCACTCTTGAGAGACTTCACAATTTCTCATTCATTATTTTAAATTCTGAGATGGGATTTTTTTCCCCATATTTTGTGTAAAATTCTGAGGAGATGCAATAGCTTTGGAGATTGCTCAAACCTTTTGGGTTTAATGACGGAAATGTCTCCCTCCTGTTTTACTTTTTAAAACTGAATACCATTTTAACACCAAAAAAAAAAAAAAAGCTAAAATGAAAATTCACTTCAAATGGAAAATCAAAACAGTTTCACTCCATGTTTTTTTCAGATAAAGTGTGATTGAAGTCAACATGTTCTAAGCAACATCTCACTCATCATGAAATGGCATCTTCTGACAGGACATTTTTTCATAAAATGAGCACTCAGTCTGGGATTCCTATATAAAGATATTAAATGTGAATATCTGGTGGATCTGAACGTAGAGAGGAGACACAAATTATAACTAGCGTGGACCAATGATTATTCTTCTTTCCTGTCTTAAAACAAAATAACTTATAATCATCCAGAGTAGCCGGAGTCTTCTGCTCAGTATCTTCATGAACACAACAGATACAGTTAGAAAGCTGTAGTTGGCTCTTGAAAATAGGGGCAATGAACCGAAACAATTGAACAAAAATAGGTGCCAATAAGAGCTAAGAGACTACACATTTTTTGGTTCAATGGCCAAATGGAAAAAAAAAAAAATACATTTTGAGTTAACCTGAATTGAAAATTTTTCAATTTTTCCAGTGAAGCAAAAAGTTGAAAAAATTAATGGCAGATTGCTTTTCTTTTTAAGCTTTTTTAATTTTCTGTTCCATTTCTTTTTCAATGGCTTTTCGGGGAAGTTTCAGAGCCTATTTGATCAACCTACAGTCTTGTAGTGGAAAAAACAAGTTTTGCCCAAAAGTATTTTGTCCATTGCCAAGTGGTATGAGGAAAATTAAGTTAGACCTTCCAGAGGTGTGAATTGCATGAGCTGTGTTCAGAAAATAGTGTTGATTCATTTCAACTGAGAATCAGCCTCCCTATCCTTGAGAGGACCACGTTATTTTCTGCTCTGACACTCTCTGGCGATCGATCACCAGCGCTGCTCTTCCCAGGGTGTCCTTGCAGACAATTAGTTTGAGGACAAGACTCTTCATTCTGGTTACTGGAGCTCCCAATGAGGTGGCTGTTTTGGGAAACAACTCACAATGAAAATAAACCAGACCAGATGCCAGACCAGACACCAGGGAATTCTTTAACACTCATTTGTTTGTTGTTTTTTTTTGTCTTCTGCAAAAGAAGCAGATTTAGTTACACCAAAATGTTTGGTGAGTCCGTATTTATGTTACTGAATCTCCCACTTTAAAATATTCTGAAGCGTTTAGAAAGCATAGCTTTGATGTCCGCAGAGCTTTGCTTCTTCAAGTTTCCTTTCAGAAATTGTTTCACATTTACCTAATCTGTCATCAGAAGACTAGGAAGCAAACCAAAACATTTCTTTTCAAGATCACCATAAACCACATTTAATTCAGAATTTCGAGTGCACCAAACATGCAAAAATTTTGATCAAACCTTTAACTAGATTATGAATCAGCTTTTTCTGAAGTTATGGAATACCTGACCAGCCAAAAGCAAACCCTGTTTTCCACCCAGCTCTGGCCATGGGAACCAGCAGGGTGAATAGAATTTTGTTTGCTCACTCTAATCCCGGTGCCTAAATCTGCCTGCAGCCCAAACCCAGCTGCCAGGGGGAGAGGGCAAGAAGCCCTGGGGAGTTAATGTCCTCCAAATCTGCCTTCAAAGCCTTGCAGTTTTCCACCACTACCACATTGTTATCCCTTAGCTTAGGCTAGATTTTCTTGCTATCCAAAGAAGCACTCGAGCTTTCTGCAAATCCTGCCTGGCTTTGGTCTTCAGCATCTCCAGCTCTCTGTGAGGGCCAGGATGGCTTCATGGGCCCCAGGAGATGGTGTGTCCTTCACGGCCCTTGACGGGGCTGAGGCACGAGGAGCTGCAGCTCAGCAGGGATATTTCGCAGTGGAGCCCCGTGACGCAGAGGCACGTGGTGGCGTGACTTCACGGCAGCCCTTGCTCCTGTAATAGGCAGTTCTGTGGCTGCAGGCATGCCCAGATGCCACTAGAAGGATGACCAGTGCTGATTTTCACATAAAAATGTGTTTCCCCAGCAGACTTACTGAATGGCATTTGCCCAAATCCTCCCCCTCCCCCTGATCTCTTCTCCACCCCGACCTGCTCCACTCCCCCAGAGCAACACATGGTTTCCTAGCAGATGACTCTCTAACGATGACAATTCACCTGGCACACAACTTATGGCTGAGTTTTATATTAAATGTTCTGTGTGGCCCGGAACATAATAGACTTTGTGAGGCTGACTTTGCAGGCTGACTTTGTTGTGAAAAAAAAAAAAAAAAACCAACCAAAAGTCACCACCTTGAATTGCATGTGATGTGAGTGCTTTCTTCTCAGTAAATCAAGCTGTTATCTTT
The DNA here is from genome assembly GCF_031877795.1 of Strix aluco. Taxonomy (NCBI): domain Eukaryota; kingdom Metazoa; phylum Chordata; class Aves; order Strigiformes; family Strigidae; genus Strix; species Strix aluco. The sequence goes on along the minus strand of NC_133942.1, from coordinate 2,630,642 downwards.
CCAAACTCCTTCTCAGCACCCTCCCTTCTTATATCCTCCAGGCCGTCATCTTTTTGAATATGATATTCCTTAGGGTACATAATTACCAGGAAGTTGCATACAGAATTTAAAGAGAGACCTTCTGATTCTGTGCCTCGATGGGCTAGTGACATTTCCAAGAGAAACTTAGCTGAACACCAGGGTAAAGCTCCCGCTGTTCTTTGACAAGTTTAATAAGATCTTTATTGTTTGTAAAATAGCCTGACCTTAGCTTTACCCTCACCACCAAGGGGAAGGGGAAGAGATAGCTGGATTATAACAACGCCATGAAATAAAACTAATAAAAATATACTTTAAGGGAATCTGTGGGATAGAGAAGCCAAGGACTTGGGTGGTGGCTTCCTCCAATGCACTAGGGAGTAGGGCAGGTTAGGAGTTTGGGTCTGGCCTGGCAGATGGTTCTGGGTTCCTCTGCCAGGCTGGGAATCATCTGCCCTAATTTAGGTGTCCAAAAATAAAGGATAAACTCTTAGCTAGTCAATCCAACCTTTCTTTACACTGAGTGGAGAGGAACTGAGACCTTCAAGGATTCATTCACCTCCCCTAATATTAGTCAAAACACTTTCTAGAGTACCTGGGACTGTGATGAAATGATCATAAATAGTATGTATAGTTATAATCCAGTGTTTCCTCAGGAAGATGAGCTCAAGCTAGTTTGAGAAATGAGGTCCAGCACACCTTAGAAATGAAGGCCCAGGTTTCCTTTGGAATGAGAGATAGGCTTTCTTAATAATCAGAGTCTGGATGAGGACTGGAGTCCAAAGACAGTAACATGAGACCAAATAGTCGAGGCAAGGAAGTCCAGACTTGCTTGAAAACTGGACCAAATAAAACTTGAGTCACTTGTCTGATACGTAATCAGGAACTGGGATCCAGCTCATCTTGAAACTTATTCCAGAATTGCAACTTGAGCTCTGAAGCCTAATGTGTCTGGGAGTCCAAAGGACTTAGGAGTTTTTTAGGTTTTTGAGTAGTTCACCCGATTTCAGGCTTTACAGCCCAGTTTTGCACTTAATGCTCTCCTGAGGTGGCTTCTTCAGACACAGCTGACATTTGGAAGGATTTTAACTTGCTGCTTTGCAGACTGTTTCTTGTTTAGTTTTTGGAGAGGTTTCCTCTTTATAGTATTTAGCATTTAAATGGAAAATGGAAGGAGGAGAAAAAGCAGCATTTTGGATTCCCACAAACCAGATGCCTGAAACAAATCATTGCTTCATGGCCAGCTATTAGTGAGCAGGGCTGGGTAAAGAGACAGTGCAAAACTTCTAAGTAGCTTTGCTGCTCAAAACGTGTTTCTGAGGAGCTTTGCAGCTTTTGTTGAGACCCACAGGGATGGGATAAAGTAGCAACAAGCAAGTCGTTGCCCAGCAGCAATCCCGAGAGCAGCAGGAGGCAGAGAAATGAAGAGGAACGGAAGATGTAGGCTCACAGCTCCTCCAAAACAGGCAGTTTTGACCGAGGTACTTGCAGAGAAGCAGAGAGATGCCAATCACCAGCATTTTCCATATCATCTAAAGAGATATATGTCAAAACCGAAGGGGTGGGTGAGTCGCATCTGCCTTGGGACCTGCTCTGTTGCTGCCAGCAGAGTAGAGATTAGGTTTATGGAGATTGTGCACTATATAATGGTGGGAAGAAATCTAGATATGCTGGAGAACATAGTCTGTGTGCAAGGCCAACATTACGAACTGGAGAATCAAGCTGAAAAACCTAGGATGTGATTGAATAAGGACAAGCATCAAGCCTGCACCTAGGAAGGGTAATCTGTTACTGTGGGATGAAGAACAGCTGGCCTGGCAGATGTTGCGCAGGAAGGGATAGGGAATTTGTAGCTGATGTAAAGCCACATATAATTCAGCCATGCCAGGCATAGAAAAAAAGTGAATGTAATGGGAAGCATAAGTAACAATATCAGCCACGAGGCACATGGGTGATCCTTCCACCAATAAAGCCACATGTGCATCTGGTTTTTAATGCTGTACTTTAAGTGAACTATGGATCGACAGGAAGGCATTCAGAGGACAGCAACAGGGGCTATCAGCAACCCTCAAAACATGGCATAAAGGTAAAAGCAATACATAGGAACTGTTTAACCTGAAGAAGAGATGGCAAAGGTACAATCTTCAAATATGAAAAGGGCAAAGAATAAGGGAAGAACTTATTCTTCATGCTCCTGGTGAACAAGTGAAGAAGAAATGGGCTTAAATTCCAGCAGGAAAGATTCAGGTTAGACATCAGAAAGACTGTCTTTAAAGCTGGTATTGTGGAGTGCTGGAGCTGATTGCCCAGGGAAGGTGTGGAGCTTCCACTGCTGAAAGGCTTCAGGAAGCTACACAATATCTGTCAGGAGTGGTTTAGGCAGCATTTTCTGGCTTGAGGCAGAGGAAAGACCCACTGACTTCCTGAGATCCTTCCCTGCCCCTTTTTCTTTCTTCCACTTTTAAGTTTCTGATATTTCCCAGCTCAGAGGACTCTCAGACAAAGCACTGCTGTCAGAAAATAAGCTCCTCTCCCCTGTTTATCAGAGTGAGCAAGAAACCATGGCACTATCAGAATTTCAAATGTAATTTTACTCAGTGGTCAGGACCTGAAATATCTGAGGCTTAAATATGGGCTCAAACCTAGTTATTTTGGTTTTCAAAATTGCCACAAATGCAGATGTCCCTGTGTTGTTAACTGCCCAGTAGAGAGTAACAGGTTTGGTTTAATTTGTGTGCTCTGATGCACAGTTCACACAACATGGTACAGTTCAGGTTAAACACCCAGAAACAGAGGTTACCCACTTCTAATCTGAGCAAATTGTGGAGCTGTACCTTACTGCTGAACTACTAATCTCTTTGTGGACGTGAAAAGGATTTTTATTTTGGTTTTGAGATTTTTTTACATCTCTTTTTAACATACAGAGAGCTTCATTCTCTGTTTCCAATTCCTAACTCAGGTACAAACCATTGAAAAAAATGTGGCCAATGAAAGGAGATCTCACAGCTTCAAAACTATTCCCAGTCTGACCTGGAAGGCCTATGAAACTCCAGGTTGGGTAGAGCACTCTCCCAAATGTTCACACGCCCCTGTAGAAACATAAAGAATGGAGATCTGAGAGCTGTTCAGCAGATCCAGAGAGGATGTGAATCTGCTTCAGATCTTAGTTATTAGCCCTCAACTTCTAAAGCAAACTATGTGAATGCCTATTTTTAATCTTGGTGTTGCAGCTCTCAGTTTTTATGTTAAAAATGCCAATAAAGCTCATCCCAACAGCACTGGATGAATTCTGCAGAAATACATGGGATTTAGGATTTGAGATCCATGGGAAACACTGGTATTTCTGCCTTAATCTTTTTTCTGCCCATCAAAATAACCTAAAAATAATAGAAATATGATTACAAACACAATAAAAAGCTCAATCTGGAAGATTTCAAAATTAATGAAAATTCTGACCCTATTCTTTTGCAGCTGTTAAAGCTGCTCGCTCCACTCCTGTTGAGCCATTTTGTTTTGAAGGCAGACTGCTTCTCGTTCAGCCCATAACAGAAGGTTTCACATCTGAAATTCTACGTGTTTCCAACAATAAAGGGATCCTAGAGAATAAAAGTTTAAAAGGAAACGAAAACAAAACCAGGAAGTTGTAATGAGCTGAATGTCATTCCCAGAGCTGGCTGCTCCGAGAACCTGAATGTGGGCAGCAAAATATCCTCCCTGTTCAACACATTACTGAAAGGCTGCAGGCTTCGGCTTGGGCCAGGTTTGCCATCAGTACATCACGCCTTGATTGAACTTTAGAAGCTACTGCACAGGCTGAAGGTCAGAATCAGAGAGCTACAGCAAACAGCAGCGTCAGGGTCAGTGCTTTTGTGAGACATAGGGAGGCAGGCTGGAAACGGCATGAATGAGCTATTTGACCAGTTCTTCAGAAAACACCACCTATGCCCGGAACAAGCAGGTGGGAACATCAGAGGCCAACCCACATTACAGCCAGGGCCACCAGAAGCTTATTGGCAAGTCTCCAGTCTTCATGGGAGAGACGCAGTTCTTAGCAGCTCTCCTAAGGAGCTGTGGAAGATGCAGTTTCATTGTATCAGCACATTTAAAAATGTCAGTGCCAATTGGAATAAAATGCTACAGTGCTGTAACAGGCACAGTAGTTAATAACAGTAATATTATTATGGAGTTAAGTGCCTACATTAAGACACTGCACTCACAGGGCACAGCTGCTTGAGAAGCTTGTTTCTGCTCGTTGAGTGCCTTTCTTTGAGACGTTAATGCGGATGTGCTGTGCATGGCCCTCAGGGAGGTGTGGACAGTGCTCTGGAAGTGTTAAGTATCATTCTGTTTGTTTTCTGCCACCATCCAGCCCAAGGAATTTGTCTTCTCTAGCCTGACCTTTCCTTCCCTGCCTCCACCAGCTTTTCAGGGAGTCTATTTCTCAGGCTCTGTGAACATAATCCCTGCCCCAGAGAGATGGTTCCCCATAGCTCTGGGAAAAGTAGCTTGTCTGTTCTGCATCATTGTCCACAATCCTCTGAAATTCACTGGAATAGCATGTCTGTGGCCAAAATGCATCCGCCTTCCTCCCTCTATGTACCCACTTCCAGGAAAGGAGCAGCAGATGTCCCACAGGCAGCGCTTTCTAGTCACAGCCCAGCTCAGCCCGTGGGCGGTGAGAGGTAGAAAAGAAAAACCATTAGACTTTCTTTGTAAAGCAGGTTGGGGTCATCTCATTTATGGAAAATGCTTGGGGAGATGGACACAAACAGTATTTCTGTTTTAACATTCCCAATAGCTCCCAGGTGTTTTGGCAAAGCAATAGAGGTAGAGTTAAAGAAACAAAGGCAGCAAAATCTAAACCAGAAAAAGTGACTAGCAGAAGGTGCAAAGAGATCGTAGCAGTTCTCCCATGTCCTGCTGTGGGAGAAACAGGACAACCACCGTCCATCCTGCAATCTCTACCTGTCAGACCAGCTCTTCTCTCTTCCACAGCTGTAGGTGGAACAAGAAAGGAAGGGGTTGGATGTTGGATGAGCAGCAGCAGAGGCATCTTAGCACTGCCAGTGTTTGGCGTTGGAGCGGAGGCATTTGCTGGGTTTAGGGGGGTGGCCTGTATTCAGTACACAACACTTTCTCACCCAGCAAACTCACAATTTATTTGAGAGGATGCCAAGAAAAAAAAAAAATTCTTTGGTGTGGATATAATGCTAACAGGGCAGACAGCTTTGAAGGGAACATACAGGAGAAACGCGTATGAATACGTTTCACAGGGTTAAGCTGCAAACCCACACACTTCACCAGACAGATAGAAAAAGCACACGGGCTTTGTAGTGAAAAGGGAGATGGAGCGTCCTGCTGACCCATGATGGAAAGACCATATCAACTGTTAACAAGGGGGCTGACTTCTCTGCTCTTAGCCCGGCACTTAAGGGCAGGATGCATCTATCCTGCATCTCTTCTCCAGGTCAGCGACCTGCTGTTACATGCAAATATGCCGCGGAAGAGGTCAGCAAAGGAGTAAGTACCAAAGGGCTGCAAGAGAAGGGAGGAGCAATCCAGCTGAATGTCAGGAGCCAAAATGAACCTCAAGTTTTCCAGGCAGAAAGGCTGGCAGCCTGAGAAATGATTCTTAGTTACACCTACAAGAACTGGTGCCAGACACGCAGCTGATGGGATGGCTGGGCACAAAGGAGTGAAATATCGACCGGTGGATTCTTCAAAGACGGGAATAGCAGAGGCCCATCAATCCAAGTCACCAAGGGAAGGAGAGTTATTGTCTTGCACACACTCTCGCTCACACACATACAGAGACTTGCAGTTGCTTTGCCAGTTTGGCTCTAGTCTTCCACTGACTCATAATCCAGCTACTCGATCATTTCTAAGTAAAGGGCTGTCAATGCATCCCACCAGCTTGATCAAAGAAATGCTTCAGTTCCAGATAATCCCACCAAACCTTTCTGTTCATGCAATGCTAAGATCAGGCTGGCTGTGTTCCCTCTGTAGGCACTGGAGCAAGAGATGATTTTCCCCAGGGGCCAACTGATCCTTTCCTAACAAAGGCGCTTTGGATAGTGTGCTGAGCTGCCCTTGGCATGTCTGGATTTCCCTAGAGAGCCTAGCTGGCCAGCTGAGATGTGGACTTGAGTTGCAGCAGTTGATATTGCTCTCCAAGTGATGGCAGCAGTCCTCATTCTGATACCATAAAAGTCGGTCGGAGAAGAACTCTCTAAAACTCAGAAGTCAGAGTGTTAGAAAGCAGGCATTCTTTATTTCAGCGCTGCGTGCATGGGGGATCTCTCCACCAAACATGCACACCTTAAGCCAGTGAAACCCCGACTTAAATGCAGGTATCTCATACATATCCACGAGGTCTTACAATACAAACATACATATTCATAATGATGTGTAATTAGTCCTAGAATTTTCTGTATTAACAGTCTCTTCCGTCTTGTCTGAGACGTGATGTGTATCCTTGAGATTGATGTCATCCGCTTATCAACATTGTCATGCTTTCCTCCATCTTATCAAAACGTGACATGATGCGCATCCTTGAGCGGTGCCATCTTCCTTGGTTCTCGGTTTGATGTGTGATGCATATCCTTGAATGGGGAGTCATCCTTTGGGTTGCAAATCACAGGTGCCCCTTGTCTGCAGGGGGGGGGTGCAGGTGTCCTCCATCTCCGGGTATGCAGATCTCCTCCATCTCCAGGTGTCAGAGGCCCCAGTCCTTTGTCCTTGTTTTAAAATTCAGAAATGCCTTGCTTTTACAGCTCAGAGATGCCTTGCTTTTACAGCTTAAAGGAATTTTAGTTTAAAGTATAATTTAAGTTTACTATAGCTGACTATTTTACAGTTATGCTTAACTTTCTTAATATACCTATATCAATTCAAGAAAATCTCTTTTTCCTGCTCTTTGCCTTTCAAAGTAGCTGCAGGAAAGAGAAATGTTGCTTTGGGGCTACTGCAGTGGCTGTCTCAGAAACCATGGATTCTCTTGGTAGATCTTCCATTGTCTTCTTTTCCTCTGTGTCTCTAGACCCTGCCACAACACAGCATGATGGATGTTCCCTTTTTGCCACCCTTCTTTTGTTTCCTCCATTTGGATAATATTAATGTAAGGCTTCCTCAATGTAACTGCAAAGTTAGAGGCTCTTTTCTAACATTTTGGAGGTCACAGCTTTGCTTTGCTAGGATCTGTGATTTTCACAGAAGGTAGCTGTACACTGTCCAAGCACAACAGTCTCTAGTTACCTGCACCACCATCACTGCTCCAGGCCGCGTGTCCTTCTGGGCAAGAAGTCCCACTGTGCAGCAATTTTCCCGTGTTCTAAACACAAGTGTTATTCTAGTGGGATCAGCATACACATATCCTGAAGGGATGTTATCCTCATAAAACAGCTTTTTGATATAAAGTCATGGGAGCAGAATGCCCAAAGTCACCTGACCAATGTGGAGAACTCCACTGACACCAGCCAAACCCACAAGCCACCTTATTTCATTGATCTACAACACTTTCACTGCCAGAGACCTGCAAACGCTACCAAAATGGCAAGATCTGAGCTAAGAAAGACCCAAAGTGCTACTGTCCACCTGACGCCTCCATTGCCTTCTGCTCAGTGAAGGTATTCTGTACTTATTCAAGCCTACAGAAGCAACAATTGTCCCTAACCTCATGTCCTCGGACAAAATCTCCATTGGCTCAGCAGTTCAGCAAGGTCACCACACTCCACTGCCTGGGGAACACGCTGCTGTTTAAGACTTGCTGAGCAAGCCCTATAAAAATTAACGCATTTTTGATGGGGAGACAGTAGGGCACAATTAATGAACACAGCCAGTGAAAGGGGGGAGGGGGGATCAGGGGAATAGATTTGCTAAATTGACAGCATATAAAATGTTTGTTCCTGCCTGAAACAGCAAGATTGGCAAACTCCATCATGGGCCAGTAACTTGGGTTCAGTGAGAAGGCCACAGACCCGTAAATTGTACATCATCTATATTCAGATGTACAGGCTTGTAGCCTCTCTGGTGCAGTGAGCCCGGTAATGAAAGACTTTAGAGCTGCCTGAGATACAAGATCATGCCCTGGTTGTTGTAGCTCTGATAAGATTTTAGGTGAGAATTTATTTTGTTAATGACATTTTCAGTGCATACCTCTCCTGCTCATTCAAGGGTTACTGTGTATGCTTTCTGCAGAAGTGAGAACTTCGAGGGATGTTCAGGAGAGACTTTTATCCCATGAGTAAAACCAGAATAACTGAACAAAGCAAGGGAGTATTTGTTATCAAATAATTTGGCCCAAAGAAAGATACAGCATCATGCAAAGCTTGCCCAAAACATTTCTAGTGCTATCACATTATATCACATTATTATATATCACATTATTATGATATATTATATATCACATTATTTTTTGCTCAGAAAAGTTAAAAAGGAATCTGCTGAGGCACATATTTTACCCTCTGCTGTATATTGCTCAAGTGGCTGAAAACTTTCTACCAAATTTTTTTCTCCCCATTTTAGGAACAGACATCTCTTTGGCGGTGAGTGTGTGCAGACCTGTGTTGTCGTTAAGCAGGGGAGCTCAGCTGCTAATTTGTTACTGCAGAGTGTTTCACAATCATGAGGAAAACCTTGTCAACACAAGTCCTCACCACTTCTCACATCCCTTCCCCTTCCTCCCTCTAACGGAGGAGGTCCTTGTGTGATGAAGCACAGCCTGGGCCGTGCTGGTGATGGTCCTGGCCATGCTGAAGGCTGTGTGCTGCCTCCTCCCATCCCCATGCTGCATGTTAGTGCTGCTGTCTAATGTGTTTCTGTGTGTTCTGCATGGTTCAGAGGCCTCATAATGGTGCTGCTTGCTCACTCCTGAAAGCAGAACCAATTCCCCCAGGGATGAAAAATTCAAAAAGTAAAGCTCACCAGATATTAAAATGTCTTCCACCAAGCAGATCCTTTCTTGACTCCTGGAGGATGGGAATCACTGTCATTTCCCCTGGCCCCATCTCTCGAAGACACCTACCTTCACCTACTGATCGTGGGTTGGGCAGACATTCACATCCACAGGAAGACACCTCTGGGAGGCAAATACTCAGGGGCTGGAGGACTACCCCCTTGCATCTCTTCTTGGCAGTGGCTTTCTTCATTCATTAGGTCTGACATCTGCTATTGATAGCAATTATAATAAATAATGAAACATTTCACTGGCTGTGGCTGGCGTTCTGTCAGCAGTTTCCCACTGAAGTCTGGTTGATGGTATTAGTGGTAGCACAGAGGAGTTATTTAGGAAGCTGTACTGGATTAGGGGAGCAGTGGGATCAACAGATCTCATTGCCATTTGTGCTAGGACCTGCTGTGAAAATGCAGATGGGGAGGAGAAGGAACCTGTAGAGACATGATGGATGGTGAAGCTGCACTAAAGGGACGAGCTCTAAGAAAATAGTTTAAGGTCTTCCCCCTCCCTGTTCTACCTGTTTATGAAGTGTCTTACAAAAATTTCACAGCCTTAAGTCCTAGGATTTTCAAACAAGGCCAAGTTCTGGATTTTGATTTGTCACATCATTGGGCACCTGGATTGCTCAGGCACCAAACTTTCCTCAAGGTGTGTGCCTACATCTTGCCTGCACAGAAGCACCCTGGTGGCCTAGCCTTGCAAAATCAAGATGCCCAGCTCTTCTTGCAGAGCGATAAACACTGGATGTGCACAGGAGGCATTCAAGGCTGTCCTATTTTAGGAGGCATCTAATCATTAGGCTAAGGACAGAGAATTGCATTCCTGCAGCAGAGTATACTTTGAAGTCCCTGGGGTGCTTTTGAGAATGCTACACACCATTCCCTTCAGGTCTGTCAAAACTCCCAACCTGTTTTTCTGCAGAGAAGCTTGCAGAGGAGACACTGTCCCTTGCCAGCACCACAGTTATTTGTTCCAGGAACTCAGCCAGGCCCTGAGCTGTCCTACTGCTCTTTATATGGCAAACACAAAGGGCTGGTTTTATGGTCCTTGCAGAGGAGTAATGCACAGTGCAGGACTCCCCTGCATCTCTGAAGAGCTCCCTTGTAAGGAAAGGTTTCAAAAGTGTGCATCGTTCCTCTGGACACATCCTAGTTAATCTCACTCTCCTATGAAGACAGCCTGCTAAACTGGGTTTGGGGATGTACCTGCCTCTCTGCACTGGGACAGTGGCCCAGAGTGACCACCTCAGATTTGTGCTGTTGACAATGGGGGTGAAACAAACCCCATGCCTGATGAGAGGTTGTCCTGTGGGACCTGGGTGCAGAGCACTGGGAGCAGTAAGGCACTGCAAGGCTGTGCATGAGCACTGGGAGGACGAGGTTCATTTATTATTGCTCAGATTATCTGTACAGACTTAGGTTTGGTGCTTTGGTTCCTCTAAAGATGCTCATCAGTTTGCTACTGTATATAAATGAAGAGATTAGGAAGGGGGTCCTCAGACATCGAGGGGTTATGAAGCTCTTTCCATGTCCAGTCAAGGCACTTGTGGGGTTCTCAGTTACGGTCTCCTTCTCACCATATGAATGTTTGACATTTCATAAGCTGCTTTCTCCTGACAGGCTAAGAGAGATAATTCTGAGTCATTTCCCATGAGAAGTGAGGGAGAGTAGGGAGTCACAGGGGTTTCTGGTTTTTTTGGAAATGTCTTGGAACATGCTAAAAAAATAAATGTCTGAAATTTCAAGCTTGTAACTTCATTTAAAACTCTCCTGTCCTCAAGACTTTACTGTTGTTTTAAAGTTCTTGTGACCTTTATTTTCTGTCTTTAGTTTCCTAAGTAATAAAACTGTAAGGAGCAATATGGGATTTGGGGGGCTTTTTTTTTTCCCACTTGAGACAGAATGGTATTTGAAGTCACAATCTGAATGAAGCAAGATTTAAGCTGAAGAGAGTCTGTAGCAGTCCTGGAGCTGACTGATAACAAAACAAACAGTCAGTTATTAGAAGACACAAATCACTCTAAAAGGTTAAGTACTGAAAATAATAGCCATGCAAACCTTGAAGGAAGGGATGTCAGAGGCAAATGTCATTAATTGACTGGTGAGATTTTTGGCTACAAGTTACTGGGGAAATATCTTTCTTTTTTTTTAAGCAAAGAAAAAATATATTTGCCTCTATTATCAGTGGCAGTGGTGGTGTATGGTGATTGCTGTTGTTGACTGTTTCTGGGTTCAACGTTAATTCACTATTCCAGTGGATCCAAAGTAATTATTCTTTCCTGTAATTTCTCTATTTTATTTTATTTATGCATTTGGCATTTCTGTAGTGCTCTTACTCTCTATCTGAACATGAAGCAAGATTAAAAATGATCAACAATTAAGAACTCTGGGAAATAAATGAAGCATATTGAATCTCACAAACTGCCTGTACATGCTCATCGGGCGAGGTGGATGAATGGATCAGGTATCCGGGTGGAAGAAGCATCTTTCAGTGCCCTGTCAGCACACGCAGCAAAACCCTGTACCTTGCCACCACACGGGAATAGTAAAGTCCCAGGCAACACTAGAAAACACTTGGGGAGCCAGGCTGAAAAGAAACTAATGAAAAACTCGTTTTCACAGGTTTTTTTTAAAGTGTCTCTTGAAGTATGAGGCTTCGAAATGGCTTGGGAGTCACACCGACATGGATGTTTGAGGCGTCTCCCTGTTCTCACAGTGCTGTGAATCACACTCAGCCTGTTTTGCTGAAGAAATGTAGCCCAAAATCATGGGACCTTGCAAAGCTTTGCTTAGCCTCTGTCCATCAATGCACAGGCATACAGCCATGGTGTATAAATAAGCACAAACATCTACATCCTCCAGACACCTGGAAATTCTTCAGAGGTCTTCTCTTAATTGTTCCCTTCTTATGACATATTTCTTTGATTTCTGCATCATTTGTCCAAATAGAGATGATCCTTTTGATCCTTGAACAAGTAATTCTGCTCTACACTACACTACATGCTCCATTTTTCAGAATGAAAGAGAAATATTAGACCAGGACCACTACCCATTGAGGTTAGTACCTTGTGCCGCTGTCGTGGTTTAACCCCAGCCAGCGACTAAGTCTCACACAGCTGCTTGCTCACTCCCCTCCAGTGGGATGGGAGAGAGAACAGGAAGAGTGAAAATGAGAAAACTCATGGGTTTATATAAAGACAGTTTAATAGGTAAAGCAAAAGCCGCGTGCCAGCAAAGCAAAAGAGGGAATTTGTTCATTACTTCCCATTGCAGGCAGGTGCTCAGCCATCTCCAGGACAGCCGGGCTCCATCACACGTAACCGTGACTTGGGAAGACAAACGCCATCGCTCCAAACATCTCCCCCTTCTTCTTCATCCCCCAGCTTTATGTGCTGAGCATGAGGCCATGTGGGCTGAGACATCCCTGGGGTCAGTTGGGGTCAGCTGTCCCGGCTGTGCCCTCTCCCAGCTCCTTGTGCACCCCCAGCCCCTCGCTGGTGGGGTGGGGTGAGAGGCAGGAAAGGCCTTGGCTCTGTGTAAGCCCTGCTCAGCGATAACGAAAACATCCCTGTGCTATCAACACCGTTCTCAGCACACATCCAAAACACAGCCCCATACTAGCTACGATGGAGACAATTAACACTATCCCAGCCAAAAAGGGCACAGCCGCACAGCCAGCATCCCCAGAAACTCCAGATGAAGACATTCAGGAAAACGAATCTACGTTATATGCCAAATGCACGAGTTAAACTGTTTTAAACTCTTTTAAACTCTTCTGTATCAACCCTTTTATTCAGAGCTGAAGTGGAATAAATTGCTGCAGCACACTCCAGTTCCAGAGGTTTTCTCTTCCCAGTGAAATTGCAGCAAACAGCATGAATTTCTAGGACACTAGCTGCTCTGTAGGGACTCTCCACAGTAAGGCCAAATTTTGTGCTTTCACAGTAGAGTAAGCAGCAGAAAGTTACTCTAAAACACATCAAAAATAGCCACATGGGAAAGAAATGTATTACTTGTTCACCCCTTCCCATTCTCTGCATATCAGCCAGCCCAAGGACAAGCGAGCTAAATTTGGGCTGCTCTGCTCCTAAATATGAGTGTTTACACAATGATTTAATGCAGTTCAGCTAATCCACTTGAAATCCCCAACCTTAATTATTTGCAATTATTAAATAGTGGATTAAATTTCTCAGCACCCCCTGTGGAGATGAACTTTACATGAAAAATCTTTCAGCTGCATCATGTTTGTTCTGCAAATGGCAAACATGAATCTGGGGAGGGAATTGACCAAAAGAAGTCACAGAATCATAGACCGGTTTGGGGACCTTAAAGATCTTCCAGTCCCAACGCACCAGCCATGGGCAGGGACACCTTCCACTAGCCCAGGTTGCTCAAAGTCCTCCCAAACCTACTTCAGATGTTGGTAAGTAGTGCATACTTTGAGGTACGGACGGCTTCTCAGGCTGGCTCCTACAATTTGTTCATATTCTGCTCACTGGGACTTTGATCCTTTTTCATTACACATTAGCAGTTATTACCTGCCCCACACTCCTTGAACGGGGTTTTCTACTGCTGGTGACAACACACTGACTTTTTCATTCTCCATATGTGCATCTTTGGATTTAATAAGACCTCACATCTCACTCCTGGTTATGATGTGTCATTAGCTGTAATTAGAAGTTAAAAATTAATCAGTATTTTTCTCAGAAATGTAGATGTGAACAATATAGTTATAATTTCATTCTCATTTTTCCTTTTTATATCACTCAAGGCTTAACCATTAGAATTAAAAAAATTACTTTTTGCTTCACTTCTCATTTAGTCCAATACTCCACTGGTAAAGAGAGAGGAAAAATAGAGAAAGGAAATAGAAACTTCAAAAAATCTTTGTTTTATTTCAATGCAAATCCATTTCAACCTAAATCTGGTTTTTTGTTTTTTTTTTTTTTGTACTGAAACTGAAACTAACCCAGACACTTTTATGAAATATTGAAACACATGGATTACTACAAATATTTTTTCTTCTAAAAATGCATATACTGTTTGTAATTCCATTTTTTCATTGGTGAATCTTTCAAATCAAAGAAACTTGCCAGCTCCAGAGAGGCACGTGTACAGTAGTTACATATTCATTTACCATTTCATGCTGTTTGAACATGTGCTAAATACTTTATAGAACAAATAAAAGATAGGCAGAAATGTTTGCCCCAGTGAAAAACAGGAAAAACCTAGGGATTTAAACCAGAATTCCATTCTGTCCCTGTTACAAAGTATTTCCAAACTAAGGCTCCTATCAGCGTGCACACGTTGAATATGAGCCAGTTCCCGTCAAAGAGAATAAGATCAAATTGCAGCACTAGGGCCCATGTACTTGACAGTTATTAGTACTTAGTCTGAAACATAAAGAGTATTTTCTATCCTTGCTAATACTGATAAATTTGATAATATATTTGCTCATATATTCCTCACTGAAAAAAAAAATAAAATATGGAGGTTGACTGGAGTGACTTCCTAAATCAGGTAGAACTAATTGAATTGTTTTGCCTGGGAAATGTGAAAGCATTTTTGAAAAAATAAAAACAAAAAATGATTTGTTTGTTTTGAACGAATTAAATGTTCCAGGAATTAATTTATTTTCAATTTCATTAAAAAAAAAAAAAAAAAAGAAGAAAAGAAAAGAAGATGAAGCAAGGCTGTCTTCTTGTGTTCTTCCGTAGTCTTTGAGGATCACTTCTGGAGAGTGTTGCTGGTACGGTCACAGCAGGGTGAAGATGCTCCATTGTGGTTGCACTTCAGGTTGGTGATTGCATAAGAGAGCAGCTTTCTTCTCGCCCACACAAGGATACAGCATCAGTCATTACGTTTTTTAAATATATATAATTTTTCCTCACTCATCCTTTTTGTTTCAGTTTCTGCATGAAAAAGTGTAAAACATTTGAAAACGTTGTTAAGGGAGGAAAAGAAATCAATGTATATGACCTTCACTTGGCAGCCTTCACAAGTGGTAAAAGCATCAGAACCAGGAGGGCTTCAGTGTGTTTAGCTGTGATTTGTAGCTGATCTCCTCAACTCAACTACTCCATGAGTTTCATGCATAATGCAGCAGCAGTTTTGACTGAAGTCAAAAAATCTTCTGACAGAATGTAGTGTCAGGCATCTGGGGAGATGTCTAATTAATTATTATAATATGTCTTTGTTGATAAAAGTTTTTGGTAATTCTGTTTGAACAGCATTTTCAGAACAATATGTTTTCCATTTAGGTCACAAGGAAAAAAATATGATTTATTTTTTTCAGGAAATTGAATTCTGTCGGATAGCAGCATTCTGTCGTCTTGCCTTCCAACTTCTAACCAGCCTTGAAAACGCATGGGATGAGGGATGCAATGGAAACGCATTCATCACCACAGTTGTTGACCACTGATCACAAGCACTTAGCTGGGAAGTGCAGGATCTGCCATCATCCTTTATTCTCTATAGTCACAAAGAAGAGTAGCTGACCTGACATCTGTAAAAAAAAAAATAATAATAAAAAAGTGAAAACCTCAGTCAAAGAGCCACTCTCAAATGGAAAGCCGATGTGTTAGGTTATCAAAGAAGGTCAACAGCTTTTGAGTTCTTTCAAGTCATTATAATACTTCCAGAGCACCTCATATTGAGAAGGGACAAAGCACACTGTAACCTGAACCTTTTGGCCCCAAATTCAAACCAACTTTCAGCCCAGAAACTTTTAGTAGTAAGAAATAGCTTGCCTAGCTTTCTGCCTTAGTAACCCACATTCTTCTGCATATCTTTAATTTTCTTTTTGGCTTGGCCCTGCTGAGAAAGGTCTTCTTATGGCAAGGACACTCTGGATAGAAGCAGAAAGTACAAATCCCTCAGAAAATCCAGTTTTATGAGCTTTCCAGAGTATCTGATGGATCTCAGAAGCTCCATTTCAGAAAATTAGCACCTTGCCTTAGGACATGGTTATGCCAACCAGATCTCTGAACTGTTTGAGGTTCATCCACTGCTAATTAACATACTTCAGTAACAGAAACTTATCTTTTGCACATGATTTCTTCTACCATACCAGACAATCGGTGATGCTCAGATGTTCCTCATGCTTCATGAGTTGGTAGGACCACCTTCAGCCATCCCCAGAAGCTGTCTTGGGCTCAGACCTTAAAGAAAGCAGAGAGAGCACCTACTTCTTTCCATCACTTTAAACTGCTTTATTTTCTTACAGCCTTATAATAGGGGGGGGGGGGAAGTTAAAAAATTTCTGCCTGTGCTTATTCCAGATGTGAGTCAGCTCTGATGCAGAAGTTGCAGGTTCTCAGGCTAACATGGACCTGCACTTGGGCCAATAAGCACTACTCAGTTTTTAATCCATATTAACTAAAGTTTGGCAATCTGGATGCCTACTTCAATGTAAAGCTTCTTTAAAAAATAAGGCTGTTCACACCCGCACTCATTATTGCTTGCCCAATCCTGGGCACACCAATTATTGACAAAATTTTTGAATCCATCTGGTGGATTTGACCTAAGCTCGGTGTGAGAGCAAGGCATAGTCTGATGAGTGCTTGCAATACATTTGGAGCCATTTAAGAAGTTACCTGCTCTCAGCCCCAAATTGCAGCTGCCTAAGCTGGGACATTGTCTCTGACTCATCCCTTTGGTGCAAAGTATGACAGATTGACTTAAGTTGCCTGTTAAAGTTCCTATCTAGAAGTAACCAAATATGCTGCAGATATTTCAAGGTATTTTGATGCCCAAAGAAGCAGATAGGCTCTAGGCATCATTTCAAAGTCTGCAAGTGCTAATTTGCATCCTAGAGTCCCAATTTCCTTTCCAGATGTGGCTGGCAGATGCAGGGGTATGCAGGCATCTGACCTCACATAGACACCTAAACAAGAAACGATTTAGTCGGAATTCAGGCACTTGGTGTGGGGCTGCATTTTACCTTATTTCAATCATCTGGAATTTAAATGTCTTTTCTTAGCGATTTATGAAGGGTCCCTTTACAGCTACTGAAGAGAGATTTATAGTTATTACGCTGTACAGTTATATATGTTGTCCCCTATTCTGCATAAGAGTTAAGTGCCTTGATATTTTTTGCATGTCTGTCCCTAAGGGTTTGCATCTCTTCTGGAAATAGCACACAGGCATCTATGTTACCTAGACTTGTGTATGTATTTTCTGAGGGGCCAAACTAGACCAAAGCTTAACATGAGAACAAAGCCCTAACGTCAAACCAAAGCAAGAATTCACATCCCCCCCCCAGCATGAAGATGCTGAATTTCGAGTTGAAACAGCACCTTTATGCTGAGTTACTGGCATTGCCTTTTTTGCTTAACGATACCCTTACTTCCTTAACAGAATAAAGGAAGATAAAGTGCTTGCATGGAGATGTATTCACTTCTGTTCTGTTGGTAGTGATTTGAAACCTTTCACTCCTGTGATGTTAATGTCACTTTTAATATTGCAAACTTGCTAAGATGCCAAGCAAACAGCATTTAAATAATGTCTTTACAGGACCAGTGTGTGCATGAGTTTTTGGGCGAGGATAGCTGTGGCTTTTTTACCAGCATCCTTGCAAAGCATGTAGTCTGCAGCCTCTTGCTTTAATTTCTGATATAAATGTAAATGGCAATTTTAACATTTTAGATACTAACTTGATTTCATCTGATTTTGGCAAGACACGTGCCATGTATTTTACAATTTAAAAATCAGGTTTGAAAATGTCAGCTTTCATGAGCAGGCGGGCTGTGTCATTTACAGCACACCCAAGGCATGCGGCAGATAAGGCGAAGTGGGGCTAAGGAGGCATTTAGAGAATATTTGCATCAGAGAAGGCTGCTGAGAGGGTGTCCCGATCCAATGTCGGGGGAGGTTTCGATATGATCCCAAGAGCGAGATTAAGACACAAACGAGGCCAAATGCTGTATATACCCAAAACAGGTTTTTATTATTAAAGAAGTGAACAGGGGTAGCGATAGGACAGAATGGAAGGAAAAGACAGAAATAAAGCAAGGATGCGGGATAGGGCTGCAAGAACAGTCACCCCCATGGATCCAGCGATGTCCCATTGGTCCTCAGTCTTGAGTTCTTCAGTGGTGGGTGCACACGGATCTGGCTTCAATGGTAGATGCACACTCAGCAAAATTTTCTGCTGCCTTTTTAAGTCCATTGTATCCACTGATTAGCATTTCTGCTCTCCTTTAGTTTTTTTTTCTCTGGTCCCACAGGTTTTGTTGCACCTGGCTTCAGGGCAGGAACGTTTGCCTCTTGTCAGTTCATTAGCCATGCAGGCATGGGGTCTGGCCCACACAATAGAGCCACAAACGGCTACAGGATGGGGCCAGCTCAGCACAGCTCTGCCCCTTTGAGGCTCGTCTAAAGAGTCCGGACAATGCAACCACAAAGAAGTGGGGGGGTGCATCCTTCAATACACACCCGCTTCTCTGGGAGACATCCCCCAGACCAATTCACAGGCCTCAGCAGCTTCTCTTGGAGGTTTGCACAGACACAAGCAAGCTTTGAGGCAGTCATAGGACATTTCAGTCTCTCACAGAGGGAACGGCTAAACTATAGGGAAACTAACTGCCTTAATATGAATATCTAAATGAAATGCTGTTAAACGGCTTCTGACACCACAACTGAATTGCACCTTGGCTACTACCTGTGCTAAACATTTACTAGTTGGATGCAGCAGATAGCATTAAAGCCTGCAAGTCCCACTCCTGTCTCCGTGTAAGAGGTCCGCCCACAGTGACAGATGTTATAGACTATCTTGCCAAAATGATGCAAGTTAGGACAAATTAAATTTCAATTATTTATTTTAGCAAGCGGCAATAAGCAAAACAGCGCTGGGCGGCCGGGGAGTCCCTGCTCCACCAACGGCACGCACGCACTTCCCGAGGGTCCGTCTTTTTTATATCCTCCGCCTTCCGGTATCGGGTCTCTCTGAGAGGTGTACCCTGCGTCTGCGCACTTTGCAGCTAGGGGGTCGCTCCATCCGGGTCTTCCTCACGTCACCAGCTTCTCGTATTTCCTGCTTTCCTGAGAGTGGCTCACAAAGCTTTTGTTTATATCTTACAGAATATAGACACTACCCCCTTTTTTTTTTCTTCTTCTTCTTCTCCCCTTTGTCTTTCTCCCCTTTGTCCTTCTTCCCTTTCTCCCTCTTTTCAGTCTTTTGCCTAGTAGGAGTCCTTGCTTCAGCATTTCAACTTAGATAAGCACTTACAGTCAGTTAGTCGTTACACAGTGTAATAGTTAAGATTAAGCTTAGGCCTACGTAGTTTATGGAATAACATGTCACGAGCTCCCAGTATCTTCAATGGAATTTGATGAACAAACAGTTTACTGTCTATCACAACAGATAAGCATGGTCTGACCCCCATTCGCCATCAGAAACTCCGCTAACATGCACGCAAGGATCGGCCTGAGCTCCTGAGCTCTCCCAGGGATTAAAGGCTCAGCATGTTCAATGCCAAGTCTTGTTTGTTCAGTTAGGATGGATCAAGCCTAGGAGGGCTGAGCTCCTAACACAAGCTGCTGGTGTCTGTCTACCACCACAATGGCCAGAAAGCACTTGAGCAACGGGGTTTAATAAATATCCACTTCTCTCAAGGATGTACTTCACCTCCTGTGTAGTCACAAACGACCTTCTCGTCCATCTCCAGGAAAGGACTTCCTCTCCCTCTGCCTCTTCATCTGTCAGATGTTATGCTCCACAGTAAGGATTAGCAGACCTGCATCCCACAGCACAGACCCTCAGAGAGCTGTAAATGGATGACATTTTCGAAGATCTGGAGACACCTGGGTGGTGTGTCCAGCCCCCCCTTGTGCACCTCTTCTCCATGCTGTGCTGTCTGTCCAATCGTCCCTCTCATTTCAGACCGAGGGCTCACATTTCCAGTTCTATTACCATGGTTATACATGCTACTGGCGGCCAGGCTGAGCCCATCTGCAAGCACACACTCAGCCCTTGGCGGACCTCGCACTGCAGCCAGAGGTTCAAACAGAGCTACGTTGCTTTCCATTGTCTGAGTGTTGCCTTAAGAACACTTAAGTGTTTTGTTTCAGGATGGAGAGGACTGCGTCATGGTGAGAGAAAGTAAATTTGAACACCTTTAACAAACCAGTTTGTTTATTTGCTCATGTTTCACAGGACTGGGAAAGGGTCCCTGAGGCCTGGGTGGGATGGGACTGGGAAGCACAGGTAGTACCAGGGTACCCATCACCCACCCTTCATGTCCCACTGATGCTGAAGAGGTTGCACAGTGAGCACCGTGAAAAGGACAAGCAAAGTTTCCAACAGATGCAAAAAGGAGCAGCGAACTCTTTTCTGAGCATGAGCGCAAAGTCTCCCTGTCAGACCGTCACTCCTGTGGACTGTTGGTGGAACGGCTGCTAATTAAGAAACCAGAGGCCTGAAATCACTTGCTTTTATCCTGCAGTTTTTCTCTTGTAAGGTTCTCCTGGGGTTCAGTTGGTCAGCACATTGAGGGGATTAGAGAGCCCTGGGAGATACCTTCAGAAATACTAGGGAGCTAATTAAAGCAAGCAAGGGGAGCTGGCCAGAGAAACAGTTTCACAAATACACAGGCTTTCAAAGACACAGGCAGAAAATGCAAGACAAGGAGAAAGATGGAGCCTTAAAGAGAGACAAACGAGAGAGACAGTGAAAGAGAGACCACCTGCAAGGAATAAGAATTATTAGCAACTTTCTTCTTCACCAGCAGCCATGTTTTCCCTCCAGATTTTGCCCACAGGAACAGCACTATGGCCATTATGGAAATTTTTCCTAAAACAACAGGAATTGTTTGCTCACTTCCAATCATTAGCAGCTCTGTTTCTCACACCCAGCTGCTGCGTGAGCACACAAGGCAGTGGGAACTGGTAATGAATGCTGCCTTTCCTTTTGGATCCTGAACATTTCTTATTATAAGATCCTGCTTTGCATAACTTGTTAGAGCACCAGAAAATCTGAAATATCCAGGCTCACATTTTCCTTGATATTTGTTTGCAACAGGAAACAAATTTTAGTGTAAGTTCCAAGTAATATTAACTATGTCTGAGAAAGGAGTCAGAGGAAAATAAATTGGTCTGCTGCTTTATAGAAATATCTGCCACGATTCATTTAATAGTTCTTGCTATTCAAGTAAGGAACCTGAGATTTGGATGTAAAGTCTCCTTTGTATCAAAGATTTGGCTTTGCCATCCGTTCCTCTTCACTGAGTTGTAAGCCAAAAAGAAATCCCAGTTCACATGGTCATAGTACAGGCTCAGTCTGTTGGAGCGTTTTTGTCATCTGTAGTGATGGGGAGGGCACTGTGGAACGGCCAGCCTTAAATCCATGGGACAAAGGGGCTTAGAAGTCCTCGGAGGTTTCTAAGAACTTCTTGAGTTGGCGACAGTCCCATACGCTGGGCCTCCAGACATCCCTTCCCACTGCTGCCACTAGGATTTTATTTATTGAATAGCTGAGTCCCACTATTGTCTCTTATCTCCAGGGGCAGGTCTGCCAAAAAGATAAATGGCCTGGCAGTGCTGCCAGCTGCATCCTTTGCCCAAGCACTGAAACATGATGGAACTGCTTGAGGCTTTAAAATTAGTGCTTAAAAAAGGTGATGGGGGAGAGGAGTGAACGAATGTGGAGAACTATGGGAAAGCATACTGTTTGTGCAAAGTCAAATGCTTGAAAAAACAGAAGCAGCAGCAATGAGGGTCCTATCCTCTTCCTCTCGCACTGGGATATTACACCACCCACAAGTGGGTCCTGAAGTGGTCTCGAGCCTGGTGCTAATGGTGTTGTAGGTGAGCCTCAGCTCTGGGGAGCAGATCAGTTGGCTCACTCTGCTCACAAAAAAAATACAGCCATTACTCAGAAATGCAAGTTCGAGTACTCTCCATGCTGAGAGGGTCCCGGGCAGCAGGGATGATGGAGAGCCGGTAGCAGCAGCAGGTCAGTGAAGCAATCCAAATTGGAGAGGAAGGGTTCACTCTGGAGAGGCTGAGAGAAAACAGCAATCATGGCAGTTAGCAAAATCATAAATAAGGCCTCCATTTTTTGTGAGAGAAATGGTCACAGCTGAGCAAATGCCTAGCAATGGGCTGTCTGGTGTGAATGATGGATAGAGAGAAGAACAAGGCTAGAGGAGGTTTCATGAGCAAAGTAAATACATAAAAGCAACCACTTGGCAGGAGAGCTGCGATGAGTGGGATATTTGGAGGCGGTTCTCGGAACACATGCCCCTTGGCAGGGAGAGGTTTTCTCTGCTTATAACAAGCCCATGGAATTACACAGATTCAGGGAGGATAAAACCTTCTGGGTCAACTTTTGTAAGTGATTTTGGCCAAAAAATAGGAATAAATTTTAGAAAAGAGAGCTTTTACCCTGATATTTTCAAACTGGAACATTTTGACTGTCTAAAAAACCAGTGTTTTCATTTCAAAATGGACTTAGATGTTTGAAGAGTAAAAATAATCACACAATTTAATCTGAAATGAAGAGGGTTTTTTTGCACCAGGCAAATGCTGACAGTCAGCTTTAACCTTTGTGAAGCTTGGAGAGTGGCTGAGGGCTGGAGGAGGTGCTGATTCATACACAGGAAATGGCTATTTATAATAAGACCAAGAATTAACTATTTTTGCCCCCTGAAATTTTGCCACAGAATATTGTGGGTTTCAAAGGCAAGTGGGCAGATGAATGGGGAATGGATCCATGAAGGGCTATTAAGTACAAAAACATCAGTAGGCAACTGCAAGCTGGAAATGCTTGGGGAAATAACAAAGTACTCACCCTGTTCTTATACACGTCTCTTGGTGTCCGCATTAACCGCTTTGCAGATAGAAACCTGGGTTACCTATACCTTTGGTCCTACCCATGATGGCTGCTCTTGTGTGTCATAAACTAAACCCAAAAATGCTCTTGTTTCATTCTTTTATTTCCAAGCCCAAATTGAGTCATGAACTGAGTCATTTCTGCTGCAATTCCAGCTCCTGCCACAATCAGACTTAGTTCCCACTGACCTCGCTCCTTAGCCTCACTGCTCCTTCAAAGTTTCATCTCTTACAGTAAGATTTATACAAGTAATTGAGTTTTTCTTCCTCTCACAGCACTGCTGCTATGATGAGTTATGGGCCATTGCTGGTAGGTGCAGGTGCCACCCGTGACAGACCCATGGCTCAGCAGCCTTTGGGGAGCAGCACCACACTACAGCTACTGGTGGAGGTGAAATCTTCAAACAAGGGGCTCATATTTCAGAACTGCTAATTTTTGATCCAGCCAGGCTAATTTCCAAGTCCCACTGTTAACTTTTTCCCCAAACTCTCCCTAATCTGTTATCTTCATCTCGTAAAGAAATGGTGAATTCGTTAGTTTGGCAGCCAAATAAGGCATGCAGGAGAACAGATACATTTCAGAGGAAATTAAATATATTTTCTAGGGTTATTGACAAGATACACAAAAACCTATTTTACAACAAGATAAACTTGCTGTTTGACCTAAAACATCATGCTCTGATCTGCAGATAGTTCCCCTAGCCCTTTCGTTTAAACTCCCTTTTTTCACTCACAATGTACGACATTCTTTCAGTAAATACTGTCTTTTACCTAAAAAATCAAAGGACCCCACTTTGAAAAATCTGGAATAAATCATCCTCTCATGCAGTGACAGGCAGGCTGAAGAGCTGCTCCCCAGAGCCCTGGAATTGCACCGAGCCTCCCCGTGATCAAACCAGAGCGCCGTGGCTCTGCCTGCTCTGCCTGCACCTCCTCTGCCTGCACTTCACCTCCCAGCACATTGCTCTGCTCATCGGGGCATGCAAATAGATAAACCGCCAGCTGAGATTCAGCATGTTATCTAAAACTGTTATCTCTCTGTCTTCCTAGTCCCCAGGACCTCATTTGCTGATGACAATACTTTAATGAAAAGCCGTACTCATCCTTTTGTTAAGATTAAAGAAATGACAAACCGTATTGTATTCTGCAGCAGCACTGGTGTGGTCGGGTGGAAGAAGGGGTGGCAAGCATTAGCCTCTGAACACAGGTGGCTTCTTATTCTCCTGCCCTTGTACCAGATTCTTCAATGAAACACTGGAAGGGAGTTTTGATAAGCTGTTGTGGCCACAACGGGGGACAGATGTCATGACATGGTCTTTAAGTAGAGGTAACTGTTGGACTTATGTAGTGTGTAGCTCTCACTGCGATTCATGTGGGTGAGGGGAGAAATTCCTCTTAAAAACAGGCCAGGGTTATTTCTTACCCTGGTCTCAGGCAGAAGTGAGTGCACAGCCCCACTGGTGTTATTTCATACTCTCTTCATTCCACCTTCATGGGGCGGGGGTTTCAGCCCACCGCCTGTAGCTGCAGGACTTGCCTGAGACTCTCACTGATACGTTGACCGTTTTTGCAAGCCTGCTTGCGCAGATCCACAGTGATGTGAATATCTCAGAGCTCTGGTTTTGGGTTTCCCTGCTAGGAGGATCTTCATGGTTCAAGCCCTTCTCCCCTTGCAGTCAAGTCCTAGTGATGTTCTAGCTTAGACTGATGGCTCTGTTGACTCTGCAGTGAATGAGGCCACACGAAGTGGCTTATAATATTTTTATTTCCTTTGCCTGACAATTTCTTAGTTTCAGACCCTTCCAGGACATCAGGCATAGAAACCCAGGTATAGTTCATAGCACAGTTCCTCCCTGTGCTTCTCCAGCACCAAAGAATTTCACAGAACAAGTGATGTTTGATGAGGCAATTCCAGTCCTCCAAGGGAGGAAATCTATCCCACCCTAGAGAGGCTCAGCCTTAAATAGGATGCAATTAGGTATAGCAGTTGTGCTGCCCTTGGTCCCAAAAATGGAATTCACCCTTAGTAGGGTGTAGGACCAGTCAAAACTACATTTTGAAGGAAAATTTATGTTTTCAACAGAACTGGATTTTTCAAATGACCAGCCACCTCTAGCAGACGACGTTACTACTTCATCAGAAACGCCAACTAATTTTTTGCCAGGAGCACGTATATTATTACTCAGAGGAGCGTGTGGTGGCTTGTGTGGATTGCAGAGCAGGTCCTCTGGGACCCACCACCCCAGAGCTCCTCCAGTGCTCTTCTGGCCCCTGCATGGGGAAGGGGACCATGTCATGTCTTGGACCACCACAACCACCCAACTTGGACAGGAAAACAGCAACCTGCAGCACAGGGACTGTACCTCCCAGTGCAAATTACTTGGTTTCCCTAGCAGAATCTCAGATAGACATATATTCAAATATTTGAACACAATATAAAAATTCTCTCATAAGTTAAATAAAAGGAGGGGACTAGTTTTAGCTAGCCATAAGGAGAACTTTGAGCAAGAAATCACAAAATCCAGCATGTAACAGTGCAAATAGATATCTAATATGTATAAAAAGATATAATAATTATATAGACTAGTTGATATTGTACATGTAATAATATTCATGTATAAAAATCAATATTATACATGTAATAATATAAATATATTTAGATAACAAACCATATATACAGTAATATAAATCAATATATTTTTTTATATGGGGCAGAGAGCCAGGATTTCTGAGACACCTATGCATCACTCCTCATCCTTCCAGAGCAGGGATGACCATAGGCCACAGCCACGTCAGCCAATCCCTGTGCTGGATTTGCTCTGAGTGCCTCCAGCCTGTTGGAAGGAAGACACACCGACACGTGTGCAAACACACATCCACACACTGTTCTCTCTGCTGGGAGTTTGACTTTGATTTTTACCTGTTTGCTTTAATATAAAGTAAAAGGTCATTTTAGAGTAACATTCCACAGTATTCGCTGTTTATTTTCCGTTGGAGACACGGCATCTCTCTTATCTGACATTTCCACCACAAATAAGTTCCTCGGACACCTTTTTAGGATGCAAAATGATTAATATCTAACACAACTCTGAAATATAATAAACTCTGCCTATCACTCCTGCATCTCCGCTGGCATGGTTTTAATGCATTTCTCTTCAGGGCAGCTCTGTGGTAGGGCAGACCTTCTTAACCTTGTTTTACACATCAGGAGGGGGTGCACAGACTTCAGAACTTAAAGAGAATAATCTCATTTATCTTGAACAGCCCTCACCTTTAAAAACCTCCTTCTCTCCAGCACCTGTATATAGATGGGACTAGAGCTATAGTATGCATTGAATAACTCCTCTACTTCTTTTCCTCCCACAATGTTCGCTACATCCCCCTACGCTATCCTCTAGTTCTGTCAAATTTCTTTGAACGTGGTCAGAAGGCTGAAAAGACAAGGAGACACCCAAAAATAGATTGATCCCACATGATTCAATTTCCTTAGGAAACCAGCCTGAAAACAACAGGAAGCATTTCTGTGCTCCAAGCACAGAGAAGAAGAGAGCAACAGCAGCACAACAAACAGCACGAGAGGCAGCAGACCCCCCATGCGTTGCAGCTAGGAGCTGGAAGAAATTGCCAACCAATCTTAGAAAGTGTGTAGAGACTCAGCAGCTTCAAACACACCTCGGAAAAATGGAAATTAATCTTGTTGAAGTGATAAATGATGTGGCTAAGGGACCAGCTCTGGAGCAGAGAGGCCAGGGTGGGATCCAGGTGGGGCAGGATGTGCTGCTGAGGATGCATCTGCCCTTCATTCTGGTTTCTCTGGATCCAGGTAGCACTGGAATAAGGAGTCATGGTTAGGACAATGTGTTGAAGGTTAATTTGTTCTGTTCAGTGAGGAATAGCTTCTTTTCTTCATCATGCACGTAAACAGAAGGAGACTAGAAGTGAGCTAACATGGAGCAGCCCACAGCAGTGACAAGTAGTGTGGTTGGCCAGAAAAATGTTTCCAAGCAGGGATTTTGAGTCCAAAATACAGTTCTGTTAAATTGAAAGAACTTTGCAGGGAAGACTTCAGTGTTAACGCCATTTTCTGTGGGAGGAAAATCAGAAAGTTTGGGCCTGTCTCTCTCACCTCATTTCAGGGGGGTTTTGGCATTAGTGGTTCATTACTGCATCTCCACAGCATCTTGATTCCACCTACCTCACCTGTGCCATCATAGCTCATTAGTGTTGGCCTGATGGTGGCTTCCGGACCAGAAATATTTTGTGCCCAGTTTGGAGGATACACTCACACTAGACAAAATGATGGAGCAGTGGCCATTCCTACAGTGAGATCTGCGTCTCCATCCCTGAAATGAGCAACTCTGCTGGAACAAGTGGAGGAAAGAGAGCACAGGAATTGAAGCTGATTATAATTTGGATCCATTTGCATGTGCTTGACAGGTCTTCATACCTCATGGCTATAAATAACTACACAGGGTGCCCTGCAGCAGGGAATCAGACCTTGCCCTATCGCTATCAGCCAGGACAATGGTTTTTGCAGTGGTCAGTAAAAGATCCCTTGCAGAAAAACCACCACTTGCTCCTGGTGGAGCAGGTTGAGACCTTACAGGTTTTTGGTGGCCCTGGGAAAGCATAGCAAAGGAAGAGTTACTGGAAATATTGACTGGAGCTGGTAGGAAGGAATATTGCCAGAAAATGGCTTCGAGGAGAAAGTCCTCCAGGCACAGTGGTCCCCAGTGCTGCAGCACAGGGCAAGGCAAACACGGCATCATTATTTTGTCTGGCAAGAGACAGAAGTTATTTGTCTTTTCTTTTTTTTTTTTTTTCTTTCCACTTTTAGAGAGAATCAGGGGGTTTTTTACTATACAAATGAGGGTCTGTCTACCATAGGGAGATTCAGAAAAGCTCATCAAGATTCATTCTAAAAATGGATAAATGAAAGCACATTAAACAACCTGTGTAGACACACTCATTTGGAATTAAAGTGTCCGTAATTAAGTTTTACTTAATTCACTTTTGAAGTGACTTGAGCCAAATTGAATTAAGGCCACTTTCATTTTAAATTAAAGTATCCAGACCTGGATTTAATGTAATTTAACTAATCCACTTGCAATTCACACCACTAGTTAATTTTGGATTAATTTCCCCTTGTAAGTAAGCTCTTAAACAGACAGCAGGAATGCAACTTTATTTTCCCTTTTCCATCTAGAGAGGGAGCCACAGAACTTCTCTTCCCCCAAAACATGCCTCTGCTCTGTGCAATTTAACCCCTTTTTACCGTGCCTGGGGTGAACCTGACCCAGGGTGTGCCAGATGGCTGTTGTGACATCCTCAGCTGAAAGGAGACAGGGATGTTCCTCTGATAGTTCTTCTGAACCATCACTGACATCCCTCTCCCAAAAACATTTCCTCTCGCAGGATTTTCAAGCTCACTTCCAGGAAAAGGTTTCATGTAGGGAAAATAAAATTTGGCAACAGGCTCTGGGAAGAGACTGCTGAGGATTATTGGCCTGGCTTGAAGGGGGCAGGATCCAGGCAGACTTTTTAGTGAACTGAAGTAGGGCAGATCCCAAAGGGCTTTGGCAAACTAAGGAAAGATGCCATGTGCTGTATGGTGGGACTGGAAAGACTTCAGACAACAAGTTCTGTTTAATTAAATCCCTTTAAAAAGCTGCAAAGGTCAGTTTTAGGTGCCCTGAAGTGCCGCAGCAGCATGAGGGTGGTGGTGTTTTTCTGGGTTAATTAAAATAAGGGATCCTGTCGGGGTCACCATTAGCCGGGGTCCTTATTTCTCCGTGCGGGAACAGGAACGACACAACACCAATGTGATGATCAGATCGTCCATCTTTATTTTTCCAATCCTGGTTACATTTATATTCTACTAAGTTCCGTACACGCACTCATCTATCTTCTAATAGGCTACAGGTTATCTGCACGCGCTGTTCATGCGCCTCTACAAGCATTTGCATTGGTTAATTGCAATTAGCACGTAAAGCCCAAAACTTGCCAAAAACTCCCTTGTCTCATACCCTGTTTTGCTCAGACTTGTGTGCTTTTGCTGACCACAGGTGTTTCTCACTTATCTGCTGTCTTGTGTGTTTTTGCCAGCCTTATTTTGCTGGCCTAGTCTTCATCCTTGCATTCTTCTGCCTGCACTAACTTTCCCCCAGCGTGGCCCAGACTCCTACATCATCCCTTTGGAGCTTCTAACAATGGCAAGTCATTAATGGAGCAACCAGCAAATGAACAAGCAATAGTGGGGCTGGAAGGAACCTCAGTCATTGTAGGAAAGAAAGCGTTTGCAATGGAGGGCAAGGGTCAGCACAGCTAATGCAAATGGCAGATACCCAAATCTTGCTGCTTTTGGTTTGAACTACCACAGTTCAAATACAGTTCAGTTCATGCCAAGTCTCTTAAGGGTTTAAGTAACCCTACTGTGGAGCACATAACCCCCTGACAGCTTAGGATTCACCCAGAGAAGGACTGTGCTCCCATCAGTAATAACAGCAATAACTTTTATTACTGCAGCTTGTGGTGGACATTATCTGTTCACACAGGCTTTGAAAAAAAGAAGATGGTCCCAAATAAAGAATCATAAATCACAGAATGGTTTGGGCTGGAAGGGACCTTTAAAGGTCATCTGGTCCAACCCCCCTGCAGTGAGCAGGGACATCTTCAACTAGATCAGGTTGCTCAGAGTCCCATCCAACCTGACCTTGAATGTTTCCAGGGATGGGGCATCTACCACCTCTCCAGGCAACTTGTTCCAGTGGTTCACCACCCGCATCATAAAAAAATCTCTTATATCTAGGCTGAATCTACCCTCTTTTAGTTTAAAACTATTACCCCTTGTCCTATCTCTATAGGCCCTGTTAAAGAGTCTGTCCCCATCTTTCTTATATGCTCCTGGTTTTTTTTAAGAAAAAGCAGTCCACTTCCAAAAACATTTTGGGAGTCAAGTGGTTCATCTGTCTCTTAATCCCCAAGGGACTGCTAGTAATCCACACTTCACTTGTAACATCTCCCCATAAGGTCACCTTGTGTAACATTTTGCATCTGCCAACAGCACTAGTAAGGTCCTCTGGCGTGTGTCCCTCTTGGTGACACAGGGGAGGAATAAGTAGCTCGTCCAGGCATTGCATTTTCTGGAGTAAGGAGTGAGATTCAGGAGGAAACTTCACCAGGAATAGACCTGGCATCTAAGCTCATACTTTCATCAAAGATGAGAGCTTTCCTTGGTTAGAATTCAGAAGCTGCCTTTCTTTTCAGCCACAAACCAGAGCAGTTTAATTGAGGAATCCTGCCAGGGAGGTACAGCTTGGCTCCAGGGTGCCTCCACCCTTCCCTGCAGCACCTTTGATTTCCTAAATCGAACTACACTTCCCAGAAGGCACTTTCCCTGGCAGTGCCTCCAGGCAGGCCTGTGGCTAGGGCTAGTTAGAGTTTCCTCTCTCAGGCTTTTGACTTTTTCCAGCAAGACGAGGGAACAGACACATTTTTTTAAAATATCATTTAATCAAAAGAAAATCTATTCTTATGGGAAATGAAGAAGGAAGAAATAAAAAAAAAAAAACCACCCTCTGGGGAGATGGAATATTTTCAACTAGCCTAATGATAACTATCCCACAGCTCCCTAAATCTGGCTCCCTGCCTTTCACATAAGCAGTGAACGGGTAGGAACTCCTGCTGTCAGTGTTTTACTTCATTTGTGACCCACCACCTCTTTTCAAATAAATTCCCGTTGAATTATCTGAAGTGAGCAGAGAGCAAGGGGGAAAAGGAATTCAGGCTGGGGGGATAGTACTGAAGTTATTTCAGCTGGAAGATCGAGTGCATTGCATCCATTTAAAATTCATTTAAAATGGTGAAAGAGGTGTTCTGAACTCAGTGGGAGGTTGATGACTGATTTGAATTCACCCTCGAAGGCCCTGTGACAGCGAAAGGCTCTCTGGAAAATAAAAGTCCCCAGAGAGGTCTCCTGGGATGTGGGGAATGGTACAAATCAAAGCAAACCGGAGGTGTGACATAGGTCTTGGCAAAGCCAGAGGTGGAGGATCTGGGCATCTGCCTTCCCAGGAGGGCAGAGGTGAAGCCACCTGCTGCCTGTCCCCCATGGCAGCCCTCAGCTGGCTCCTCCTCACTGGGGAGCATCCCCCCAGAAACATGCCTGTCCCCAGGGGAAGGTGCCTGAAGCCATTTTTTCAACTGAGGCCTCAGGGTGATGCCCAAAGGGAATGCAGCGGGGTAGAAAATTGAGCAGGGCTTTGATGCATTTGCCAGCTTAGTTTAGCAACAACCAACAGCAAGGAGAGCACCACCGCTAATTCCAGAGCGGGGCCCTGCTCCCCCCATGGCCATTAGCTGCCTGCATCAGCCCTTATTTCTGCCTTAGTTTTCCTATCTGTGGAACAGTGATGATAAATAATACAGACCCATTTTTGTGATGGATTTGAGCTCTCTGGATACAAATTGCTAACAGTGACAAATACTCTTGAAGGTAGTTTAAAGAAACATAGATAATTCAGTGTGTTTTGTAATATAGCTTACGCTGCTTATACACACATATGTTTCTGTTTCTTCTTAAGATTCATTTCATTTTTAAGTGCATGTGAGAAGAGCCCAGAGTTCAGCTATACAGCTCTTATTATTGATGGTTTTTAAAAGTAAATAAGTGTATGTTATTATGATTTCATCTCCTGTGCCGGAAAGCAGCGCTCTGAGTGCGCATCACTCTGGGAGACCTGCCGTGTTTATATCCCTTATGAGATACGTCTTTGTTTTCTGAGGCGCAGAGAGTGTCTTCTCCATTTCACAGCACACTAAGGATTAACACCCAAACTGTAAAATGCATTGTACTTCCACTGTTAATCTGTCACATAAAAAAAAAAGAACAAAAATAACAACAAAAAATCTTCACTTGCCTTTACTGACTTTCCACATCGATGATTTTTTTAGCATTTTTGGAAGACAGTTGAATCTTTCCAGGAGATGGGTGATGTCTTCAGGGCTCTTCAGGCTGCAGCAAGGGTGATCCAAACTGTATATAACCTCTGTTTCACACTGTACCTGAAAGACAGACCCCGGGTAGCTGAGGACAGCCTTTGACTCGAGAAGGCAGGCCCGAAATCTCTGCTCCTGCCATATAAGTTTAAATAAGCGAGTTTGTGCTGCAGTTCCCATGTGCAAGACAGGTATCATAGACCCCTCCAGTCTCACCAAGGCTTTCTGTGGGGCTTGGATGTTAGAACAAAATAGGGTATGTAAATAGATAATATGGGGAGAAAATGCAAGCCTCAGGTGTTTCTTGTTTTTGA
Source organism: Strix aluco (assembly GCF_031877795.1). NCBI lineage: Eukaryota > Metazoa > Chordata > Aves > Strigiformes > Strigidae > Strix > Strix aluco. The sequence continues at coordinate 2,598,531 of NC_133942.1, read as the reverse complement.
AAGAAAAGAATGCCTCCAGCTTAGGAGCTTGCAAAAAGTTTGTAGCATTTTATATGAGCCTGGATTCCCACGTGGGGTTTGGAGTGAATTTTACATAAAGTTTGTCTGGAAATGTTCCAGCCTGCAGCTGAAAATAAAACTCTGCAAAGGTACCAAACTCTGGTGACTCACATCTGATCCCAGGCTGAGATTTTTCAAAGCTGCAGAGGAAAGCTGGATAGCAGAGTTCACATTAATTTTAATAAGAATTGGGCATTCAGATCCTGTAAGTGATAGCAGGGGGTATCAGCCTCAAAACCTGTACAAGCCCCAGCCAAGCGGGACTGCATTTCTGCAGAGCTCTGACAGCTCTAAATACCTGTTGGAGCCAGCAGAGACGTGGCGTGGCACAACCACATGCACACAGGTACACAGGCGCCTGCTCCCACAGCATTGCCAGCACCTTCCAAAAGTGATGGGGATATTTTTTAGCCTGTATATTTTGAGGTGGCTTTTTTTTCCTGCCTACTAGGAAGCAGGGATTTTCTGCAAAGTGTGTTCATATGGCTAAGTGAAAGCTATAAACACGCAAACTCCAGTTCAGCAAGTTTTTATGCTGATTGCTGGACCTCTGCTTTGAGCAGATCCTAGCAGCATATAGCTTGATGCTGAGGAATTTCTTAATGAACAAGTTTCAGCACAGTATTTATGGCAATGCTGAGAGGCCCTCTAGTTATCAGGGAATAAAACTCAGGTTTAGAGGTTCAGACCATTTCTTAATTCAGGCTTTTAACTCAGAATTGCACAAGCAATTAAAACACTGGTGGGTGCAAAACTTCTGTAAGAACCTCACATTGCCACAGTCTCTCAATGTGAGGTTTCCTAGTGAAATTTCATTAGGGTTTTTTGGCTCTATTTTGGTGCTTCTGATGCCCTCAATGAAGAAAGACATGGGCCTATGTCACAGCTGGCACTGATCTAAGCGGCCGGCACGGCCTGGGTGGGCTGCCCATGGCAGGGGAGATGTGGGCTCCTTCTCAGCCCCCCAATGTTTTCTACTTCTCCCTCCGCAGCTCTGCAGGAGCAGACCTGGCTCTTCCACAGCTCCTGTGTCATGGCGCTCAAGCTCCAGGCCGTGGCTCTGCTGGGTGCATCACTTCAGATTTTTCCAAACACTGAGTTTTAAGTATATCTCTAAATATATTGTTTTAATCGTTATTCATTATTTCCAGATTTTTCTGAACATCAAGAGGTTTTTTCCCAGCATATTTGTGAAAATGTATTTTTTAATCTTTGGTACGGAAGAAAATATTGATGATACTGAACTCTGCCAAGCTAAGCATTTGCCTTATTATCTTGAGGGGTTTGGTGGTGGGGGTTTTTTGGTTAATAGTTAAGTACTTTCCAATCCCTGCAGACTAAACTGATTTATGGTATTTCAGTGAATAAGCAGGGCATTACCTAGCTATTACGCATTCATTCTTTCCTACCTTGCATTTTTTTGGATAAGATTTTTTTACATCAGGCAGTGACTTTTAGACAATACCCAGTAGAGTGCTTGATGTGCCAACTACACGTAACTCTCACTGTCCTATATAAACATTGCAACACAGGAAAGTAACCTCTGTGTTCAACAGACCACAGGCACTGCTGAAGTCAAGAGTACTGCCAGCACACGCAGTAACCGTAGCAAATACAACTGTTGATGTAAAAGCCATTCCCTTCCACTCCTGAATTTGCAGTGGAAGTGTTCGAGCTTACCTCGATAAATGCTCAAGCTTCTGTCGATGACCAGTATAGCAGCTCTGAATCAGAGGACAATTGTAGAAAGGTCTAGACAGATGCATGTCATCATCTATAGGCAAGAAAGTAAAAGCAAGTTAAAGAAGTAACATCCCATTTTTAAACTAAAATTGTGGACTAAAAAGACAGAAGATTGTACAAGCTGAGCCTCAAGCACAGGCAAGACCCCAACTTTGAAAGAAGCCAGTCCTGTTTCTGCCTTTGCTAAAAGAGAGGTAAGACCCAAGACTCAATTCCTCCTTGTCTCAAGTGCCATTTCAAGTTGATGTAGCACTCAGAATACGTAGTGTAAGCTGAAGGTCGCTATAAAAAAATCCCAACAATTCTCAAAGGGAATGGTTTTTAAACATGTCACATCAGCATTTGTAAGACAATTAAGGCTGGCAATTGAGTTTCTAATCTCTCCAAATAAAGAAGTTTTTCCAAGGTGTATTTCTTCCTCAAGCAATAAATAAAAAGTTCAAAACATGCAGGGAATGCTTTTACTGGAAAAACAAGCATTACAGTATTTCTTGTTTAATAGCAATGTGTTTGAAATTACAAGTAGTTCAAGCTGTGGACACAAGCAACTCCCTGAAGTCAGAGGCATACTGTTCTCTCTAAAAAACATCCAGGAAAGAAACTGCTTGCATTATTCTACACTCTTTGAAAAAACAGACCAGTCTCAGTTTCACCAACAGAATTTCAACACACGCTGCAGCTGAACCAACACGACTCGTTATCGATGAAACATGTACAGAAACAGGGCTGAGCACGTGTTCATCGGAATCACTCGCTGGAGAGTCTCCTGCTCACAAACGGGTCACAGTTCAGGCTCACCTACACCCTCTGGAAGGAGACTGGGTCCACAGAACCAGGTGACCACTTGTGCACCCCAAGAAATGAGGCCAGTTACCACCTGCTGGTTTGCCAAGTCTGTAAATCCTGAAAAAAGGCATAAGATGGTGGTTGTTATGCAATTCCTTTAATTTTGACAAAACTCCCTTCATCATCTTAAACAGAAAGTATAAAAATAACACAGCAGAAATCTTTGTCTTTCCATTTTTCACTCTGTATCACTTCCTTATTTGAAGAAAAAACCCACAATCACCAGCAAAGCAAAAAGCAATCCCTACAAAGAGCCACATTCACTGAAGGCTAAAATAAAAAAAAAATAAAGCCTGAACTATTAAATACACTCATGACTAAGACATGTCTTTTTCACATAGCAGAGATTTTTACTACAGAAAAGGGATATTCTTTTTTTCCCCTCAATAGTCCAAGGACAATTGAGAACACAAAAAGCTATAGAAACTCAAGTTACTTACTTCAGAAGTTACTCATTTATACTTCCTTTATATTCTTTAGCAATTTGCAATACAATATTTGCATGCTATTATAAATTGCTAACTAAGAATTGCTCTGCTGATTGAGGATGCCAATTAACTTCAGACACCAGAGTAAAAAGAGTGGGCTTATTTTACTGTTAATAATTAAAAGATATAAGCAAGTAATACAGGAAATAAGCAATAAGAAAAATACAGAATACTACACTTAATTATTACTACATACAGTTAATTATAGAAAAATAAGAATAAGCAAGGTAACGCACCTAATCATTACTACCCAATGGGGAGAATAGTGATTAAGGCAGATCCATCCCCACTCACACCCGTTCCCACCACCCAGCCCCGCAGGCGCTGGGCAGCCCCAGGTGCAGCGAGGATTTGTTGAGCCTGTCCCGGCGAGTGGGAAATCCTACGCGGGGCGTCCACCCGTAGCTGAGGCACCCAGAGTCGCTGTGAGCGGGTCCGGCCTCATGGACCAAAATCAGCAAGTCAGAAAGACTTGCACTTTTCTTTGAGCAGAAACATCTGGTTTCATCCTCCTGTTGGATTCCACCCAGAGCCTGGCCAGGGCTCGGGGAGAACCAAGGGAGTTTCTAACAAGGCAAACACTTGGGTTCTCAGCCTTGAACAAGCTGAACGAGGGAAGCTGGGTACATTCTCACGGCATTTCATCCTCACTGCTGATTATATTCTGTCCAGGCTGCATCTGTCACTAGTGAGCATTCATATTTCGTTAATGATCGGATACTAATAATTAACGCTAATGGTAATGCAGATTTACTAATTGGCAGATACTAATAATGGATAACCTTTGGTTGTGAGGTTCATCTAGAGGTCAACTGTGTTTCAGGGCCTATGATTCAGGCCCCAGCACTACAGGAATGAAAAAGAACAGTTCTCAGCATTACTGCACTCAGTTGCTGTCATTTCCCCCAGCTGCTCACACAGCTCCCTGCTGAATGCAGCCTCCCCCACCCACCTGCAGGAACTCCACAGCAGTTTCCCTGAACTCAGGGCATATTAAGGGGTATTCCCAACCTCTCAGATTTAAGCCCCTTCTCCCAGCTAAATCTGACTGTCTTCCAGTCATCAACAACAACACAAGCTCATGTTTCCACAATTACAACCCAAGCATCATCCTAAATATTAATAAAACACATCAAAGGTTTAGCAATGCCATTACCAACCTTTTTCAGTAAGCTCTGGTGCTGCTGTTAGAAAACAATTCAAGACTGTGCTCAGGTTGCTCAAAAGCAACTGGCAGCGCTGAAGGGACTGGAATGTCTGTGGGTCAATGGAGTTGTAGGAGCATCAAACAGCAGAACCTTTTCAAGAAAAAATATTAAATCATCAGCCTACGGAACAGCTTCAGAGCTTCAAAAGTTCACTTCAAGAACTGCATGCGATATCATATCCCAGCAGGTTACTGAACAAGCTCAGTTAGAAGGAATGATGTTATCTTTGCAGAATGGCTACACCAGTACTCACCTATGTGATCAAATCCATCAGCTGTAGAGATCACTTTGTTCCCTGTCCACTCAAGAACAAACGAGCACAGAGGAAGATACCCGAGATGTGTTTTCTCCTCTAAAGGAAGATTTTTGCTCCAGGAGCTCTTTCCAGGAGCTGCTGCTCCGGAAAGCGTACGGGGTGTGTGTGTGTGTGTGTGTGTGTGTGTCAGCGAGAACCACGTGGCAGGAGCGGGGGGCGGGGGGGATAAACAAAATAATACACACCCCCGAGAGAAAAGCTGAACCCGCCCCACGAAACCAACAGCTGAAGCCGGGGAGCGCCCGGCAGCGCCGGGACCCCGACCCGGGTAAAGGCTCCAGGTTCCCGACGTGAACTCGCCCCGGGGAGTGGGGGGGCCGCCGCCGGAGGGGGCGGGGTGGGGGTGTGTTATTTTGTTTATCCCCCCCCAGCTCCTGCCACGTGGTTCTCGATGGCACCGCTCGCCCGCTCCCCCCCCTCCCGGTTTCTGGCAGCAGCAGCTTTGCCGCCCGCGGAAGGCAGGCGGGAGCCTTTAGGACCCAGCGGCGTCCCCGCCGGCTCCTGCCCGGCGGCACAGGGGGGTCCCGGCGGCGGCGGCGCCTCTGCCCGGAGCGGCCGGTGGCTCTGAGGGGTGTGGGGGCCGCGCTCTGCGGGCACCCCCCGCCTCCTCCCGGCTGGAAAAAGGGGAACCCCTGCGCTGCCTGAGGGGAAGGGGGTGTCTCCTCACCTCTCCGGAGCCCCAGCTCTGCGGCAGGTACTGTGGCTGCCCCCCCGCCCCGGCACCGCCTGGCTGCTGGGGCCTGCACAGGGTCGGGGGGGTCTGAGGGAGAGATGTGGGGCCGCGTGTGTGTGGTGGGTCAGGGCTGGGGGGGATGTGGGGCCGCGTGTGTGTGGTGGGTCAGGGCTGGGGGGGATGTGGGGCCGCGTGTGTGTGGTGGGTCAGGGCTGGGGGGGATGTGGGGCCGCCGGTGTGTGACAGGGGTCGGGATGGGGGGAGCTGTGGAGCCTCTTCTGTGTGAGGGGGGTGTGAGCTGTGGGGCTGCCGGTGTGTAACGGTGAGGTCTGGTTGGGGGGAGCGGTGAGGCAGCTCCTCTGACAGTGGGGGGCGGTGGGGGGAGCTGTGGAGACCCCCCCGGTGTGGTGTGGGGGGTGGCGGCTGGGGGCAGCTGTGGAGGCTGCCTGCGTGTGACAGTGGGGTCTGTGCAGGGGCAGCTCCGAGGGTCCCTGTGCGTGGGACTCTGCCTGCATTGCTCTATGTCTGAGAGTGCCCAAACCCTGTCCCTGTTTGTCAGAGGTGATTCTGAGAAGTGTCTCCAGCAGCATCTCCCGTTTCATGAGACAGATCGACCAGTGCCTCAGAAATGGCCCCTTTGAGAGATGAACGTAGCTCTTCCCAGACATGAGCTGAGGTCTCAGCATGGCAATCCCCATAGAAGAAGGTTGGGAGTCGGTCACCCAGCTTTCTGACCAGGAGCACTTGGCTTTTGTTGTGTTCTGGCTTTCCTCCCCAGCCAGAGGGGTTAAGTCAATACTCTTGTTTTGTAGGAATTGAGATTGCCTTGGAGCAGGGCTGCTGCAGGGATGGGTGATGTGTCTCTTTCATGGTCAGTCACTGCTCATCCCGTTCTCCCAAATGCCCTGCTAAGACTGTGTGAATCAAGTGTAAAGGAGGTTCACCTCCATGCACCCTCCTCTGCAGCATGCAACCTGCTAATTCAAGTATGCACAGACAGACCCAAAGGAGCATGTGTTGAAGGTAAGCAGGCATATCATCTATCTGTGTGCAAAAAAAAGCGCTCTTCCTGGAAGGATTCCTCATTCTAGGTGACACTCTTCCTCCCTGTTGGGTGAATGTTCCTCTGAATCTTTATGTTAAATAGACACTCTCTGGACAACCAGCTTACACCCAGGGATATTCTCTCCAGTAGCCTTCCCAGTGTTGACCTGGAGTCCCCTCACTCTAGTTATACACAAAGTCTGCATTAGCACACTGCAGCTACGGTAGTGTGTTGATGTGTGGTGAGTCATATAGTTCCTTTTCTAGTCAGGTACTTTGCATATGCAGTCCAGGAACTCCAGTAAACCCTTTCAGAGGGTTAGGGCTTTTGTGTAAGGCCTGTGTAATCCTTTTCAGACAACGCCACCAGGGTATCTGGGTAACCCCGAGGCACACAGCACTGGACACTGCTTCTCAGGCATTGGAATCCAGCCCTGTGCCTCTGCTGACATGAATGGAAACACCAGCAGGCAGCGTCACATGGCTCGTGCTCTCACAAAATCCCTGTGACCAGAATTTCCTACTGGTTTTATCTTCTCTTTAGAGGGTTCATAGGCAAGACCCAAGACAGAAAAGACTGGAAATCAGATCAGATTTCTAGGGCAGGGAATAGACTGTGTGTCCAGCAGTGGTCTGTCATTGGCCATTTCTGTGCAGGGTTTCTGGCCATTCTCACTGTTGCTTGGCCAGGAGAGGGGCTGGTGGTTGGGGTTATCAAAGCAGACATGGGCTGAAACTCAGGGCCCTCTCCGTGCTTCTTTCCTGCAGGTTGTGGGCTTGCAGTCTCACAACTGCCTGCCGTGGTGATCTGGCCACTGTGCTCAGCACCAACCAGACCCTGCTGGAGTTGAGGCTGGGCACCAATGCCCTGGGAGATGCTGGAGTGCACCTGCTATGTGAGAAGCTTAAACACCCTGCCTGCCCCCTTAAAGAATTGCAGTAAGGGACTTCAAGGTTCTTTTGAGCATTTCCCAGTGTGCCCATGAGGCAAACTTCAGCACATGAGAATCTCATGAGGCTGGTGCTGGAAAGATGCTTCTTCTTGGATGGAGAGAAGCCAAAAGTAACAAACCTATGATGTCGCTTATAGTTTGCATCTAGACTTTGCTTTCTGAATGGCATTAATAAACAGGGTACGCCAGGCACTTTCTCCCATAGAACTGCTAAGAAATAATGAAACTCTTGAGAGTGTGCTGAGTAGAATTACCTATCTCTGATTTTGGCTAGTAGCAGGGCAGTGTGGAAAGGCAACTGAATGTAGGCAACCTTACTTTGTTCATTTTTTTCTGATCCTGTGGGACTGCATGCTGTTCCACGAGGAGCACAGCCTGTGCCATTTACCTTTGGCCTCAGCTCTTTGCATTATGGAGAAGCCCTGCTCCTGCATCTTCCTGACAGAAGAAGAGGGGGAAGGCAGTGATGAGGAAAGGACCTCCCTCATCTTTGTCTGGCCCACTGGCTCCTGCGTTGCCACTTTTGGGTGAGTCTTGGTGGCACGTCCCATGGCTGGGCAGGAGAGGTTCCCGTGCAGAGCCTTGTGGCAATTGAGGCACAGACTCTCCATGAAGTGCAGAAGGAAAGACCCTTTACTATTACAGTAGTACATGCTTATGCTCTTGTTAAAGCTCTTACTTCATATAATTAGCAAATCAGCAATTAGACAGCTATCAACCTTTTCTCCTATCACCATCAGACCCCTCTAACACGGCTGTGCAGACCAGTCACCCTCTCGTTCACGCGCTGTTCACGCGGCGGTAACTTCTCACAGCTCAGCACTTTCCCACAGCTCAGTGTTGCAGCTGGCCGTTGTTTTTCCTCTGCCACCTCAGCACAACTTGGCAGTTTCTGACATTTCTCCCCAGGCCTGTTTCTCATCAAAGCCTTGCTGCTTCTCAGGGGCTGTGCAGGGCTGACAGGCCGATGTCGACTTTGCCTCTCTCCCACAGTTTCTCACCAGAGTATAGACACCAACACGCTACCCCACCTCTCTCTCCCCCAGCATCTCCCCTCCTTTACTGATGTCTCTCCCTCGGTGCAGCCTTTGCTCCTCCAGCAGGTTCGCGGAGCCCTGTCAGCTCTCCTTCACCCAAGGGTGCAGTGCTGAGAGGCTGCTGAAGCTTGTCCAGCCCTTGAAATGTTTCCCCAGTTGCTCTTCCACACGAGCACCACTGATCCTGCCCCAGGACACCTGGAAAGTGTCAGGCATGACGACATGACTCTGGACACGATGTTCAAAGGCATTCGGATGCAGGTGATCTTCTTCTCAGTCCTGCTGGTGGGTGGCAAAGGGAACAGACCCTGCAGGTAGACGATTGTGCCACTGGTGTTAGCAGTGGGTCTCTATGACCTTGAGACCCTCCCTGAGGAAGAGATGGGATTCACCTGATGAAGTGGGACAAAACTACCTTTGCTAACAGGCTGGGCAACATGGAAAGAAGCTTTAAACTGAAAGGGTGTGTGAAAGTTTCACCAAAATGGGATAAAAGAACTTAGCGACACCGATGGGATGTAGATGAGCAGACACTCCTTTACTAACGGCCGGGTGCGCAGGGGAGTCGTCTCACCAACAACACACACCTAACTCGTGTAGCGTGCTGATTATATTGGATACAGTCAGACAGATTAATCAAGTTCTCATACACAAACGTGATAATTCCCATAACTCATTTTCATATTCCCACCTCTTTCCGGTCATGTGCACCCGAGTCCTGAAATGAGTCAGGGGGCTGCTTTTGTGACCACCACGGACTGCTGACTCAAAAGAAAGACCCTCCAATGCCCCTGACTCAAGGATTTTGGCTCCCATTGCGATTTTAACATGCTTCGAGGCCCTTTCACAATGCAACTTCTAAAATACCTGGTCTACAGGGCGATAAATCGTCCTGACCGCACAGTCTAACGATGGCATCATCACGAGTCTTATTCTTTGACTAGAAATCTGGTTAATGATTATCACTAGTCTACGTGGCCTTAGCCTGGGACTTTACACAGGAGTTTGTAGCAGCATAACTGGTTCTATGGTTACTCTAAATCATTACTTATTTAAATCCAAATCACCAAAAATCATTAAAATCAGCTCAAATTAATAACAAATCAGTAACACTCCTGCAGTGGCCTTTTGATTATCTGTCATGTCTGCTGTGCTCCAGTAAGACCTTAGTTAATTCTGTGTTTTCTGCTGACACCTGCTGGCCCTCAGCAGAAGGTTACTGTGGGCCTGCTACAAAACTTTCCGGCCTGAAAGGCTTTCACAACCTCGGAAGTGGTTATTATTTACAAGGGGGTCAGGGTGCGGCACGGGACCCCTCGGTTCATCCCCCAGAGGGTCCCCATTCGGAGCGCGCCGTTCCCTCCACTTCCTGGATCCCTTTGCCAAAGGGCCGGAGGAAATACCCGGCCAGGTCCCAGCAGAGCCGCCCTGCGGGGACACGAGCATCAGCTCTGCTGGGGACACACGTGTCCCCTCCAGGGCCACCCTGCGGAGACCCGGGAGACCCCAGCACCCATCAGAGCCATTTTGGGCTCACCCAGCCCTTCCTGGGGGTCCCAAATCCAGGACTCATCATAAGGAGCCCCCACAACGATGACAAACATCACGGCAGCCGCGAGGACATGGAGGAGCGAGAGCCACCAGCCGAAGAGCAGCGGGCAGAGGATGTTCCCACACGTCACTGTGGATCCCACGGGAGGGGAGGCACCGGACGGGACCGTTGTCACCTGCAACGGCCCAAACCCACGCCGTCACCGCACAGGGTTGTCCCCAAGGCCACCCACCTCCGGAGCCCCGGATGACGTTGAGGTTGGAGTAGAGCTCCTTGACTGTTAAGAAAATCTCTTTTTTAATGATTACTTACAAATAAATGAGATCATAGAAATAAGAATTCAATGGTCATTAGAATAGGAGATTAGAAATCAGTAAACTATTGTAAGGAGGCAGGTGTTCAAATAGTCTGAAGACGTAAAACCACGCTGTGCTGCTCATTCGTCATATGGTTGGCCAAAAACCCAGCCCAGTTAATCCGTGGATAAAGACAGATGAATCGAAACCTTTAATTTATTTTAATTTTTTATTATATTTATAATTAATATAATTTTAATTATATATAATTAAGTTTGATATATAGTATATATTTATATATTATCTATATTATAGATTATATATGTATATATAAATACAATACAATTTATATTTAATATAATATTTTAACTGATATAGACATAAGAAATGGGTGATAAAGCGTCTAGTTTTAATATTCTTAAAGGTTATAAGGTTAACGTCTCAGAAATTAGAAATGTGAAATGGAACATGGAGAGAAGGTTGTGGAAATCAGAGGAAGCAAGAGGGTGGTTTGAAGAGGGGTGACTCGATGGGCCTGGAACGGCCCAACAGAGCGTGTGATCAGGAGCAGAACCAACGACGAGAAAGGACTCGCTGACGGATGGAAATTTATGGACATTTTTGATCACTGAAAGGATAGAGAATTGAAACATCAAGGGAAACTGAGGTGGACTTTGTATGAGGTGCTGGTTTAGAATCCCGACAGGAGGAGGAGCAGGGGCTGACGCCAGCTGCCATTCACGGGGGTGGGTGCACGTGATAGTAAAGGCCAAAGCAGAGCGAAGCCCATTCCGTTACAAGTCTATTTGATTTATCACTCTGCAAGACATGGAAATATCTGTCCTTTATGCTGCAGGCCTGAGTAGGATAGAAATGTTTAGAAAATGTCAGTAAAAATGAAACAAAGAAGAAATGAGGAAAGAAGCAAAGCAAAGAATATTTATAAACAGAATTCTCAGCTTTTTAAAATATTTTTGTGTTTATTTCCTCTTTAACATACCTTGCTTTGTTTTGATATACCAGTCTTCGGGGCATGTCATGAACATAGTTTCAATTACGGTTTTGAAAGACAAAAGTATTTCCAGAAGTGGGGTGGGATGTAGCTACAGGGACGCGGATGCCCTAAGTCACAGGGAAAGAGTTTTATTTGTCTTTATCACTGACGATCTCTGATCGGTGCTCCCAGGGCCGCGCCGTCCTGGGGCCCTTCCATTTCTTGAAGCCGAACTGCGGAGATTTTTTAAATTTATTTTTTTGGGGGGGCAGGTGGAAGGAAGAAAAAGAAACCCCATTACAGCCATCCAGGAGCACCCATGGGTGCCCCCACCCATGCCACAGCCACCCACCTTAGAGTTGCCAGAGAGCTTGTTGGCCTCCGCGGCGTTTTCGGCCGCAGAAATCCCCCCCCAGTGTGATGCTCAGGAGGGGGGACCCTCTGATACCCAGGATGGGGGGGCGCCCCCAGCATGCCCAGGACTGGGGACACACACCCCATCAGTGCCCAGTGTGATGCTCAGGAGGGGGAACCCCCCTGGTACCCAGGACGGGGGGGACCCTCCCAGTGCCTGGTATAATTGTCGGGAAAGGGGAGACCCCCCCTCAGGTGCCCCCCTCCCCCCACTCACTGGGCGCATCCTCTGTGCAGCAGCAGCGGAGGGGAAGGGGCGGGGGGTGCCGGGCTCCCCCTCGCTGGGCATGGCGGCGTCTGTCCGTCGGTCGGTCGGTCGGTCGGTGGGTCCGTCCTGCCCCGCCGGTATTTAACGGGAGGTGCCGGGCATGCGCGAGGCGTGGTCCCCCCCCACACTCCCCAGAACCGCCCCCCTTCACACCGGGAGGGGCCGGGGCCGACCTGCCTCCGCCGGGGGCCTGGAGTGCGCCTGATAACGGGGTGCGCGGTGTATCGGGGTGCGGGGGGGCTGGGGTGCACGGTGTATGGGGGTGCCCAGAAAACAGAGTGTGAGCTATATCGGGGTACACGGGGGCAGGGATGCACAGGGATCCAGGGGGGGCGCGGTGTATCGGGGTGCCCAAGGATGTGGGGTGTGCTCGGACGGCCGGTGTGGTGTATCGGGGTGCAGGGGAACCGAGGTGCACGGTGCGGGGGGGCGCACAGGGTCGGGGAGGCACGGGAATCGGGGTGCGTGGTGTATTGGGGTGCGTGGGGCTGCGGCATGCGGGAAGGGCAGTGTGGTGTATCGGGGTGCATGGGAAGCGGGGTGCGTGGTGTATCGGGGTGCGGGGGCAGAAGAATCTGGGGTGCCCAGGGAGTGGGGTGCAGGGTTTACCTGGGTGCGCAGTGCACCGTAGTGCAGGGGAGGGGGGGCCACAGTATGTTGGGGTACACGGGGACTGGTGTGTGTTGGGGTACACAGGGACTGGGGTGCAGAGTGTATTGGGGTGCACAGGGAGTGGGGTGCACAACGTGTTGGGGTAGAGTATATTGGGGTACACGGGGAGCACAATGTATTGGGGTACACAGGGACTGGAGTACATGGTGTGTTGGGGTACACAGTATATTGGGGTACATGGGGTGTGGGGGTACATGGTATATTGGGGTACACGGGGTGTGTGGTTTCTGGGGGTGCCTGGGGAACAGGCGCAGGGCATTATCGGGGTGCAGAGCTATCGGGGTGCGCAGGGACCTGGGCCCCGGGGCTGCTTCTTGAGAAACACCCAGATTTGGGTCCAAAAAAGAGAATTTCTGCCCATCACGAGCCTTTGGCAGGCGAGTAACGGGGCTGGGGGCGGAGGCGGGAGGTGGGGGGGTCAAGCCCAGCTAAACCCGGTTCTTCCAAGTCCCCCCTGGGTGCAGCGAGGGACCGAGCGGTGCTGAGCCCCCAGAAAAACCCAAACCAGCGTTTGCTCAAACAACTCCTTTAATACAGGAAAAACCCGGCGGCTGCTGGGGGACGAGAATCTCCAGGAACAGACGGTTCACGCCAAAAACCAGCAGCTCCCCCCACCCTGCAGAGAGAAAATACAGCACAAAAATATATTTTCTCACACCAAAACACAGGGGGTTCCCCGCCCCCGCTGCAGTTCTCACAGCTTTTATGGACAAATGGGGTTTTGGCACTTTACGACTCACAGAGCCCTTCAGCATCGGGGGCATATGGATTTTTATTCCCCTTTGAAAAAAACTATTAGAACTCTACGCTTCCAGCACCCTCATTTGCCAGAATTTCCAAGAGATTCTCCTCCCCCATGTATAAAAAGGTTTTTTGGCAAATACTGAACAACTCTGCTTTGAAACAAACCCAAGGGGGTTTTTTCCCCCCAAAAGGAAGGAAGCAGAATTCCACCTTGATTTCTAAACGCCATGAATATAAAAGACTCTCGTTTGGGGTTTGGGGTCTGGGTTGGGTTTTTTTGGTCGCCTTTGCACTTCCATTTTGATTGCTGGGTTTTGCTTTGTTCCGAAACAAACCAGCTGCTCTAAACCAAAGGAAGCGGCACTAGGGAAGAAGGACAAATCCCCATATGACAAATTTAAATCCACTTTGCAAAAGGAGCAAACACACACACAGACAACTCTCTGCTGGGTGCTGCTCCCCTTCAGCGGCACAGGGCACCAAACAAAGACCCCAACTGCACCCTCAGGAGCTGGCCTGGTCCTTACCTGACGGGAGCTGCTGCTCGGGGAACAGGTTCCAGCACTGCCGTAAGAAGTGCTGCTGCTTGACAGAGCCCATCGCTGAGGGCTGTATCCTGGGGTACAACCAGTAGCAAACTTCGGGCGGGCGCGAGGGCAGCGGGACGGGCTGTAACTCAGCACGCTCTGGCCCCGGAGCGGAGAAGGTGTCCGGGACGGGGCTTTCCTTGCCGCCAGCTCACGCGGTGCAGTTGTTTGTACCGCTGCAAGAAGGAAAAACAGAATTAGCATTGCGGATGCAGCAGCCCCAAACTCTCCTCCCCGCTTTAAACGCACACTCAATGCTATCTTAAGGCGATTTAAAAAAGATGCTAGAAGGGACGCTGGAAAAATCTGGCCCCTACAGAACTCAGCAGTCAAGCCACTGACAGAAAAAAAGAGAAAACTTTGACACAGGACCACAACTCAGCACGAATCCTGCAGCTTCGGATTTCAGTTCAGTGTTATCAGGCACCTTGCGTAACCCAGGGGGGTTCTCTACTCCATCGCCTATCTCATCAGCTCCTCCACCTGCCTACTCTGGGCATCTTTAGGCGTTGAATGTCTCAGTTGATGTGTGCAAATAAACACAGGAGATGCTCGAACCTTGGTGTTACAGCGTTACAACCGTCTGCTTCCCATTTTCTAGGGGCAGACGAGCAGAGTGCAATACTGCCGTGCCAGCATTTTGCTTTTGGTATATTTGCCCTGTCAGGTTCTTTTCAGAACTTTGCTTTGATCTTCAAAAGCTTTCTGAGTGACCACTCTCTAGGCTCATTTTCAGACTTCACACGAAGGTCTGTCTGTCCCTCTCATTTGGTTCTCCTTACCCAGCGTGACAGCAGTAGGACATCAGAATTAAATATGAACCTGCGCTCTCTGCCTTGCTCCTAGTTCCATGGATAAGCCACAAATTCCTTGCCCAACCTCACAGTGTTCAAGCCCCTCCCTGTCCTTCAGCAGCCGCTCTCATCCTGCCCTTTTCCACCGTCTGTGTTTGTTTCCCCTCCAGTTCTCCCCACAAACACTCATCAAATTATCACTTGACGTGGTGAATTTTAACATGCTGCGGGTAATTCAGTCACCGCTCCTGTCAGACGAGCCCATTCAGAACTCGCTTCGCTAAAGAATCCTGCCGTTGAGAAAGACACCATCTTGAAACAAACAAACAAAAAAAAATAAAAAGAGTTGCCAGAGATATTTACTGCACCCACCTACATTCTGCAACCCCAGCAGGGTCTGCTGGCGAGGACTCACGACCAAGCTGGTTGGTGCCACCGTGTATTTGAAGTACACCCAGAAATCAAAGGCGGCGTTCAGGCTGAAGAGAGATGCGAGTGCGAGTTCTAGAAGAAACAGAGAAGTTTTTACTGTAGCTTGAGCACGGGGAATAACCAAAGTGTCTTGTTTGCAAAAACGGGCATATACCCATTAAAAACAGGTCTAATTATTAGTGCTGTCAGTAAGTACCAGTTTGGGCAATAGCTAAGATTTCTTCACTTTTTTATGCCAGAACCATGGGAGATAATTCTCCTTTCTGTATTGAGATTAATTGATGCTGCTAGAATTGAATTTTTAAAGATGGACAGTCGTTTTCCAAATCTACTACAATGAAGTTTCACAGTATTTCTCAAAAACCATCTTCTGGAGGATTTTTCTCCTCCTCTTGCTTCATCCTCTAATCATATTTGATACAGCTGGCTTAGAGTCTGCGCCTCCGAAACAAACTTTAATTCTTGTGAAATGCCATCCACGCCCACGGTACAATAGAGCAGGAAAATCTGCCATGTTCCCCAAAGCCTTCCTCTACACGGTCAACAGATTTAATGCACCAAGGAAGCTCTTCCTATCTAAGAAAGCTGCTAACACTCCTTACCTGTCACTAGAACAGATGAAATTCCAAGTTTCAAGGGAGACAGCAGAAAGCAAACCAAAGCTTTGGTTTAAATTTAAAACAAACAAAAAAACCCTTTTTTTTTTCCTAAAAAAAAAGCTAGTTAAAGACTACCTCTCCAGCAATCAAACTGACAAGTGAAAAAAAGAAAAGAACCCTGAAAACTATTTAAATGCTGCAGCAACTCACCAAGATACCAGAGTGGCCAGCATGAGATGTTGTAATATGAGCTTATGAGCTTTCCAGTCCTGAAAAGAAACAAAAGAAGTTCTCATTTTGCAACTATTCAGTCCCGGGAAATATTTAGGGAGATACAAAGGAGGAGGCTTTGCTTGTTTGACTCAGGTGTAACAATTAACATACATTTCAGTACAGATCATGCCTGCGAGAGACACATTAAGGAGTCCCCAGGCCAAGAGCCCTTTCCGGGCTTCCATCTCCTTCCTCATCTTGATGGCCGTCTCGATGACGGAAGTTGCTGGACTCTGTTCTGGTGCCATGATCTGTAACAACAAACACAGAGAAATGACAGAATTTGACAACTTTTGTACAGTAAGACCCTCAGTCAGCACACGATTCAAGAAAAAAAAAGCAGTAATCCAAAACAGACTATGTAAATGGACTTTACCTTTAGCCAGAGTCATGCTTAGCATCTTAAAAAAAAAACCCAACAGATTCTTTTTACCAGTAAAAATAGGTAATATTTCTTCAATGAACCCTCCTGTCAGCACTGCCACCTCATTACTGAGGAACAGCGTCCACCTTCTCCACTGAGGTGCAGGTAAGAAGACAGAGACAGATTCCAACCTCAGTTTTGAAAAATAACATCCTTCAGCAGCAAGAGGCAAAGCTCCTGCCTTCTCCAAGCAAAGGGAGCCAGAGGAAGGAAAGGCCTTGCACGGCTCTGCAGTTCTAACATTGAAAATTCTCACTCGTTTCAGTTGGGAACAGAGGATTTTCAGACTGTACAGCCACGTCCTCGGGTTCGGTACATCTAAAAGTTAATACCACATCTGAAAGAAATGACCCTGGTGACTTTCTCTTCTAGTCCTGTCACCAAAATATGCTGCTGTTCCTTCCTGCCACTCACTTAAAAACTCGTCACATAATTCGTCCCTAGAGGGGAACATAAAGAATTTGCTTTCTGGGACAAATACGTCACGTATACATCACTACCTCCTTACTGGTACAACGATTCAACGGTGACATAGTGAACATCAGCATTACTGGGAGAATTCTACAAGAACACTGTGCCTGGTAGTTTTCTTGACAGGTTTTTCACACAGTTTCAGCCCCAAGACTTCCCTCCCCACACCGACGAAGGCAGCGACCCCAAGCAGAGACCCTCTCCCCATCCTCACGCTCCCAACCTCTCCCTGAACCACGTCCTCCTGCAGAAGCTGCACTCTCAGGGCACTGAAATCAAAGGGACATTGGATCCTTTTCTCCTCGCTGAGGGGGGCTGGGTGTGGGGTTTTCACCTCCAGACTGAACTATGTCCTGCCATGTCCCCTGCCCTCTTCTGCTAAGGCACAGGCACGAGGGGAGGCCTCACCCTGACACCCCAGCAGGCGCTGACCCCAGGGCCACACAGGGAGGTCCCCCACACCTCCCCTTGCCCCAAACCCCCCAGCTTCCCCCCACGCCATCCCCTCTGCCACACACAGCCCCAGCTCCCCACGCCCCACGGCACCCTCCCCCCAGCCCTGTCACACACCAACAACTGCCACAGCTTCCCCTGCCACGCACAGGGACCCTCGGAGCTGCCCCTGCACAGACCCCACTGTCACACGCAGGCAGCCTCCACAGCTGCCCCCAGCCGCCACCCCCCACACCACCCCGGGGGGGTCTCCACAGCTCCCCCCACCGCCCCCCACTGTCAGAGGAGCTGCCTCACCGCTCCCCCCAACCAGACCTCACCGTTACACACCGGCAGCCCCACAGCTCACACCCCCCCCACACAGAAGAGGCCCCACAGCTCCCCCCATCCCGACCCCTGTCACACACACGCGGCCCCACATCCCCCCCAGCCCTGACCCACCACACACACGCGGCCCCACATCCCCCCCCCAGCCCTGACCCACCACACACACGCGGCCCCACATCCCCCCCAGCCCTGACCCACCACACACACGCGGCCCCACATCTCTCCCTCAGACCCCCCCGACCCTGTGCAGGCCCCAGCAGCCAGGCGGTGCCAGGGCATGGGGGCAGCCACAGTACCTGCGCAGAGCTGGGGCTCCGGAGAGGTGAGGAGACACCCCCTTCCCCTCAGGCAGCGCAGGGGTTCCCCTTTTTCCAGCCAGGAGAAGGCGGGGGGTGCCCGGCAGAGCGCGGTCCGCACACCCCTCAGAGCCAACGGCCGCGGCGCGCGGGGGGAGGCGGGGCCTGTTGCCATGGGAGCGGGGCACGGCGGGGCGGCGCTTTGGCGGGAAGGGGTGCCTGAGGCGGCCCTGGGTAGACCTGGCCTCCCCGCGCGCTGTGCCGGGGCAGACCCGGCTGCCGGGAGACCGGGCAGAGGCGGCGGTGGCCCCCCCGCCCCGAGGGCGGGTTGGCGTCCTCCGGGAGACGGCGGGCCTCGGCTCTGCTGGTCGCTCGCCGGTATCACCCCCCAGTAGCCCCTCCGCTCCGCACCGGCCACCGCTTCCCCCCACGCCTCCCCAGGCGGGTGCTGGGGGACCAGGCAGAGGCGGCGGCCCCCCCACTCCCCGGGGGGAGTTCGCGTCGGGAACCGGGTGCCTTTACCCGGGTCGGGGTCCCGGCGCTGCCGGGCGCTCCCCGGCTTCAGCTGTTGGTTTCGCGGGGTGTGGGGGGGTGCAGCTTTTCTGTCGGGGTGTGTGTGTGTGTGTGTGTGTGTGTTATTTTGTTTATCCCCCCCCAGCTCCTGCCACGTGGTTCTCGGTGATACCGCCCGCCCCCCCCCCCCCCCCCCCCCCGCCCCCGCCCCCGCTTTCCGCCAGCAGCAGCTTTGCCGCCCGCGGAAGGCAGGCGGGAGCCTTTAGGACCCAGCGGCGTCCCCGTCGGCTCCTGCCCGGCGGCACAGGGGGGTCCCGGCGGCGGCGGCGCCTCTGCCCGGAGCGGCCGGTGGCTCTGAGGGGTGTGGGGGCCGCGCTCTGCGGGCACCCCCCGCCTCCTCCCGGCTGGAAAAAGGGGAACCCCTGCGCTGCCTGAGGGGAAGGGGGTGTCTCCTCACCTCTCCGGAGCCCCAGCTCTGCGGCAGGTACTGTGGCTGCCCCCCCGCCCCGGCACCGCCTGGCTGCTGGGGCCTGCACAGGGTCGGGGGGGTCTGAGGGAGAGATGTGGGGCCGCGTGTGTGTGGTGGGTCAGGGCTGGGGGGGATGTGGGGCCGCGTGTGTGTGGTGGGTCAGGGCTGGGGGGGATGTGGGGCCGCGTGTGTGTGACAGGGGTCGGGATGGGGGGAGGTGTGGGGCCTCTTCTGTGTGAGGGGGGTGTGAGCTGTGGGGCTGCCGGTGTGTAACGGTGAGGTCTGGTTGGGGGGAGCGGTGAGGCAGCTCCTCTGACAGTGGGGGGCGGTGGGGGGAGCTGTGGAGACCCCCCCGGGGTGGTGTGGGGGGTGGCGGCTGGGGGCAGCTGTGGAGGCTGCCTGCGTGTGACAGTGGGGTCTGTGCAGGGGCAGCTCCGAGGGTCCCTGTGCGTGGCAGGGGAAGCTGTGGCAGTTGTTGGTGTGTGACAGGGCTGGGGGGAGGGTGCCGTGGGGCGTGGGGAGCTGGGGCTGTGTGTGGCAGAGGGGATGGCGTGGGGGGAAGCTGGGGGGTTTGGGGCAAGGGGAGGTGTGGGGGACCTCCCTGTGTGGCCCTGGGGTCAGCGCCTGCTGGGGTGTCAGGGTGAGGCCTCCCCTCGTGCCTGTGCCTTAGCAGAAGAGGGCAGGGGACATGGCAGGACATAGTTCAGTCTGGAGGTGAAAACCCCACACCCAGCCCCCCTCAGCGAGGAGAAAAGGATCCAATGTCCCTTTGATTTCAGTGCCCTGAGAGTGCAGCTTCTGCAGGAGGACGTGGTTCAGGGAGAGGTTGGGAGCGTGAGGATGGGGAGAGGGTCTCTGCTTGGGGTCGCTGCCTTCGTCGGTGTGGGGAGGGAAGTCTTGGGGCTGAAACTGTGTGAAAAACCTGTCAAGAAAACTACCAGGCACAGTGTTCTTGTAGAATTCTCCCAGTAATGCTGATGTTCACTATGTCACCGTTGAATCGTTGTAGCAGTAAGAAGGCAGCAATGTAAAGGTGCAATATTTGTCCCAGAAAGCAAATTATTTATGTTCCCATGTAGTGACGAATGATGTGACAAGTTTTTAAGTGAGTGGCAGGAAGGAACAGTACCATATTTTACTGACAAGACTAGAAGAAAAAGTCACCACACTTAATTCTTGCACATACGGTATTAACTTTTAGATGTACCGAAACCCCAGGATGAGGCTGTATAGATAAAAAATATTTCTGGTGGCTTCCTTAGAGGAGTATGGGGCTGGTACCTGGCATCTCCGGTCCCTGCAGTAGGGCTCAGGACAGTCTGGGACATTTCTGGGAGGAATCTTGGGCAGATGCCAGAGAAGAGAGTGTCCTTTCAGGGAGAAAAAACCTCTGGGTATCTTCCTTGGAGGAGTGTGGGGCTGCTACCTACATCAGATAACCCTAAAACAAATGAGAGAAGAGACCAGGACATACCTGGCATTAGGCCTGCTTCGATCCTGGGCGTGAGAGCTTTCTCCAGAAGGTCAAAAATATTGCAGGTAGAATCCTTGGAGGAGTCTGGGCCTACTACCTGGGATCTCGGGTCCCTGCAGCAGAGCTCAGGACAGTCTGGGACATGTCTGGGAGGAATCCTGGGCAGATGCCAGAGAAGAGAGCATCCATTCAGGGAGAACATCTTCTGCGTATCTTCTTTGGAGGAGTCTGTGGCTGCTCCCCAGGGTTAGGCCTCCCTAAAGCAGAGGTGAAAAGACTCCAGGACATGCCTGAGAGCAATCTTGGGTGCGTGCTGGAGCAAAAAACTTTCTTTACAGGAGAAAGCACATCTCTCGTGTGTCCCTTGGAGGAGTGTGGGGCTGCTCCCTGGCACCTGATGACCCTAAAACAAATGCGAGGAGAGACCAGGAGATGCCTGGCAGTAGGCCTGGGTGGATACTGGAGGTGAGAGCTTTACCCAGAAAGTAAAAACTATTTCAGTTGGCATCCTTGGAGTCTAAGGCTGGTACCCGGGATCTCGGGTCCCAGCAGCAGGGCTCAGGACAGTGTGGGACATGTCTGGGAGGAATCTTGGGCAGATGCCAGAGAAGAGAGTGTTCTTTCAGGGAGAAAAACCCTCTGGGTATCTTCCTTGGAGGAGTGTGGGGCTGCTACCCAGGATTAGGCCTCCCTAAACAGAGGTGAAAAGAGTCCAGGACATGCCTGGGAAGAATCTTTTGTGGATGCTGATGTGAGAGATTTCCTCAGAAGGTAATAAATATTTCAGGTGTCATCCTTGGAGGAATATGGGGCTGCTACCAGGGATCTCAGGTCCCAGCAGCAGAGCTCAGTACAGTCTGGGACATGTCTGGGAGGAATCCTGGGCAGATGCCAGAGAAGAGAGCATCCATTCAGGGAGAACATCTTCTGCGTATCTTCTTTGGAGGAGTCTGTGGCTGCTCCCCAGGGTTAGGCCTCCCTAAAGCAGAGGTGAAAAGACTCCAGGACATGCCTGAGAGCAATCTTGGGTGCGTGCTGGAGCAAAAAACTTTCTTTACAGGAGAAAGCACATCTCACGTGTGTCCCTTGGAGGAGTGTGGGGCTGCTCCCTGGCATCTGATGACCCTAAAACAAATGCGAGGAGAGACCAGGAGATGCGTGGCAGTAACCCTGGGTGGATGCTGGAGGTGAGAGCTTTCCCCAGAAGGTAAAATATATGTCAGGTGTCATCCTTGGAGGAGTCTTGGGCTGCTACCTGGGATGTCAGGTCCCTGCAGCAGGGCTCAGGACAGTGTGGGACATGTCTGGGAGGAATCTTGGGCAGATGCCAGAGAAGAGAGTGTCCTTTCAGGGAGAAAAAACCTCTGGGTATGTTCCTTGGAGGAGTCTGGGGCTGCTACCTGGCATCAGGTAACCCTAAAACAAATGAGAGAAGAGACCAGGACATACCTGGCAGTAGCCCTGCTTCGATCCTGGGCGTGAGAGCTTTTTCCAGAAAGTAAAAAATATTCCAGTTGGCATCCTTGTAGGAGTCTTGGGCTTCTACCAGGGATCTCAGGTCCCAGCAGCAGAGCTCAGGACAGTCTGGGACATGCCTGGGACGAATCTTGGGTGCATCCTGTATGTGAGAGATTACCTCAGAAGGTAAAAATTGTGGGGACGAAATCTCGTGCAGGCCACAGGAGACAAGACCACAGACAATCAATATGATTGGAAGTCATGCTGAAAGGTTTATTAGCAAGCAAGCCTTTATATACTCTTGTGCCTTCTATGAATGGCAGCAAGCCCCTATCTACTCTTGTGCATTCTAAATGTAGCTCCCCTTGGTACTTTCCACAAACATTGCTACCCGCACACAGCCAGTGGATAAGTTCCTGCTTTTGCAATTCCAAAAGGTCCCTTCTTTATCAGTTTCTTCCTTAATGAGCACATTCTTTTCTTCTGGCCTTCTTGTAACTATTTCTTGTTTTCAGATGTCATTAATCTTCTGACCCGAGTGCTGGTTTTACTTTTCCATTGTCAGTGTGGGCAAGAAAGTTCAGTAAGCCAGCATGCACACCCACATCTCCCCCCTTTCTTTTTATTAAAGCCTCCGTGCTATTTTCCACACAAGACAGACAACATCTCATTAAAATAGGAAGACAACATACTAATAATCCCACTATTATTATTGGTCCTGCTAACATTCTCAAAAGCTCCATAATCCACTTTGTCCACCCTAGACTTCCTAAAAAGTCATCCAAAGGAGAAGAAACTTGCTGAATCTTATGCATGTTATCTTGCAGTTGCTGAAGCTGCTTAGATATCGACTGAGAGTGATCAGAAAGGTTCATACAACACATGCCCTTAAATTCTTCATGTCCTTGAGCCAGTAACAAAAATCTATAGCTGCTCTATTCTTCAAAACAACATGCCTTACACTATCTACATCCATCAACAAATTACTTATTATATGAGATGTTAAATTAAATTGTTTTATACTCCAACAAGCCATTTTATTCAAGGTGGATAGGGCTTTTGCAACCCCTACTCCTGGGGCCAAGAGAGAGGCAGCAATAATCTCTCCAGGCCCCCATAATTCCACTTGGTCTCAGCAATCTGGGGTGAGTTCATGATGTGTTATGGCCTGTTTTGATCTTTGATGTTTTTTAAGATTTCTTATACTAGGGGTAAATAAAGTAAGCCTTCCCAGGTAACACAGATCTCCAACTGCTTTGGCAGGAATCTCTCCCCATGCTCGATACCCACATATTAAAAAATAGCCAGGTGGTAACCTTTTAGCCGAACCATTATTCCATATTCCTCCTTCTTCAAGATGTAGGCCCATTTTAGAAGCGTGCTGACCACCACAAAACCAAGTTTCATTTATGGGTATGGCGACAGGAGTCACATTCTGCCAGCCTTCTCATTTCAATCGATTTTCCCAACCCCGGCGAGCCCACAGTGTATCCCTCCCCCCAAATTGTATGCATCCCCCGGGCTGATTCTGCGTGTTATTTCCACTTACTGGGGGAAGAGAAGCTCTCAGCTCTAACTCTTGTAACGGAAGAGGGGCTGTCTGATTGAGATAATTCACAATATGTCCCTGCAACATAGGCAAGCCTGCTTGTGGGCAACTCTGTTGTTATACAATGCCCAACACGTCCCGTTAACGTCCTCTGTTCCCTTATTTATTCTTCCCATATTTTTAACAAGCCCCTTAAAGTCCTGAGCGCTAAAACATGGCATACCAATCAAACAGGTCCGAAATGGGTCGGTAGCAGTTGCTAAACCTAGGCAAAATGCCTCCTGTCCTGATTGATTTGCTCAGGTTACCCAGAAATTCTTCCACAGGTCAGTTGAGCTAATTCCCCATATTCCCTGGCCCATTCCGCCATACCGCGGCGGTAACTTCTCACAGTTCAGTACTTTCCCACAGTTCAGTGTTGCAGCTGTCCGTTGTTTTTCCCTGCCACCTTGGCATAACTCAGCAGTTTCTTATCTTCCGAGGCCTGTTCTTCATCAAAGCCTAGCTGTTTCTCAGAGGCTGTGTAAGGCTGACAGGCCGATGCCTCCCAATCCCCTTTCTTTGTTTTGCAGCTGCACCTGCAAGACTTGTTTCAAGGCTTTATCAATTAAGGGTTAGGCAAACTTCAAAAAACACAGCATACTTCAAGTACTTCCACAGAAGGCTAGAAACAATACAGCAGTTACAGTTACTAGTTAAAAAGAGTAGGCTAATTTCAGTACCCATAACTAAGGGATATGACTAAATACCACAAAAATAAACAGTAAGGAAAATACAGAATAGCACACTTACTTAATGGGGTACTAACATTCAGATCTGCAATTGCTGGGGAACCCTGGATGCAGTGAGAATTCAGAGTGCCCTTCCTCGCAAACCGGAAATCCTACGCGATGTGTCCATCCGTAGGTGAGGCATCCAACATCGCTGCAAGCAGGTCCAGCCTCTAAATCAGCAGGCCAAAATAACTGGCAATTTTCTTTGATTGGAAACATCTGATTTCATCCTCCTGTTGGGTTCCACCCAGAGCCAGGCTGCCACTCAAGGGG
Organism: Strix aluco; assembly: GCF_031877795.1. Classification (NCBI taxonomy): domain Eukaryota; kingdom Metazoa; phylum Chordata; class Aves; order Strigiformes; family Strigidae; genus Strix; species Strix aluco. The sequence continues at coordinate 2,574,058 of NC_133942.1, read as the reverse complement.
GAAAACCAAGGGAGTTTCTAATAAGGTTAGACACTTGAGTTCTTAATTATTAATACTGCTAAAAAAAGAAAGTTGAATACACACATTCTTATAGAATTTCATCCTTATTAATAACTACATTTTGTCTAAGCTACATCTTTCACTAGTGGCTAGTAAGCTTATATATTTCATTAGGGAGTTGCAATTACTGTCAGCATTTTCTCTAAAAAGAGTTGGCAACTGCAGTGTGATTAAGGACAGAGATAGTGTATTTCGTCCTATTGCAGCAGCAAGCATTACCCATCCATTCTGCTTAAATGATCAGTTGAAGAGACCGCGAACTGTCGGCACAGGGGCATCCACAGCACCCACAGCTGGCTCCTGAGTGTCCACCTGTGATAGACAGTAAACTGTTTGTTCATCAAATTCCATTGAAGATACTGGGAGCTCGTGACATGTTATGCCATAAACTATGTAGGCCTAAGCTTAATCTTAACTATTACATTGTGTAACGACTAACTGACTGCAAGTGCTTATCTAAGTTGAAATGCTGAAGCAAGGACTCCTATTGTACAAAAGATTGAAAAGAGGGAGAAGGGAAGAAGGACAAAGGGGAGAAAGACAAAGGGGAGAAGGACAAAGGGGAAGTGTCTGTAAGATATAAACAAAAGCTTTGTGAGCCACTCTCAGGAAAGCAGGAAATACGAGGAGTTGGTGACGCGAGGAAGACCCGGATGGAGCGACCCCCTAGCTGCAAAGTGCGCAGACGCAGGGTACACCTCTCAGAGAGACCCGATACCGGAAGGCGGAGGATATAAAAAAGACGGACCCTCGGGAAGTGAGTGCACGCCCTTGGTGGAGCAGGGACTCCCCGGCCGCCCAGCGCTGTTTTGCTTATTGCCGCTTGCTAAAATAAATAATTGAAATTTAATTTGTCCTAACTTGCATCATTTTGGCAAGATAGTCTATAACACACCAAAAGCTGCCTCTCACGCCTCAGGTATGGTCATACCTTGCCGGTAACCACCGGGGACCGTGACCTTTGGAGACACAACATAACCTCTTCCCCGGGTTATTAAAGGATCTGGTCCTGCCCAGTTACCACTCTCCAGGTTTTTTGCTAACACTTGAGCCTTGCCCTGGACTTCTTGTTGATCTGGTATCTGCAACGAGCAGTGATGCAATATTGATGGCACCTGTGAGACAGGGGAATGTTTAAAAAGTTCATGACATATAATGCCTTACTTAGCCTTTCGTGAGGTGTAGATTGATCCCCTCCATCTCCCCCTTTTTGTTGTTGCAGTGGATGCTTTAGCGTGCCATGCGTACGCTCCACAACGGCCTGTCCGGTCGGTGAGTGGGGAATGCCGGGCAGATACTTGACTCCCTGCTGTATGGCAGGACGCAGACACTGCTCCAGAAAAGGTATCAACAGACACAGGTACATATTTTAACGTTCCAACTGCAGTGAAGTGAGTGACATCAGATTGCCATAATTCTGAGTAGGAGAGTCCCCGAGGGTTGACACCACTGGCTGCTGAAGAGAGGGAGTCCTCTGGTATTCAGGGCAAGTGGCAATGATGTCTTTATCCTGATGCCTTGATAAAGAAAATTGGTTTTGTATTGCCCTGGTGTTTTGGTGGAAAAATGCATGTGAAAGCCGAGCTTGCTCAAAGACATTTGTATTCGCCACTGTAACATGTGCACAGTAACCGGAACAAGGATACACACCAAGTTCCTGACCAGCAAGTAATAGTAGGTGCTGCCTACCTTTCATGATCAGTTTGGCAAACATTTCTGGATGAGTAGTGACTGTCTTGTGCATTTGGTGTGACAAAAGAAAAAACAAAACAAAACAAATCCATTCAATAATAACAAGAGGGTCACTAAGTGTTTCATCCCACTGAAACAGCAGAGCATAGGGCTGCCCTGGAGGGTTAAATAACATCAGTTGATACGGATGGCCGGGCACACATCGCGATGCTTGTCTTTCTGAGATGGCGTTAGCTACACGGTGGAGATCTTGTTTCGCCCTCTCTGTAAGTACTCTGGGTGATGTCAGTGAAGGATCTCCCCGCAAAATATCAAACAAGCTATGCAGATCATCATTAGTTAGGCCCAACAACGGCTGTATCCAATTTATGGCTCCCAACAGTTTCTGTAAATCATTTAAAGTCTTAACATCAGTTTTAAGTTTAACCTGTTGCAGAACAATGGTCTGTTCACAAATTCTCCACCCCAGGTACTGCCACAGTGATGATCTCTGTACGTTTTCAGGTGCTATTTGTCACCCCATTTGAGATACTGAGTCTTTGGTTAAAGCAAGAGCCTTTTCCATGATCTCCTGTGTTTCTGCTGCTATGAGGATGTCATCCATATAATGATATATAACAGCCTGGGGGACCTGCGTTCTAACAGGGCTCAAAGCCTTTGCAACTGACACATCGTGGGGCTGTTTTTCATGCCTTGTGGCAAAACAACCCAGTGGTACCGTCTTGCAGGTTCACTAACATTAATACTGGGAACAGAAAAGGCAAATTTAGGTGCATCATCCGGATGCAAGGGAATGGAAAAAAAAAATTAATCCTTCTGATCAATTATTACAAGATGCCACTTTCAGGGAATCATTGTTGGGGAGGGCATTCCTGACTGTAACGTACCCATACCCTCCATGGCATCATTAATGTGTCAGAGATCATGTAAAAGTCACCATTTACCACTTTTCTTTAAAATAACAAACACCGAGGAGTTCTAAGGACTGGTGGTAGGTACGACATGTCCTACACTTAACTGTTCCTGAGCTAAATCATTAAGGTGGCACAACTGTTCCATTGGCAAGGGCCACTGACCCACCCACACGGGTGATTCTGTTTTCCAGGTTAGTCTCAGGGTGGGTTTCAGGGTGGGCTGTGCTGCAGTGGCGATTAAGACAAATTTGATCCAATTTGAGTTCCCCATCGAGCCATACAGTCACGACCCCATGATGTAATAGGGGTTTCTAATATAAATGGACAAATATTTGCTACCCAGTTTTCTGGGCCCTTTACATGAATGAGATCTTTGCTTTGAAACGTTACAGCATGACCACCAACCCCGAAAAGCACTCGAGTTACCCGAGCTAACGGCCAATCTGCTCGCAGATATTACAGTCACACCCGCACCAGTATCTAAAATGCCTGTCAGTGCAACAGATTCTTCTGCTTTAGTGAGGTTACATTTTATCAGAGGTCGACCTTGTGTCACTGTCTGAGCCCAAAATATTTGAGGAGTACGTGCTGATCCAAATCCTGAGTCACCCCGGCTTCTCGGCATACTATTAGGGGGAGTCGCAGTAAAATAAACAAGCTGAGCAATTTTTGACCCTTTTGTTACTGAACACGGGGGTCCAGGGGTCCAGGCCATAATTCTGATTTTCCCTTCATAATCGGCATCTATGACCCCTGGTAAAATGAACAACCCCTGTAAGGTTGTAGATGATCTTCCCAGTAATAATGCACTTTTTCCATTTCCCAACAGTCTATATACTCCTGTTGGTATCAAGGATACCGTGGTATCTAATGATGTTACTGACTCGGAGGCTGCCAGGTCCACGCCTGATCGGTATCGACTAAATTATTATAAACCACCACTGGTTGCAATATGTTATTAGTGTCTTTTTGTTCACACTTGCGCCTGGAGCTCCCCCTATCTTCTTCCAGTGTTTTAACATACAGCCGAGGGGACTCTCTTTGACTATTCCCCCACTCCGGCCACTTCCCATCTCGTCTACTTTACCTTAACACACTACCCGATTAAGCTGACAATACCCCCGCAGGCAGATGGTACAAGGGTGCACTCTCCCCACAGAGTATGCACCTAAATTCAAGACAACAATGAACACAGAATTACTGCCTCCCGCTAGAGGAGATATTTCACCTGTGACACTTCAAACACTGAGCCCGAACAAACAGGCAGCACCAGTGACCCAGCGGGCGGGCACTAGGGCGCTCTGTACTAAGGAATGTTCCCTCGTCCTGCACGACCCCCCACTGGTACAGAGTCTGCCCTGCGCTTCGTTCCTCTCCGGCCGCTTCCCTCGCGGGATAACAGAACCGCGGGTCAGAGAACTCCGCACTGCGCAGCTGCAGCTGGGCTGCGCCTCACACCCGCAGAACAGTCACACACCCACACAAAGGGGCCCTTACACTTATTACTCACACAACATCAAATGACAAATACTACAAACATTAAAACACCGTTAAGAATATATAAAGCCATTGCTAGTGGATTATGTGGTGTTGACAGAAAGGGACTCTGCATCCCAGTGTCAGCACCTTCTGTAAAAACTGCTGCTTTTGGTGTTCGGGGGAGGCGGGACGGACGGATGGACGCCAGGGGCGTGGTGCTGGGCTTGACTGCAGGCGGTCGCCCCGTGGTGGGGGGGCTCGGGGAGGCCCGGGGCCGCCACCGCCAACCCCGCGCTTGCAGGTGGGGGGGCACAAATGCTGAGTACAGAGACCCACGCACTCGGTTTCCAGATAGAACACTGTGCCGGCGTTAGTACCGTTTTTAAAAGTGCCGGCCAATCCCACGGGACCAATTGACACCCGTGAGTGATCGCCTCCAGTACACCTGTTGTGAGTTTTGAAGCCCGTCCTCATTAACGCTTTTCTGTCGTTCTTTAATAACAGGAAATTGCAGTCCTGCCCAACATGGCTGACGTCCCGGCTCATAGATTACAGGAGCAACAATCTTTCTCGCCATGTCCATCTCCCCTTGCGCCAAGGCTTCTTGCCTCACTTTTACCCACGGATCATCCCCAGCTAAGGGAGGACACAGGCCAGGGTCTCTTTTAGGATTTACAGTGTCAGGGTTTAAAAGATTATCACAGTCTAGAGACCCAGCATATAAATCTGGCTGCCTGGGCTCAAAATATGCATCCTCACCCTCTGTGTCCTCATCCTCTGTGTCCTCATCCTCTGTGTTAACAGCCTGGCCGTGTTCATTATTTTGTCTTTTTATTATCTCAAAAAGAGTTCTCCGTGTCGGTAAGAGTTCTGCCACAACCTGATTCCCTCGCGCTGCGCACTCCCACAATCTTACTGCTGCTCCATCCCCTATCGGAACAGTGAATATAGTGACCGCCTTAACCCCCGGTACTTCTGCTGCTACCCACTGAAAAAGTCTCTTCAAGACATGCGGGTTAATATGGACCTTATTTTTAACTAACAGTCTTTCCATCAGTGAAAACACTGAATTTTCTTTCGAGCATATTAAACTCCCCATCGTTCCCCACAGCTCACCTTGCTCACCCTGCAGCGGTGATTGACGCCGGCTCCTGCTTCCTTCCAGCAGCTCTTAAGTTCTGAGGGGTTTCCCACCGCAGTGATCCAAGCTGGTCACACTGATCGCCCGCTACACGGGGCACCATGTGTGGCAACTGAGGCACGGACTCTTCGTGAAGTGCAGAGGGAAAGAGAGAGTTTGTTGTTACAATGGTACATACTTATGCTCTCAGATGCTGTCGGTAAAGCTCTTACTTCATATAATTAGCAAATCAGCAATTAGACAGCTATCAACCTTTTCTCCTATCACCATCAGACCCCTCTAACACGGCTGTGCAGACCAATCACCTCTCGTTCACGCGCTGTTCACGCGGCGGTAACTTCTCACAGCTCAGCACTTTCCCACAGCTCAGTGTTGCAGCTGGCCGTTGTTTTTCCCCGCCACCTCGGCACAACTCGGCAGTTTCTGATCTTTCTCCCCAGGCCTGTTTCTCATCAAAGCCTTGCTGCTTCTCAGGGGCTGCGCAGGGCTGACAGGCCGATGTCTCCCACAAGCGACGACCCTCACCTGCCGTCTCAGCGGGGGCAGGGATGGAGACAGGCAGCAGGGCTGCAGGGTAGGGACGGCTCAGGCATGGAGATGAACTGTAGCAGGCGATTTACAGATGTTACTGCAGCAACTCTGTCATGAGATAAACACTCAGTTAGTAGTGTTAGTGTAAGTACTAAGAAGGAATTTCACAGCGTGACTGAGCACAACGCGCTGTGTTCTGTGTTAGAGTGTTTGCTCTTGAGGTCCCACAAATGATGTTTTAACGGCTGAAGCGAGTGAAGCATCTTTTGTTTACTCTCCAAATCAAAGCGGGCTGCGAAATTGTCTGTTGGGGGAAATCCTGGATAAATATCATCTGTAGGATGTGTGTACTTACAGCTAAGTTCTAATTAAAATCAATCAATTAGGGCAGAGCGGGCAGGGACGGGCAGAGCGGGCAGCGCCGCTTCAGCACCCTGGAGAGCGCCCGGCGGCAGCGGCGCGGGGACCCTGCGCGGACGCGCCCCCGCCCGCGGAGTCCCGGCCCCGCCCGGAGCCGAGACACGGCCACGGCCACGCGCGACCGGCCCCGGGAGACGCGGCCGCCACCCCCCGCCGCAGGCGCAGCGGCACAGGCGCGCAGGGGCGGGCGCACACGGGCACCGGGGCCGGGCGGGCGCAGAGCCCGGCGCAGAGACAGCGCGTGCGCACGCACCCGCGCAGGCGCACACCGAGACACGCGCACACGCAGGCACAGGGGCGCGACCCCCGTGCGCGCTCCCGTGGGCGCGGCAACACCCGAACGCCGACGCCGACCCCACACGGCCCCGCACCCCACTCGCGCCGTCGCACACGCACTTTCTCACCCGCCGCAGCCCCCGTCCGCGCTCCCACAGCCCCCCCCCCCCGCGCAGGCACAGTCCCACGCGGACACCCAGCGACCCCCGGACACAGTCACACCCGCGCACGCACACCCGGACCGCGCGTGCTCCCGCCCCCCGACACGCGGACACACACGCCCGCGGGAGGGGCGGCCGGCGCGGGGGGGGGCGCGGGGCGGGGCGGGGCAGCTGCCGGCCGCGGGGCGCAGAAGGACGCGCGGAAGGAGCCGGCGCCGGCCGAGCTGGCGGCAGACAGGGACAGCCCGGACCGCTCCGGGGCTCCCCCGGCGCCTCCAGCCCCACGGTCAGGCTGCGCTCGCGCCCGCCGGGGGGACGGCGGCTGGTCCGTGCGCGGGCGCGGGGGGGCGCGGAGCGATGCTCGGGGCCGGCGCTGGGCGGCGGCAGCTCGCGGGGCTCGCGCGGCCCCGCCGCTTCCCCCGGAGCCGGCGCCGGGCTCCGCGCCGAGGGGGCCCGTCTGAGCGGGGCCCGCGCCCGCCCTCGGGGCCGCTCCGGGCAGCGCCCGCCCGCGGCTGCGCGCTGGGGACGCGCCGCCTCCGCCGCGCTGGGGCGGGGCCGCGGGCAGCGCTGCCCGGGCCGCGGCTCCGTTCCCGCGGAGGCCGCTGCCGGCTGTGCGCTCCGCTCGCCGCGGCTCGGTGTCCGCGCTGAAGCGCTCGGCGCTGCGCGGGGCCGCCGCGGGGCCTCGGTGCGGCGCTGCTGGAGGGACCGCGCGGGGCCGGCGGGGCTGTGATACAGAGAAATGATTACTTGTTTTGAGACTTATTTACTTATAGCAAACTGCTTAGCAACTTATTTACTTATAGCAACTTATAGTACTACTTATAGTATTTTTGAATATTGCTAAGAATCCTGCTTGCCCAGACTGTTCTGTGGGATTTTACCAAGGACTGCTGTGTCCATCAAAACAAAGCAGTTTACTGTGAAAATCTACCAAGAACTGCAGTGTTCAGCAAAATATCATGGTTTTGTCCTTGGGAAACAGATGTGCTCTGACTAGTTGGGTCTTGGTAATGAGTAAAGATAGCCATGTACGGACGGTAGAAGTTCCGTTGGTTCTCTTAGGTAAGATAGAATGAGTAAACTGGCTGAAAACACTCTTGTTATTCAAGAAATTGGCGGAGAGAACCTGCGCATGCTCTGGGGAAAAGTACAAGGTGAGGAGGACTGTGAGCCTTCCTCCAACAGACCCCAGAGACGCCCCCCAGGAGGCAATGGGCAGGTGCAAAGAGAACATAAACTGCTGACACCAGCCTCTAGAGCTAACCCAGCCTCACTCATGCATATGTATGTTTGTGTTATGTAATCAATGAATATGTATATCCACACTTGATAAGTTTTTGGTAAAATGTGCTGGGGGTGTGCAAGCTTTGTGGAGAAATCCCCTTGCACCCCGGTGCCGGAGTAAACATACCTGCTGTATAACTCTATTCGAGTTGTAGAGTTTGTTTTCCGCAAGTCAACCCCTACTAGGTCCTGCCCCTCCTTGTCACCATCTCCACCTGATTTGTCCTCAAGGTGTGGGGGGACAGACGGGTTTGGGGAGGACCTACAGGAATGTGGGGGGGTGGGGGACACGGGGGTGTTTGGGTTGGACCTAGAGGAATATTTAGAGATGGGGAGTATAGGGGAGTTTTGGTAGGACCTACAGGAATGTGAGGGGGTGGGGAATATGGGGGGTTTGTGTAGGACCTACAGAAATGTGAGGGGGTGGGGAATATGGGGGGTTTGTGTAGGACCTACAGAAATGTGTAGGAGTGGGGTATATGGGGGTTTTTTTTAGGACCTACAAAAATGTATGGGGTTGGGGCACACAGAGGGGTTTGGGTAGGACCTACAGAAATGCAGGTGGCACCAGTGCAGTGAAGGTAGAACCCAGCTCTTGGGGTCACCACCCCTGAGAGCCCTGTGCAGCCCAGGGACACGGAGGCTGCTGCAGGCACAGAGCAGGAGATGGGCTGGGGCAGCTCTTGGGCTGTGTGTGAGGGGCAGTCGCTGCAGGGAGTTGCAGAGGTTTGGGGTTTTTTCTTGTGGTGTGGGAACAGTTTCCGTGTGTTACAGACACCCAGTGCCCCCTGCTTAGAGTGACAAGCGTTCTCCTTCCCATCAGCTCTTCAGTGACGCATCGAACCAGCAGCTGCTCACCAACAGAATTCAGATTTCCTGGGCCAGGTCGCGGGAGAACTGGAGGTAAGAAAGGCTCCACTTCCTGCGCTGCTCCAGAGTCATTCGCAGCTCTGCTCTTTTTTCCCTCGGGGAAAGCAGAGCCTGGGGCAGAGGGTAAAACTCTGCAGGCATGGGAAGCTTGGCCTTGTGCTGGTGACCCACGGGGTTTGTGTGCTGCTGGTGTCTGGGGTGGAAGGGCTGAGGTGGGGACCCTCTGAAGAGCCCACGCTGCCCCAGACCCAATCTGACAGACCCACAGCAGAGTGCAGCTGTTGCTTTCATATTTCTCAGCAGCTCTTTGTCCTGCTCCTTCCCAGAGCTTTGACCTGCAGGAGGAGGGTGACAGTCTGTCGGGGGAAGAGGAGCTGCCCTGAAGAGAAGCCCCCGTCTGCCTCAGCCCTGCACCCTGGGACTGTTCTTCCCTCTGCTCTGGATCTCGGGGGCTACTCAGAGCTGCCCTTGGCAGAGTGAATCTTCTCAGGCCCCGAGAGCTCTGGGGATGTCGTTACTGCAGGTTTCTTCAAGGCAAAGCTGGCCAGGAGAGAGAAGCCATGTTTGGGCCTGCAGGGCAGGGTCCTGTCAAGATGCTTTAATGGTACCTACTGGAGAGAACAATCACTAAATAACTTTTTGTGTAAAGCTTTGAGCTCGCATCCTGCTGCCCTTCTGTCAGCAGGCAGCCCAGTTACTGTCCAGTGCCAGTCCAGCTGCCAGCCCTCGCCATCGCCTTCACAGCCAGCGCTGCCTCTGCCCATCTTCTGCCTCTGCTTAACTTTATAACCTCTGCCCAGCTTATAAAGTTAAGATACACATACAGAAATAGGACACAAGACTTCACCTGATTCTTTTTTACTCAAAATGGAACCATGCTAACAGAGTGTACTGGTTTGGCTGGGATAGTTAATTTCCTTCACAGTAGCTTGTATGTCGCTGTCTTTTGGATTTGTGACCACACCAGCGTGGATAACACTCCGATGCTGTAGCTGTTGCCGAGCGGCGCTTGCACAGCGGCCAGGCCTTCCCTGTGTCCCATGCTGCCCAGCCAGGGAGCAGGCTGGGGTGGTCAAGAATTTGGGACAGGACCCAGCCAGGACACCTGACCCCAACTGACCAGAGGGATATTCCATACTGTATGACGTCGTGATCAGCAATGAAAGCTGGGAAAGGAGGAGGAAGGAGGGGACGTTCAGAGTTACGGCGTTTGTCTTCCCAAGTCACCGTTACGTGTGATGGAGCCCTGCTCTCCTGGAGATGGCTGCCTGCCGACAGGGAGTGGTGAAGGAACTCATTTCGTTTTGCTTGTGCAAGCAGCTTTTGATGTACCTATTAAACTGTCTCTGTCTCATCCCATGAGTTTTCACACTTCTACCCTTACAATTCTCCTTCCCCCCGCCCCCCCCCCCCCGACCAGGGGGGAGTGAGCGAGTGGCTGGGTGCGGCTGAGCACAGCACATTTCAATTATGTTGATCAAACTTTTAAGGCCAGTGTATTTCCTGCTTAATTTCGGTAGGATGTCAACATCTGATTAACATTGATACTGCATGTTCATCTCAAAATGAAAAATTCTAATTGAATTTGTTTGAATAGTACCGAAACACTTAACTTTGGGGTGACATGAGTGACTACATCTGTCAGACCCCTCACAAGGCCTGTGGAAGTGTTAGTTCTCCCTCACGAATGTCCCACGCTACCTAACACTACAGCAGCACTGGAAAACCCAGACTGAGTTCTTTTCCACCCAAAATGAAACATTTATTTGGATTTTCATAAGTATTTTAATGATGCAACAAAATCCCTTTTTCCTCTAAGTGAAGCGTATTTCTGAGGAAACTACGTTCTTTATCACAAAACGCTGGTGAAAAATGTTATAGACTATCTTGCCAAAAAGATGCAAGTTAGGACAAATTAAATTTCAATTATTTATTTTAGCAAGCGGCAATAAGCAAAACAGCGCTGGGCGGCCGGGGAGTCCCTGCTCCACCAACGGCGCGCACTCACTTCCCGAGGGTCCGTCTTTTTTATATCCTCCGCCTTCCGGTATCGGGTCTCTCTGAGAGGTGTACCCTGCGTCCGCGCACTTTGCAGCTAGGGGGTCGCTCCATCCGGGTCTTCCTCACGTCACCAGCTCCTCGTATTTCCTACTTTCCTGAGAGTGGCTCACAAAGCCTTTGTTTATATCTTACAGAATATAGACACTACCCCCTTTTTTTTCTTCTTCTTCTCCCCTTTGTCTTTCTCCCCTTTGTCCTTCTTTTCAGTCTTTTGCCTAGTAGGAGTCCTTGCTTCAGCATTTCAACTTAGATAAGCACTTACAGTCAGTTAGTCGTTACACAGTGTAATAGTTAAGATTAAGCTTAGGCCTACATAGTTTATGGAATAACATGTCACGAGCTCCCAGTATCTTCAATGGAATTTGATGAACAAACAGTTTACTGTCTATCACAAAAAACACTCGGTCTCTTCCAGCATGGCTCTGAACTTCTGAAGTAGAATACTGGTGCTGGAGGTTGGGCTAAGCATAGGAGCTTTCTCCCTCAAAGATGTGGTTTCTTAGGAGGGCCGGCAGAGAAACAAGGGAGGTCGGTATCTCTGCAGAGCTTGGCTGTGGAGTGTGTTGCTCCTTCCCTGCTTTTCCTGCCCTTTGCTCTTTCCTGGGGGGATAGCAAGGGGACCTCCCTAGCTGTTCCCTTGCTCCCATTCTGCATCTCTCCCACCCCCAGGATACGCACCACCCACACCCATCAGTGTCATGAAGGCACCAGAGACACCCACAACCACCAGCTCAGAGGCCAGCACCAAGGGAGCCGACTCCATCTCCCGGGATGGGATCTCAAGGAGCGAAGCATCCCCGCGTCACATCACCTGACCGTACGCTTGCTAAGGGCTTTGTAAAGGAGCCCCCGCCAGCGCCGTCTGCGGGGTGGGTCTGTACTTTGTGGGTGTGGGGTCTTTGGCCGCCTGGGGAAGCGGGCTGGGGCTGAAGGCCGGGGCTGTGCAGAGGGCGTGGCTGTGATGTGCTCTGGTCACTCTGACATCACAATGGCTGAGCCACGGTGGGGACGGTTAGAAGAGGCAGCGCCGCCCCAGTGCGCCCTGGGCCAACGGTGAGTGCACACGCGTCGGGAGGGAGGCTGGGCTGGGCAAGGGACAGGGTAGAAACGCAGCCCCCTCCGCAGGGCCCAGCTGCTTGCGGAAGCGCCTTTGACAGGGCCCAGTGACGCCCCCGCCAAGGCTGGGCGCAGGCCTTGCTGCCTCGCAGCTGCCTCGCCCCCTCTCCTACCTGCCCCCAGCGCCCTACGGCTGCCCTCCCCTCTCCCCCCGCCACCGGCTCCCTGCCTGCCAGCCCCCTCTGAAACCCTTCTCCCCTTCCTCCTGCAGGCCATGGCTGTCATAACATTACTCGTCCTGTTGCTGAAAAGCATCATCCAGCACACGCAGCCGGTTGGTGACGAGGTGGATGAGGCCGTGGGTGAGGACATGCAGCAGCGTGCAGCACAGCCGAGCCAGGAGATGATGCAGCTGCTGCAGGAGGTGAAGGAGCCGGAGCAGAGGAGCCCCGAGCAGAGCGGCTTTGGCTGGCCAGCCCTGCTCTTTGCTGCCTGGCAGCAGTGGCAGTTCTGGGCCACTGCTGGACTCCTGGCCCTGCTCTTCGGTCTCTGCTGGTGGCTCAGGAAAAGGAGCCCTGAGGTGGACAGCAGTGGCAAAGAGGAGAGCTCCAGCAGGGACACGGAGCAGGAGGAGGAGCAGCCACCGATCGGGGTGGGCAGCACCTTTGAAGGTTGGAGTCCCTGTGAGGACGACGCTGTCTACTGCCTGCTCGTGCCCCCCCGTGGGCACGCCTTCCACCTGGAGCTGGGCACCCCAGGAGAGATGCCGGCAAAGATGCAGCAGATGGAGCTGCCACGCAAACATGCAGCAGTCCAGTTCCTGGGCTGCAGGGAGTGCCTGAGCAGCAGTGACACCATCTGTGTGCGCTGGGATCAAGTGGATGACCTGCTCAGCCTGGTGGCGGAGCTCAGAGCAGAGGTCAAGAGATTAAGAAGTATTAGGGAGTGTGAAATGGAAATTGATCGGTGGAGTAACACCCTGGCACCCCAATGCAACGGGAGCAAATGGAGGCTCCAAACAAGGCAGGTAATCCCTCATCCTCTTGCCACCAGGCAGAGAAGGAGGGGACCTAAGAGATGGGGGAGGCTGGAAACAGGTCCCCGCTCAGGGAGGCAGGAAAATCCTCTCCTGACCTCCTTCACCCTCCATGGTGTCTCTTCACAATAGATTCGGTGTCCTGGAACGTTTGAATGAAGAAGATGTGGAGCCAGCAGCCAGACGCCACGTGGCCAGCCGTTCACCTCCCCCTCCCCCCTCTGATAAGATAGGGGAGGGACAAAAGAAGAGAATTCATGGGTTGAATATAAAGAGAGAATTTACTAAATATAACAAGAGAACAACAGTAACAATAATGAGTCCAAAAAGAACCGGGTAAAATGCAACAGTAGCTTACCGAGCGCGGCGACCGCCCCCCGCCCACCCCACCACCACCCCCCCCCCCCCCCGCCGCAACAACACAGCCCGACGAGCAGATGGTGTGCATGAGAGGGAGAGAGAGAGAGAGAGAGAGAGCCCGCCCACCTGGGCATGACATCACATGGTATGAAATACTGCAATGAAAATTAACTCCATCCTGGTCGAAACCAGTACAGTCTCCACTCCTTATTCCATACCATTGACGTTATGCTCAGGTTTCCAAATACAGCTTAAGGAATCACCACCCCCTTCTTTCCCAGGTCTCACAGATATCATTCCCTTCCACAATTTTTGCTGAGTTCATTTAGTCCATAACTTCAGGTTCCATCTCTCATGACAGTCTATAAGGCTGAGGGATGAGGCGGAGTTGGCTCAGTCGGTAGAGCAGGAGGCTTTGGATGTGGCACGGGGATGTTGCAAGGCACCAGTTGCAATAACAGGGTTATTTGACAGTCCGGTTCACTGTCTATTCTCACCTAAAATCAAATCTCCCTGAGGCACACATCGGACCTCTCCATCCTTCTGCATTACCCACCAAGTGCACCCAGGTCCTTGGGCAAAAGCAATCCCACGCATGGGTTTACCTTTACCCGATGCAGGAGTAACCCAGACGGCCTTCCCCAACATATTCCTAATGCGCACTGCGGGGGCTTTATCCCCATCCACGGTATGTAGGAGGTTTGATTGAGCAGGGCCAGTCTGGTTGGCAGATCCTCTGGGATTGACTAACCAGGTGGCTTTTGCTAAATGCACGTCCCAGTGTTTGAAAGTTCCACCCCCCATTGCTCTCAGGGTAGTTTTCAGCAACCCATTGTATCGCTCAATCTTCCCAGAGGCTGGTGCATGGTAGGGAATGTGATATATCCACTCAGTGCCATGTTCTTTTGCCCAGGCCTCTATGAGGTTGTTTCAGAAATGTGTCCCATTATCTGACTCAATTCTTTCTGGCGTGCCATGCCACCATAAGACTTTCTCCTCAAGGCCTAAAATGGTGTTCCGGGCAGTGGCATGGGGCACGGCATGAGTGTCCAACCAACCAGTGGCTGCTTCCACCATTGTAAGCACATAGTGTTTGCCGTGCCGAGTTTGTGGGAGCATGATATAATCAATCTGCCAGGTCTCCCCATATTTATATTTTGACCATCGTCCTCCATACCAAAGGGGCTTTAACCGTTTGGTTGCTTGATCGCAGCACATGTCATGGATCACCTGTGCAATAACATCCATGGTTAAGTCCAGCCCTCGGTCACGAGCCCATCTGTATGTTGCATCTCTTCCCTGATGGCCTGAGGAGTCATGGGCCCAGCGAACCATAAATTGTTCACCCTTATGCTGCCAGTCCAGATCTACTTGAGACACCTTGATCTTGGCAGCCTGATCCACCTGTTGGTTGTTCTGATGTTCTTCAGTGGCCCGACTCTTGGCTACATGAGCATCTACACGACATACTTTCACAGCCAGGTTCTCTACCCCAGCAGCAATATCTCGCCAACATTCAGCAGCCCAGACGGGTTTGCACTGCCAGTTGCTCTGTTTCTGCTGCTGTAACCACCCCCACAGCACATTTGCCACCATCCATGAGTCAGTACAGAGGTAGAGCACCGGCCACTTTTCTCACTCAGCGATATCCCAGGCCAGCTGGACGGCTTTCACCTCTGCGAACTGACTCGATTCACCTTCTCCTTCAGCAGCTTCAGAAACCCGTCGTGTGGGGCTCCATACAGCTGCCTTCCACCTTCGACGTTTTCCCACAATGTGACAGGATCCATCAGTAAACAGGGCATATTGCTTCTCATTATCCGGTAGCTCAGTATATGGTGGGGCCTCTTCAGCATGTGCTACCTCTTCCTCTGGCACCATTCCAAAATCTTTGCCTTCTGGCCAGTTTGTGATCACTTCCAATATTCCCGGACGGCTGGGGCTCCCTATTCGAGCCCGTTGTGTGATTAATGCAACCCATTTACTCCACGTGGCATCAGTTGCACGGTGTATAGAGGGGACCCTCCCTTTGAACACCCAGCCCAGCACTGGCAGTCGGGGAGCCAGGAGGAGCTGCGCTTCAGTCCCGATCACCTCTGAAGCAGCTCGGACCCCTTCACATGCTGCCAGTATCTCCTTTTCAGTTGGAGTATAGCGGGCCTTGGATCCTCTGTATCCCCAACTCCAAAACCCTAGGGGTTGACCCTGAGTGTCCCCTCATGCTCTCTGCCAGAGACTCCAGGTAGGGCCATTCTTCCTGGCTGCAGTGTAGAGCACATTTTTAACATCTTGCCCTGTCCGAGCTGGCCCAAGGGCTACTGCATGAACTATTTCCTGCTTAATTTCCTCAAAAGCCTGTCGCTGCTCCAGGCCCCATATAAAATCATTCTTTTTCTGAGTCACTTGATAGAGAGGGCTGACAATCTGACTGTAATTTGGAATGTGCAGTCTCCAGAAACCCACAACACCCAAGAAAGCTTGTGTTTCCTTTCTGTTATTGGTGGGGACATAACTGTTATTTTATTAATCACCTCCACTGGAATCTGACGACGTCCATCTTGCCATTTTACTCCTAAAAACTGGATCTCTTGTGCAGGTCCCTTGACTTTACTACGCTTTATGGCAAAACCGGCTCTCAGAAGGACTTGGATAATTTTCTCCCCTTTCTCAAAAACTTCTTCTGCTGTATTACCCCATATAATGATGACATCAATGTACTGTAAATGTTCTGGGCCTTCTCCTTGTTCCAGTGCAGTCTGGATCAGTCCATGGCAGATGGTGGGCTGTGTTTCCACCCCTGGGGCAGTCGATTCCAGGTGTATTGGACACCCCTCCAGGTAAAAGCAAACTGTGGCGTGCACTCTGCTGCCAGAGGGATGGAGAAAAATGCATTGGCAATATCAGTCGTGGCGTACCACTTGGCCACCTTCGACTAGTTCATGTTGCAGTTCCAACATGTCTGGCACAGCAGCACTCAGCGGTGGCCTGACTTCATTCAGGCCACGATAGTCCACTGTCAATCTCCACTCTCCATTAGACTTTCGCACTGGCCATATGGGGCTGTTAAAAGGGGAGCACGTCTTGCTGATGACTCCTTGGCTCTCTAGCTGACGAATCGGTTTATGGATAGGGATTACAACATCTTGATTGGTGTGGTATCGCCATCGGTGCACGGTTGTAGTGGCAGTTGGCACCCGTTGTTCTTCAACCCTCAGCAATCCCACAACAGAAGGATCCTCTGATAGACCAGGCAACACAGACAGCTGTTTAATTCCTTCTGTTTCCAAGGCAGCTATACCAAAAGCCCACCGATACTCTTTTGGGTCCTTAAAATACCCTCTTCTGAGATAATCTATGCCAAGAATACATGGAGCATCTGGGCCAGTCACAATGGGGTGTTTTTCCCACTCTTTCCCACTTAGGCTCACCTCAGCCTCCAATACAGTCAGCTGTTGAGACCCCCCTGTCACTCCTGAAATACAAATGGGTTCTGCTCCTTTAAAATTTGATGGCATTAGGGTGCATTGCGCACCAGTGTCCACTAGAGCCTTGTACTGCTGGGGGTCAGACGTGCCAGGCCATCGAATCCACACAGTCCGGTAAACTCGGTTGTCCCTGTCCTCCGCCTGGCTGGAGGCAGGGCCCCTCTAATGTTGGTCATGATACCTGCTAACGACAAATGGGTTAGTGTGGTGTGCACGGGTTTCAGCCTCATCTTGATCACTCACTTCTTGGGAAGACAAGTCAGAAGCTCTTCTCATAGGATTGTGAGCAAAGTCGACCTTTATGCTCTGTTTGGGCACTTGATTACTGGAAACCGGAGCAGCATTTCTCCTGAAAGGACCACGTTCTGTACTTGTTCTTCCTTCCAGATCACATACCCGCTTTTCTAGGAGGTAGGTAGGTTTTCCATCACATTTCTTCATGTCTTCTCCATGGTCATGCAGACAATGCCACAGCTTCCCCCATGGTGTGTACCGGTGCTCTCGAGTAGAGAAACCATTGCTCCTAATAGCCAAGATTCTGGTCCGTGCAGGTGGGGAGTAGGACATGTTCTCCTTAAATTGCTGGACATCTTGCAATAATTTGTTCACAGCTGCGATGATGGGGGAAGAGACACTTTCATCATATTGTTGTAGTCAGTGAGCCAGTTCATTCACTGTTGGTGCCTCTTCGTCTGTCCAGTCCATTAGTGCTAATGCACTGGCATATGATGAGGGTGTGCTCCGTGCAAAAGTCCTCCACGTGGGCCGGGTGCATCGGACTTCATCTGGCTCTGTGGGTAGCCGTGCATTATCTGGGTCATCGTAAACTGCCTCCCGCACAGCTAGCTCCCTCAAGGATTGAATGCCTCTTTCCATAGCGGTCCACCTCCTTGGTCGACATGTCAAGTCGTCCTTGAAGGAATACCTCTCACATTTGACAGAAGTCGCTTCCAGAGACTAAGATTTTGTGTCTCCTTTCCACTGGCTTTGTCAATGCCCCCTTCCCTAGACAGGGATCCCAGCTGCCTCACCTCCCTGCCCTCTAGTTCCATGCCACTGGCCCCGCTATCCCAGCACCAAAGCAGCCAGGTAACAAGTTGCTCAGGTGTCTGGTGGCTGTAATCTTTTCTTATGTCTTGCAACTCACTCAAGGATAAGGATTGGGTGACTATCACTGGCTCGGCCTCCTCCTGCTCTTGTGATGGGCCTGGTTCATCATCACCCTGTACACTGCGAGGGGATTTTTTTGTGTATTTCTTCTTCTGTATGGGAACAACTGACACTGTTGTGGGTTGTTTCTCTGGTTCAGCTGCAGCGCCTGTCCCCGGGCTTGTAGTGGCTGCAGTTTCTGTTACTTGGTTAATCTTAAATAGTAACTTAACCATAAACAAAACATGAACCACATGCAGGACAACACTAGCTCCGAACATCACAGCAAACATGTTTTTGTCAACATTCCAAAGATATTTGAACTCCCCAAATTTTTCAAACACAACTGTAAATAGCCCCAGGACTGATGACTGCACGCTATCATAGATGAGCATCACATAGTACAACAGAAACGAAACCTTAACCCACCTCTCACGGAAGGTGAGCAACAGCATGGGAAACATGTATTGCAAATGAGGTGATAAGATCTTAAGGAGCCAAGCAATCCACATTTTACCTGTTTTGTTGTTATCTCAAACAAAAAGAAAAGCCTTGGTGCCCCACGTTGGGCACTAAAAACTGTGGAGGTTTGAACTCAGCCGGCAGCCAGATGTCACATGGCCGGCTGTTTACCTCCCCCTCCCCCCTCTGGTAAGATAGGGGAGGGACAAAAGAAGAGAATTCATGGGTTGAATAAAAAGAGAGAATTTACTAAATATAACAAGAGAACAACAGTAACAATAGTGAGTCCAAAAAGAAACAGGTAAAATGCAGCAGCGGCTTACCGAGTGCGGCGACCGCCCCCCACCCCCCACGAGCAGACGGCGTGCATGAGAGAGGGAGAGAGAGAGCCCACCCACCTGGGCATGACATCACATGGTATGAAATACTGCAATGAAAATTAACTCTATCCTGGTCAAAACCAGGACAGAAGAGAAGGAGGAAGAGAATGAGACAAACAAGGAGGAAGACCAAGGTCCACCAAGGTTGGGTCATTCTAGACCAGGTATTAAAACCAGTTCTAAAAAGAACCCCAGAAGAGTCATTGTAGTGGGTGTCTCTATTCTGAGGGGTGTCTCAGGCCCCATATGCAGACCAGACCCGCTTCATAGGGAAGTCTGCTGCCTCCCTGCGGCCTGGGTCAAGGACCTCAAGGCAAAACTCCCTGCTCTAGTGAGACCCAAGGACTATTACCCTCCCCTGGTTTTTCAGGTAGGTAGTGACGACATTACCAGGAGAAGTCCTAAAGTGATGAAGAGAGATTTCAGGGCCTTGGGGAAACTGATTAAGGGGTCGGGGGCACATATTGTGTTCTCCTCCATCCCTTCAGTTGGGGGGATGGATGAAGAAGAATACCGGAGAACTCAGCAGATGAACTTGTGGCTCCAAGACTGGTGTTACTGTCAGGGCTTTGGATTTTTCAATCCTGGGTTGGCATACAGGGCACCAGACCTTTTGGCATTAGATGGAATGCACCTGTCCCAGAGGGGGAAGAGGATCTTGGGACAGGAGTTAGCTGGGCTCATTGACAGAGCTTTAAACTAGATTTGAAGGGGGAAGGGGGCAAAACATCAGCCCATCTGAAGTGCATGTATACCAATGCACACAGCATGGGTAACAAACAGGAGGAGCTTGAAGCCGTGATGAAACAGGAAAATTATGATGTTGTGGCTATCACAGAAACATGGTGGGATGTCTCCCATGACTGGAGTGTGCCAGTTGATGGCTACAAGCTCTTTAGGAGGGACAGACAAGGAAGGAGAGGTGGTGGGGTGGCGCTGTATGTTAGGGACTGTTATGATTGCCTTGAGTACAAGTGCAGTGAAGACAGGGTAGAGTGTCTTTGTGTTAGAATCAGGGGGAAGGCCAACAGGGCACATGTAGTAGGAGTCTACTATAGACCACCCACCCACGACAGAGAGGTGGATGAAATATTCTATAGGTGCTTAGGAGAAATCTCATGATCACTTGCCCTTGTTCTTGTGGGAGACTTCAACTTCCCAGACATCTGCTGGAAATACAACACAGCAGAGTTGGACCAGTTCCAGAGATTCCTGGAATGTGTGGGAGACAACTTCCTAACACAGCTGGTGAGAGAACCAACCAGAGAAGGTGCCACCTGTTCTTTGTCAACAGAGAAGGACTGGTGGATGATGTGGCGGTCAGAGGATGACTAGGGCACAGCGATCATGAAATAATAAGAGTTCTCTATTCTTAGAGAGGCCAGGAGAGGACTAAGCAGAACTGACGTCCTGGACTTCTAAAGGGCTGACTTTGTCTTGTTTAGGCACTTGCTTGAAAGGATCCCTTGGGAGATGATCCTGAAGGGTATAGGGGTCCAGGAAGGCTGGGCACTCTTTAAGAAGGAAGCGTTAAAGGCTCAGGAGCAGGCGGTCCCCAGGTGCTGTAAGAGAAGCTGGCGACAGAGAAGACCACCCTGGCTGAACAGGGAGCTTTGGCTGGAACTCAGGGAGAAAAGGAGAGTTTACAGCCTTTGGAAGAAGGGACTAGCCACTCACAGTGATTACAAAGAGGCTGTGAGGCTATGCAGGGCGGAAATCAGGAGGTCCAAAGCCCAGCTGGAAATTAATCTGGCTTCAGCAATCAAGGATAACAAGAAATGGTTCTATAAGTATGTCAGTAGCAAAAGAAAGACCAGGGAGAGTATCCATCCCCTGCTAGATGCAGGAGGAAACATGGTAACAAGCGATGAGGAGAAGGCTGAGGTCTTTAATGCCTTCTTTGCCTCCATCTTTAATAGCAAGACTAGTTGTATTGAGGGAATCCAGCCTCCTCAGCCAGAGGACAGAGACTGGGAGAACGACTCCCCCGCAATCCAGGAGAGAGTCAGTGACCTATTGCATCACATAGACACACACAAGTCTATGGGACTGGATGGGATACACCCGAGGGTGCTGAAGGAGCTGGCTGGGGTGCTCGCCAAGCTGCTTTCCATCATTTACCAGCAGTCCTGGCTGACCAGGGAGGTCCTGACAGATTGGAAACTGGGCAATGTGACGCCCATCTATAAGAAGGGTCGGAAGGATGATCCAGGAAATTACAGGCCTGTCAGCTTGACGTCGATGCCTGGGAAGCTGAGGGAGCAGCTCATCCAGAGTACCATCTTACAACACATGCAGGACAACCAGGGGATCAGGCCCAGTCAGCATGGGTTTATGAAAGGCAGGTCCTGCTTGACAAACCTGATCTCCTTCTATGACAGGGTGACCTGCTTATTGGATGAGGGAAAGTCTGTGGATGTAGTTTACCTTGACTTTAGCAAGGCCTTTGACACCGTTTCCCACAACATTCTTCTGGTGAAACTGGCTGCTCAAGGCTTGGATGATCGCACGCTTTGCTGGGTGAAAAACTGGCTGGATGGCCGGGCCCAGAGAGTTGTGGTGAACGGAGTTAAATCCGGTTGGTGGCCGGTCACAAGTGGTGTCCCCCAGGGCTCGGTTTTGGGGCCACTCCTGTTTAACATCTTTATTGATGATCTAGACGAGGGGATCGAGTGCACCCTCAGTAAGTTTGCAGATGACACCAAGCTGGGTGGGAGTGTTGATCTGCTCGAGGGTAGGGAGGCTCTGCAGAGAGATCTGGACAGGCTGGAGCGATGGGCTGAGGCCAACTGTATGAAGTTCAATAAGGCCAAATGCCGGGTGCTGCATTTGGGCCACAACAACCCCCAGCAGCGCTACAGGCTTGGGGAGGAGTGGCTGGAGAGCTGCCAGTCAGAGAGGGACCTGGGGGTGTTGATTGACAGCCGGCTGAACATGAGCCAGCAGTGTGCCCAGGTGGCCAAGAAGGCCAATGGCATCCTGGCTTGTATCAGCACTAGCTGGCCAGCAGGGACAGGGAAGGGATCTTACCCCTGTACTCAGCACTGGTGAGGCCGCCCCTCGATGAGTGGGTTCAGTTTTGGGCCCCTCACTACAAAAAGGCCATTGAATGACTCGAGCGTGTCCAGAGAAGGGCAACGGAGCTGGTGCAGGGTCTGAAGCACATGTCGTATGAGGAGTGGCTGAGGGAACTGGGGTTGTTTGTTTGGAGAAGAGGAGGCTGAGGGGGGAACTCATGGCCCTCTACAACTCCCTGAAAGGAGGGTGCAGAGAGGGGGGATGAGTCTCTTTAACTAAGTCATAAGCGATAGGACAAGAGGTAATGGCCTCAAATTGCTCCAGGGAAGGTTTAGACTGGATATTAGGAAGCATTTCTTTACAGAACGGGTAGTCAGGCGTTGGAATGGGCTGCCCAGGAGGTGGTGGAGTCCCCATCCCTGGAGGGGTTTAAAAGTCGGGTTGACCCAGCGCTGAGGGATCTGGTGTAGTTGGGATCTGTCAGTTTTAGGTCAATGGTTGGACTGGATGATCTTCAAGGTCTTTTCCAACCCAGGTGATTCTGTGATTCTGTGACTAGGAATTTGCCAAGTGAATTTAGTCCAGCAGAGTCCCATTCTGCACTTTTTATGCAGTTTGGCTAAATAGGCTGCAAAATGGGTTAGTTTAAAACAAAGTAAAACATTTCCACGCCTCTGCACCTCCCAGATAAAATTCCTGGCGTGGAGACTGGCAATCTCGAGCAGTGCCTCGGTGCCATCTCCTGGGGATTTTGCTGTCTTACGTGAGACATAGTAACTGCAGAAACCCAAGTAAGCATATTTTACTAAAAATATTTTTATTTTTCCTCTCTCACAGCACTAATCAAGTTTCATTAACATTCAAGTACTTACATTATCTATGGAAAGCTACCCTATTACTGAAAAATCACCCCAAAAATATTCTGCTCCCTTTTCTCACTCTCAACTCCAGAAACAGTTCCCCTCACTTTATGAGCTGTCTGATCAAATGGTGCCACTGTTCCTCCTTGTTTTCTTTTGTCAAAGAGAAAAGTTTGACCTATATGAAGTAGTGTCCTCATATTTTCCTTCCAGAAAACTTGATTATGTCTGTAACTGGAGTGCCATGAGCACGGCAAAAGAAAAAGTGTTCACCCCAAACAAGCTGAAGTTGAGTAAGGAATAGTCTTTTCGACATGAGGCTTAACCACTGGAAAAGTTGGAGCAGCTTGACACTAGAATAGGCTATTTTCTAGGAATTATCCCCAGCGTGATGTGCTCAAAAGGAACTCTTCAAAGCCAGTGGTGTTGCTGTACAAGGCACTTTGCAGGATTCAGGTGTTACATATGACAAAAGACTTTCCTTCCTTGTGTGGGAAAACAAAACACCAATGAAGAGAGGCCAGGTCTTAAAAGACTGTTATTAAAGTTATAAGGTTATAAGCTTATTCTCTTGGGAAACAGAAACTTTAAGTATCAAAAGTTTTCAGTGCATAGAAGAGATTGATACTGAACTAGGTTGCCCTATTCCAGATAGTTTCAGAAACTAGATTTACTCAAATGTGGGGGGATGGGGGGGGGGGGGGGCGCAAACCAGTGGAAGTCACTGTTGGTACCCCAGGAGACTTTCCTTTGTGGGATTTGAGTTCTCTCAGCACACCAGCAGTGCACGACCCCACTCCATACACAGAAGCTTGTATTCCCCTCGTCAGCCAGCACTGCAGCGATACACGCATCACACAACACTGCTGGAGTACAACCTTCCTGCGGCCAAGGAAGTTCTGAAGAGAACAAGAAAAGTTTAAGTATTACCAGATGTCTTCTCCATGTGAAAATATAGACCAAACTTCCATGAAATGGTGCTTGCCTTTGGTCTTTGCTAGGTAAAGAATTGAGCTCTCCTCCATTAATAGACTAACACTAATTCTCTGTGCTCTGCAAGCTGACTGATGAACCTTACACTAAGGTAAGACTAAATTAAAGAGTAGGCATATTCATGCTCAGCTTTTAATCAGTTACAGTACTTACCAGAAAAAGTCAGAAGGCAAAAGGGAAATGATGTCCTAAAACACCTTTTTGCTTTGCTGTCCAGAGGAGCTGAAAGAATGACAATACCAAGCCAGTCTCAGTATTGACCAGGAAAAAAATTATTTCCCATTACTTCCAAAGAACTGAAAGTGAACACCTTTATATGGGACAGTATCAAAAAAACCCTCTTTGCTTGAATTCTTTTTTTTCCCTTCATATCACTCCCATGCTCTTCCTGCTCAGGAAATAATTGATAATCCTGACATAGACAAAGGTGGTACACAAAGTCTGACCCATTTTCTAGGCTACCAACACACAGGCTCAAACTCCAAGAGCTGCAGGAAGCACAGAAATCACCACCCCTTGACCAAAGCAAAAGGAACATGCTTCATTTCTGTATATATTCAAAATCAGTAACCACGGAGTTTGATAACCAAGTCTCCACCTCTGAAGGAAGTTAATTCAGTGCAATTCTTGCAGTTGCAAAGGCTACCTTAGGGACAGAAAAACAGGGTAAGGGAAGCAGACAACACTTTTGTACATGTATATATAGCTACTCTAATGGCCAGGTTATACTGAAAACACCCATTCAAGTGACTTCCAGAAAAAACAGGTTGTCATACAGCCTCCAGCTAGCTCAGCAACACGGATAGAATTTTAGTAAATACAAGAACATAGAAAAACTGGCAATACAGGTGGAAATACAGGGGCACCCCCGAGTGTCACATGGCTTGACTAAGTTGAGAGATTCTACTTCCTAGTTAGCTGCACAGATAACTAAAATTTACCAGAGTCATTGAAATAAACTGTTGAATGTTTTGTCACTTGATATTTACCAACAAAATCAGAAAGAAGCACAAGTTACTTGAAACTATGAAATATTGTATTTGATAGGGAGAAGAACTCTATCAATCAGCAATTTCAGAGATGTCGAATGGCTGAAGATATTTCTATTACTTCCACACATGTGAATCAATAAAGAAATCCTACATGCAACAATCCAGTAATTCAGCATTCTTCTAATCCTGCGCTTACCTTGCAAATGTTTTCTGGTGAAATAAGAGCTATAAGGCCATTTGATGATTTAATAAGCAATCAAACTGTCATTCAAGGCAGCACGATGACATATGAATTTCACTGCAGGCAAGTGCCAGGTTATACACAATGGAAGGAACAATCCAGCTAAACAGGCACATGCTGATGGGTTCTAAAATTAACTGAAGCTGTTCAGAGAAAGCAGCAAGGGCTGAGATGAACAGCTGACTGAGAACATCTGCTAAAAATGGAGAAAACCAGACACAACGTTAAGAGAAAGACAAAGAATAAATATTCCAAGTACTGTCCTACTGTTTGACTGTTATACAACTTCACCTTGTATATATTTACTGTCTCCAGCTATGAGACTTCTGTAAAATGACCAGCTAGCACCTACATGAGGCAAGAATCCTCACTGCTGTGCTCTTCTATAGCCCTGAAAGAGATCAGTCCAGGTATCTGGACCACAGATAGCAGAAAATGGAAGATCTCGGGAAGGACAAAGAGGCTCAAAGTATAAAATCCTGCCTGTAAAGAGATACTAAGTGATATTGCATTTATTTTTGTTTAGAATTACCTGATCATCACCTGGATTTTACATCTTTCTATTAGAATGAAAAGAGGGAAGAAAGAAGATGACAATACCAAGCATGACAAGGAAATCGAAGTTCTCCTTCACACAGACAGAAGATGAAGACAAAAACTTGAAGCAATGGAAGAACTGAATGGTTTGGGGATCAGGCTCACTTTGCCACTTTCAAGTTAGAAAGAATAAAGTATCAATCTTTGTTGAAGAGTACAGGGGTACAACTCCATTTTACAGCCATGAAACTAGAGAAAAGACAGTATGAGAATCTGATCTTACAAGTCAGATCTACAGAACTGTGCATTATCCTTATGAAAAGACATTTCATGCTCAGACAATCTACTGGATAACAGCAGAGAAAAACATATCAGAGTTTGTTGCCACTGAATTGACTCACGGCACTGTTGTCACATTTAAGTTACTGTCACATAAAGATGAAAGGAAAACTACTTCTACTAAAAAGATTTCTAATGACCATTTTTACATTGATATGCATTTTTAAAGGTATCAGATTTGGTAAAGCTAAACTGCAACAGGTATTCAAAGTCCCTTTTTTTCCTCTCAAGAAAATCAACTTTAATCTCATGTTTGAGTCAACCCAATTCTTTTTTTCTTCAATCAAACAAAAGACAGAGAGCAGCAGTCCAAGAAAACAAACAGAAAACCCCACTTATAACTTAAATCATGGAATCATTTCAAAAGGACAGTAAAGTTGCAGCTGTACTATCAGAAATAAGCAGCACTTATCTGGCTGTATGAGCAAACTATCACTGCCTCTACAGACCAGCTGGTTGTTGCTGATGAACCAGTACAGCTTGGAGGGAGGGAACAAAAAAAAAAATCTCAGACTCGATGTTAACAGAGAATTTCTGAAAAATTTTTGTGGTCAAGACTATACCAAACCTCAAAAGGCAATCTTGTAGACAATATATTCTTCCTATGGTGCTGAACACTATATATGTGCAAAACAGACCGATAAGGAATTCTTTAAACAAAGATACTTACTGGGACTGTCTTGTTTCATCCATGCCAACAGCAGGTCCTTGTCAATGCAATTTCAGCTCTTCCTGAAAGATGATCAGGACTGTTCCTCGAACAGTGCAAAATCCTATGAAATACAGTCACTGCCTGTGACTTCAGTAAATGCTACATTGGTGAAACCAAAAGCGTTTTAAATGTTTACTCAGTCACTGATTATAAGCTGAAACCTTACTACATATAGCTGTTCTAGTTGAGCAGAACTGGATGGTTGGAATAAAATGTCAAATGTCTGAGAGTGGGTCACTTTAATAGCAGATTATAATTATTTATGGATATTATAATCCCCAAAGAAAGAATATTTGCTTATAAATTACTTTAGAAGAGTAAATAGAAGACAGTTAAAATCACACAAGTGATGAAAAACATCATATTTCTCCACATAGTGCCAATTCCTTTTTTTGTCACTTCACAGAATTTGTTGCATACTCATTTTTTTTTCATTAAAAGTTATGGTAGGTATATTGGCCAGCTGAAAAAACCAACTTAAACCATTCCACACAGGCATAGTTCTTACTGCACAATGGATAAATTATGAACACTTCCAGAGACACCATTCCTAAAAAAAAAAAGATTCAGACACAAACTTCTTGAACAGTATTTCAGCTTTAATGGAACCAGAACCATAAACCATCAGAACAATTCTATACATCTAGATAAAGACTTTGGAGCATGACTAAGTACCTATTACTTCCTATAGACCTGAAACAATACAGTGTAAATATGTCTTAACTAGAAAATACAAACATGCTTTTGCAAGATTGTTTCGCTGTTTTTGAGCATAGTTGTCACTTGAAGATTGGCTGATCACTTTCCTTCTCTTTTTTTCTATAAAGATCTGAAAAAGATGATATTTCAAGAGTTACTCAGCATTTCTTCAGGGACAAATGACATGCACTTCTAGACCCACGTAACCAATAACATGTTTTTTCCCAGAAGCTGTTTTCAGAATGAATGTTGCCTGTTATCAGAGGTCTCCAGAACAGAGACACCATTTTAGTGCATCATAACAAGCAACAAATGCTGGGAACATACAAAATTCCATTTTTTGCTGAAACAAATATCAAAGTCCAAAGAAAACAGTGATCTGAAAGCAGCTCTCACTTCTTATCTCTAATACTCATTTTGTGAAACGGGAAGTGTTCAGAAAACGTATTTTTAGCTTAAATTTCTTTAGCTTCCTGAATTTCCCAGGATTCAGTCTTTAACTTTTCCTTCCACTTCCAAGCTCCTTAGCTTCTTTTGCCCTGCATTCCTGTCATTTTCTTCATCTTCCTGTGGACAGCATTTTGGTTACTGCTGCATCTATTCACACTGTTTACAGAAAAGTCAACAGAATAACTCAGTATGGGCAAATGCTCACCAGAGCAAATGAAAAAGGACTGGACAGAATGAAGAGATGTACTTCTAACAGCCAGAGCACGCTCAGCACTTTAGTTACTGACAAAACCATAAAGCTGGATTTCAGAAACAGTCCATCAAGCCCTGGCCTATAAGACTCTCTATAGGCTGGCTTAGACAGGGCAATGCAATTGAAGCACACCCAGAAGGCTACTGAAACTGTGCTTTGAAAAGCATGGGTGTATCCAAATCCTAAAGTAACCCTAATAGCAGCTGGGCAGAAAAGGAATCAGAAATTACCTCAGGTGCTCACTTGCCCTGCAAAGTTCACTGTACACGCAGACCTTTCTCTTCAGTGTTTCAGTCAGGCTATTCCAAATCTATGGATTCCTTCATGGTCTCTATTTCTATGATCCCTTTATGCTACTCTTAAACGAACACCAACTACTGGAAAAACAAATTAAGACTCAACTGCTGTACTAGAGGAAAAAGTAATACTCCACAAGCCCAGCTAAGGTATCTAAGAATCCAAATGTGAAGTGTCTCTGTGACTACTGTCGGGGTGATACAGCAAGTCAGCAGTCACCCGCAGAGAAGAGAGGTGAGAAAACAGAGACAATTAAAGTAACGCATCGGGAAGAAAAGACCAAAAGGAATGGTCAGGTAGAATCAAGAAATAAGTCAGTACTTTCAAACCTCTTCTGCAGTTTGACTCGATCAAGTTTGTTCTGTCCCCCCGATAGTTTATTTTAAGCCAAGATTACAGAAATAGATTACAGCGGACAGAACACTAACCCGTAATCACTTACCGAAGAATCAGGGACATCTAGAGGGCAAGAACTGTCCGTTGAACACAGCTTTCTCTTAGCTCGTGCTGGCTTGAGCTCCTTTCTTTTGGCACTTTCTGGTTCTGCAGACTTGGGAGAGTTTATTGTTGCCATCAGCTTCTTTGCTACAAGAAAAATTTTATCGTAAATCTTACTGGTTTATGAACCTCAAAATTAATGAATAAAGGTTTAATGAATAAAGGTTTATTAAAACCAGTTTAAAAATGAAACAGATGTAGTCTGAAATTGAAACATAAAAATTCAGAAGTGGTATGTATTTGACTACCACAGTCTTCTATAGCCAGAAACAGTTTTCTATAGCTTCAAATGCAAAAGCTGAAAGGACACATTTTAATAGCACCAAAAAAATCAATTGGGATTCAGATTTCACTGGATGCTAAATACAACAGGAATTGAAAACCAGGCTTAACTTCTTTGTACTGACAGAAGCACAAGGCTGAGTCAATTTCCTCTATGTACTTTGTAGTGGTTTGGCCCCTGCCGGGGTCTGAGACCATGCGGCCGCTGCCCCTCCCCCACAAAGGGAGTGAAATACAAAGCCCCAAGACTGAAATAAGGAAAGGTTTAATACAACAGTGCAATAGCAACACAACAAACAACAACAATAACAATAACAGTAATAGTGATAGCAATGAACAGAGCAAAATAGCTACCAATACAGCAGTTTGAAGCACGATGTACAAAACCACGAGTGCACCGCGCTCCGCGCCAGGAAAAATGTGACCTGCCAGGATGTGACATCCCCATGGTATCTGAATAACCCGGCTAGAGCTCCCCCCCACTGCTGGGGAAACTTAACCCTATCCTGGTTAAACCAGGACATACTTGTATAGTTTTATCAGACTAGTACCAGCTCTGTGAAGAGACGAGTGTGTGCATCTTATGAGCTAGAAGGAAAGAAGAGATCCCAAACAATACTAAGTTATGCAAAAGAGGGAAAAAACACAGGACACAGTAATAAAGGTTACAAATTAGATCTCATTTACTCAAATTACGTATTTTCAGGGTGAAATTTGGAGTAGTCTGAATTTGGCTTCCATTGATAATGACATGTTGTCCTCATGGAACCACTCTGACAAATGCTGAAAATTTTAAAAATCCCACTATCTTAATTTTAACTGTCCGTGTTGAATAGTGACTGACCTTGTTTTAACCAGCCAAATAATAGTGTCTTTTAGAATTTAACACTGGGGATTCCTTGGGCCCTCTGCTAATTTTAATCTTTTTTAAAAAAAAAACCCAGTAACTCAGAAATCATGTCTTACTGTAGGAAAGAATAAAAATGGAAAGTCCTAGCAGTTAATTTTCCCAAGGCTATGCTTAAACTTAATGAAATCTATTAATTGCTAATTTAGACTCCTAAATGAAAGTTATGGTTTTAAACCTAAGTATGAATTACATCACCATATTTTACCTTCAGTTGTTTTTGCAGCTTTATTAATTCCTCATTTTCATCTCTGTTTTTTCCGTGGTGTTGCTCATCTTTTGCTGCCAGTCACTATTGCTCTGGTTATTCAGCTCTCTGTATTTCTGCTTCCATGCTTCCAGTTCTAGTCAGTACACAAAATGAGGTTATATAACACACAGTTTAAATGTATATTGACCACATTCACATCCTTCTACTGAAGTTACTTGGATTTATCAGCTGTGACCACAAAGGGACAACAGAAGCCTTTAACTGTTAGAAGTTTGTTATGTCCTATATACAATTAATGCCTAAATAACACTCAACAAATCAAAACAGAGATTTAAAGCAGCTATATATATATATATATACAATACATCCAGAACAATTTTGCCTCCTTGTTCCCTTTGCATGGAGAGATTACACCGAACTAATCTGTTGGTCTCTTCTAATTTGGCTTCAAGCACTTGACCTTGTTTAATCTGAGTCTGTTCTTGTTCTTCTAATGCCATCTGCAGATCTTCAATTAGTTTTTCCTTTGCACACTGTCCTGATTTGGGCCAGGACAGAGTCAGCTTTCCCTGGGCTGAGAGGGAGCACAGCTGGCGGGTGGTCCCAATGCTCACTGGAGTATTTCCCACCGGCGATGCCGTGCCCAGGGGGTACAGCCGGGCCAGGCTCTCTCTGCCGCTGCCGGTCTCGGGTGCAGTCGGGTGCTGCTATGGTGGGGGGGGGGGGGGTTGCCATGCTTGGTAAGACACTGCTGCATTTTACCCATTTTTTTGGACTCACTATTGTTACTGTTGTTTTCTTGTTATATTTAGTAAATTTCTTTCTTTTTATTCAACCTACGAATTTTCCTCTTTTTGTCCCTCCCCTGTTTCACCGGGGAGGGGGGAGGTGAACGGCTGCCACATGGCGACTGGCTGCCGGCTGAGCTCAAACCTCAACACACACAGATCTGAAAATAAATTTACAGATGAGCCCCCATCCTAGCTCCCACCATTCTCTCCCAAAGTGCCTTCATCACAAGTAATTTCCCCCATTTCCTGAGATCTAAAGCTCTATTAGAAAGAAATAGAGTATCTCTACAGAACTTTCCATATCCAGAATTCTGAAGTGATTCTCATCAACTTGATTTAGGTGAGCATGTCAGTGTTAACATCAGACTAAGGCTGGTATTGATGAAAAACTAACTATTGTTCAACTGCTGAGTGTTTATCAAACCTGCAGAAACTGTTACTGTGCTAGTTCATGTGTCAGTGTTCGATGTTGTTAACATGGCCAGCTAAAGCGGCGAATAAACACCAATATCGAGTAAGTTAACACTGATAGAGCAAATCCAGCCTTTCTTTGGGGCTTATGTTTCTTATTCTAAGACTGTTTCTTTGCTTTCAAATATTCCTGCTAATAATGATTCAATAAAAATTAGTTCCTGACTACAACATTTTAATGTCCAGGTTGGAGTTTCTCAGTATTTTAAAATATAAATATGCAAGACTCTCCAAATTAGTTAACATCACAACTCATTATGTTGCCATTCCACACCCAAAAAATGGCACAAGAAGGGCTTTTTCTGACCTTTACACACTTTCTCATACTGTTTGGAGACTTCTTCCAGTTTCTCATTATTCAGGTGCTCCTAAATATCACATTGAAAGCAAATTAAAGAAAACATGTCAAAAACATGTTGAAAGAAACAAATACACATGCTACATATTAGTAGCTTTTCATTCTGAGCCTCAATAAGTATTAAATAAAGTATTTAAAGACAGTCAAGAATAAATAAGTTTTTCATATATTGAAAGGAGCATTGAAGCTGTCTAAAAAAGTGTTTAGAAGACATTACTCTAACAAAAGAAAAAAGTGTTTCCTGACACATGATCCCATCCACTCCTTGCTACTTCTCAAAGGATTATACACTGCATGTTGAGTAGGGAAAAGGTCCTGAAATGTCAGGCTGCTGGGAAGACATTAATACTTTTTTAAAGCTTAACTTTCAAGCCCAAACTCTTGCAATAGTCTTCTGGATTTTAAGTTCTTGTGATATCCCATGAGGTTCTAAGAAATCCCACTGCTTAGTAACTAAATACTAACAATCCACTTTACTAAAAGTTATTCCATTTTTTCATTTATTTTCCCCAAACTTAATAGAAAACATCTCAGATTTTAAAAAGTCTCTAGAAGTTCGTGCTCTCCTTTTCCAATTAATCCATCTTTTCCTCCCAGAGATGAGCATTTTCCAAAAGTCTGAGTTCTGAGGCTTTGCAGTCAGCACAAACAACAACATACGGCTACTGTTGTTATGAAGATTACAAAGTCCTCCTCCATAACCAGGTTAGCCGACTTTTGACAAGCCTTTTTCAAGTGTCTCAATAAAATTTACTCCCTCCCTTCAATATCAGTACTAATCCATGTTTTGACCTCCGGGCTTTAGCTCACAGCTCAATGGCAATGGAACTTTAGACTCACTCTCACTCTAAACGGATCGCTGAACGCAGCCTTGTTATGAACCACTTCTAACAGCTGTGGCTTGAGACTTGTGAAAACAGGTTTTACTAACAGAACCCCAAACAAACTTGCAGAAGAAACATTTGGCCTATGGTTACAAACCTCTTTGTGTACTTGCTGAATTTGTTTCGTGGCATCAGAAAGTTTCTCTTTCAAATCTGCATGTTCTTCCTCTTTCCTCTGCAAATCTTTTTTCAAGCTCTGTACAAGGGCAGAGCTCTCAGAAAGATCTTTACGTAGCCTTGTGTTAGAAATGAAGAGACATAAATAACATTAGTGTTACACATCTCAAAGAAACAGCTTTTACACATTAACTCAGGCTCTTTGATGGCTGGTTTTATTTATGAATAGAATCACAGATCTATCAGCTAAATGACAAGCATTATAATTTTGGATTTCAGCTACTTATTATATGATCCTGAAGTAATAAACCACTCAGATTCACTCTTGAACAGTGCAATCTTTTAAAATTCTTGTTTTTAAGCACAGTAGAGTAACCATTTCTATCATTAGGTGTCCTTACACAGCAACAAAAGGGACAAGGTTAATATCAATTAAGTATAAACTTGATATTTACATCCCAGACCTTGTAAGGATCAAAATAAATAAAAATCAAAAGAAAGTAACAAAACCAATAACATTGTAACAAATCCTGTTGTTATTAAGTGCTACAAAGTCATTAAGAATTTTAATGGGTTTATTTTTAAATGGTCATATTTATTTTAAAAAGCTTACAGTAAGTTATCTTGGATTTTTACTTCGCAATTACCTAATAGAAGATATTCTTAAATTCCATAATTAACAATACAAAATAAGGTCTCACAAAAGGAAAACCTTTCAAAGTTTTACAAGCACAGGGTCAGGGATCCCCAGACCTTCATGCTAAATTGTATTTTAGAGTACATGCAGGTACCCACAGATACTGGAACTAAAGAAACCCCAGTCAGAAGGGCTACACAGCACCTTAAAGCCATTTTTACATGATTGCAATTTCCTTACCACATAGCAAATATAATCTCTCAAATACATTTAATTTCTTATTTCCTAAAGATTTAAAAAGTAGAGGGGGCTGGGGAAGTTCTACTCTCCTACACCCATTATTCCTTCAAGTTCTTACAGTATACTGTGTTCACCTAGAATAGCTATTACCAAAACCAGCTATTTACTGTTTAATTACTAGGCTTTTTTTTTCCTTTCTTCTTTTCCTTTTTACCATTCAGTCCTTTCTAAAGAAATCATTGCCTGCTTTTATACGAGTTACAGGATATAACATTAAACTATGCCATTTCCTCCAAGAAGGGTATGTAACATAATACTATTAGAAATCCCCAAATAATTCATCCTTTCCTGTTTCCCCCTACAATAGTTCTGCAGGATTTAGATCGATATTTCTGAAAGAATACACAAACAGGTGAGGAAAACAGAGCTAGCAAAATATGCAAATATAGAAATCAAGTAGTGGATTAAAAGTTCTTAAGCGGTTTGGTTAATAAAGTTGACAAACATGCAAATGTGTTATGTCAAAATAAATGGATGTTCACAGAAGGTAGTTCTAACTTGAGTCTGTTCTCAAAGGGCTAGGAATTATCTCATTGTTTACTTACAATTCTATAGATTGTATTTGCTCATCCTCATTTTTCTCCCTTTCTTGAAGAGTGTGTTTCATGTTCTCCAAGCTGTTCATCAACTGCACAACTTCCTCCTTTAGATTTGCTTCCTGATCATTTAATTCTTTCAGTTTTTTGTCTGAATTGGCACATTCCTCTTGCAGAGCTACTGTATTACTTTCCAGATTTAAAATAATAGATTCTTTTTCTTTAAGTACTTCTTCTAACTTTGCTATGCTGTCATCTTTAGCTCTAAAAGCCTCCAAGAGGCATTCAAGCTCTCTTATTTTTCCCTCGGAGCTGGTAACTTCCTCTTCAAACGGTGCAATTACTCTGTGATCCTCTGCAGCCTGTTTTCCAAAATCCTGGGTTTTCTTCTGGATGTGCTCTTGTAACTGGTTCATAAGATCTTTTTCATTTGTGGACTGATAATCTTGATTTGCAGTCTCATTTAACTTTATTTTCAGTTGATTATTATAATTCTCAGCATCATCAAGTCCCTTCTTTAAGTCTTCAACTTGTTGAAGTGGTTCTTGAATCTGCTGACTTTTTTGTGAAGAAGCTCTCTCCAGCTCATCTTTCTGAGAGTCTAAGGAATCCTTTAGATTAACTGAATCAATATCCGTAGTGTAAGACTCTAAGTGACATTTATACAACTCACCTACTTTGGACTGCATTGTTTTAATTAGCGGCACTTTATAAATTATATTTTGTTTAGCACCTTCTACTTTGTTATTTAGCTGAATAATCTTTTCTTCTTGTTCCCTATTGATAGTTTTCTGTTTGTCCAATTCAGAAACAATCCCCTGATAGTCAGCTCGACACTGCTGAAGTTCTTCACCTAAGCCAGAAGCCCTTTCTTCTGAAGCAGAGAGCTTGAGATTTAGGTTTTTTATTTGCCCACTGAACTCCTTTTTGTTTTTTTCTCTTCTGCACTGTTCTTCAGGTGCAGCTAGCTGACCTTCCAAGGTTTCAGTTCTTTCCCTCAGTGCTAGTATTTCTGCATAGTTCTCAGTATTATTTGCTTTCACATATTCAGTTCTCTTTTGGTCCAGAGAGTCATCTTCCCAACTCTCCTTCATACCTCCTAAAAAACCAAAAAAACCAACAGTTCAGGATGATTAAAATCAATAGTACAAGTCACTAGCACTGCCAAATAGCAATTACTACATGGAAAATGGTCACCAGCTGAAAGCCACACCCTTATATCACATGGCTTTTCGAAGTCTTGAAGTAAAGCCCCTCAGAACAGTTTAAAATGCAGTTAAGTGCCTCTTAGGCTTACAGACGTGGTTTGCAGCAAGAGGTGTTCAGGAGCCTTAAAGAACATTTTGCCATGGCTCTATTCCAGCCTTCTGCTCTGCACCACTACAGAAAAATCTAGCTAGTTTTACTAATGTGTAGTAATATCTATGAGCTAGATAACGGTCACAGTTATGTCTAGTTTCCACTTTCACTGGTTCAACAATCCTTTTAATACAGCCCATCCCCCATTTTACATTCAGAAAAGCAATGGCATTGTACACTTCCCTGAGAATTTTCATTCATACTCAATATGCCCTTACTTTAAAAATTAAGCTAAAAATCCAGCACAAGTTTTTTGCTTAGTGTTTGGGACTTTCTTCTCTTTTTTCAGTTGGTTTCTAAACTAGATACAAGGAGAACTACTTATGCCCACACCTAATGTGTTGCATGTAAGGTTCTCCCAGAAAGATCTACAACATTCCATCAGGATCCCAAATTTTCATAAACATTTTATTAGCTTAAGACTGTTTTTTCCCTGAAGTAAAATCATAGACATTTCACCACCTTCAAAACTGACTCCAGCTGTATTTTACACAAGTGTTTTAGAATCCAGCTGTGTCCATTTAGTAACATGCAGGTATGTTTTAGTATTAAAACCAAGCCTGACTATCACTACAGGATTAGGCCATCACAGCTCTGTACTCCAAAGTGATACTATAGATTTCTGTGAGTACTGCAGCTACAGTAAGGTGGAGTTTGGCAGTTATCTCCCTTTGGGAGCATTAAGCACATGGGTACATGTGTACTGCATGGAAACATCCTCTGAACAGATCCAACAGGTTTATTATAGAGTCACTAACAAAAAGTCGTACTGAAGCATTAGAAATAGTGGTCTCCATCTCAATTCAGGTTTTGGTTTTTGATTATTTTTAGAGGGATCAAATTCTACAGGACACTTTTTTCCTCCTGCTTTTCTGTACCCTTTCTTTTCTGTTCTAATGAGATGTATCAAGTGTTCCTGCTAGGCCAGAGGAAACAGCAGCTTTACTCTGGCTTGTAAAGCCATGCTTCTAAATACTACAAGATTAAGAATTTGGGACTGGGAGATAGTTTTCTCTGAAAGCCTAGTTGTGTGGTCTCAAGAAAACACATCAGACAAAATACTACAAACTCCTCACACTGGACATGAATTTTACATACTTCACTAAAAGGGAGAGGTGCCGAGATGTCTTAAGACATATTTTGCTCTCTAAGGTGCCAAGATACAAAAAGTAGCAGAGTTTTGCCCAACAGCTCTAGTGAGAAGGGTATGATCATTCATAAGAGGATTTAGAGGTGATCGAGATGCTTTGTGCTGACAACCACAATCATGTAGCAAAGCAGGATAAATACTAGTGCAAGAAGATATGTGATATTCTGTGAAGAAGCTTTGTACGTAGGAAGTACTAAGAAAGGAAAAAATCCCATCCCAAAACATGGGAGGCAAGTCCTAGAGAAGAGTACAAAAACCTGAACCTCAAGACAAGATAACCTATCTTCTCACGAAATAAGCTTTGGTCATAGGCCACTAGCATGTCTGAATTCTACAACAAAGCCATCACGATGTACCTGTGCTCATTTTCCTATTGTACCAAGTATGTTTAACAAGAATGGTTAAATGTAAGTATATATAAGTTTCATCATTACGGAGCATCTAACAACTCAGTTTTTAAATTAGATGCCTTATATTATCAACAGCCACAAATCAAACATATTTAACATGACTGAAGAGCCTGCTCTTCCCAATAAAAAGAAAATCTCAGTGCTGTCATTGATTGGCACTGCTAACTAATTTCTTGTTTGAGAAGAGCTATCACTTCTCTATTTTTTGCTGCTTGAAACAAGTTTCAGTCATGAGATAAGAAACCTATTACTATATAGTATATCGAAGAGTCTACATCAGCTTCAGTTCTCACCCCCTTCCTGTAACATTTATATAGGTGGCACTACCAAATGGTCATGCTGGGATCCAGTATTCATCCAACCAAAAAAGGTAGAGATAAATCAGAAATGCACCTGGTACAGACAGAAGCTTTTCTTAAGACAGACTTCAAATGACACGTATTTGAACAAGCCGCACAGACATCAGAAGTGCCCTACTGGATGACATACCATCAGTTGACCTTGACCTAGCCTAATATTTTGCCTCCTTTTGCTGCTGTTGGCAGGCCCAGCCACTTCCCACAAACCTTTTCTGACATAAGACACCTGGGAATGTTGGAGGAACATGAGACAATCAATCCCTGCCTGACCCTTTCAGTATCTGTGTATGACCCTGTTGGCTGTTAGCTTGTCTAACCACTCCTGGGATCTGAGAATTATCTGTCTCTCTCACCTTCTAGGGCAACAAATACTAGAAGTTCACTACCCATGGCATGAAGTGCTGTGTTCCATAAACTTAAACTGATCTTCCAGATTGAGCATTCCCTTGGTCTTTCACTGCAGCGATGAATGACAGTCCAGCATTCAGTTTATTCACCACCTGTATCCTCAGTTTTCTGTGATCATGTGAACTTGACAAGTCTCCTTTTAACATATTTTATCCCTCTTTATGGAGATAGATATTTTCTGATCCCCATTTTTAACCTTATTCTCTTTTTCTATCCTATCCTCACCCAAACAATTGCCTGGAAGATCTTCTTACTTGCACCTGTTCTGCAGGAAGAAGGCAAGAAAGTGAGGGATACAAAGGGAAGATCTTTCATTCTCCTTTGGCATATGCTTCCCATAGTCCTATGAGAGACTGGAGCCCAGCTCTGTCCTGAAGTCAAGTAAGAGACAGACAGATCTTACAAATACCATTTTGTACAAGTCAGTCCCATATAGCTCAATCTCACCAATTAATAGACTTTAATGAAATGGATAACATAAGTAGTGGTGCCCTTTTAAGTTTCACCCTTATGCTTGAAGGTCTTCAACTGTAGCTGGTTTATTCGCCTCATTCTAAAAAGACTGGTAAGCTCACAGCTAAAGCAAGGGAAGCAAACGTGGAAGTGCAAACGTGAGAGCTGCACAAAATATGTATCTGTGGACTTAAAATAATTTTACTTCCATTCAAGTGAAAAGCTTTTCTCCTTTGCCAGCACAGTCACCTTGCCCAAAGCTGGTGAGTTCACAGCAGCACACAGCACGAAACCCCAAGTTTCACAGTCCATGCTGTAGGACTGAACAATCAGTAACTCACTGACACCTCTGACGCTTGCGTAGGCAATTTTAAAAAACTTGAGCAGGGGATGTTTCTTTCCCAGAAGTCCACCAACAGCAAATTTAGTCCAAAAACAACTGTTAAGAAATTGATTAAGAACTACAGCTGAGTCTGCAAGTACATTAACAGATGAGAGATGCAGCAGAAAGGAGAGTCTAAAAACTAACTTTTATTTTAAGCATTTAGGAGTGAGCAGTATAGAACCTTCTGCAAAAGATGATATTTACATACCAGTTATTCTGATTTACAGTTTAACAGAGTAGATTTTCTCCTCACAACATAATGTTTACACTTCACAATTTTTCGCTTCTGTTCTGGAATAGTAATCAAGTTTTTTTGGAAGGCCCCCTCTTGAGTGACAGTAGAAATTTTACCTTTCTCTGCAGGTGGCTCTTTTTCCACAATAGGCTTACTTTCAGAGCAATGTTTTCTTCCCACTTCCAATACAGTCTCCTCACAATCCTTGAATTGGCTGCTTTCAATCACTTCGTTAAGAGTTCTTTTCTGTGAATTTTCTTTTCATGGTAGTTACAGTGTTGTCCTGTGTTAAAATAAGATCAATTACTTTGAAGTTTTACCAAGTGAGCACTTAAAACCCTTAGTAATCTTTTAGATGCAAACATTTTTACAAATCTATCTGGGTAACCTGTATAAGGGGTTGTCAGAAGAACAAGTCAGTTACAGCTCAGTTACTCAAGCAAAAAGCAGGTACACCTTCAGACAGTAATAAGCACAATGTTTTGCACTGTACAGAAAGTAGAGCAAGAGACCAGGAAACTACAAAATGCAAAACGAGTTTACCACCTGAAGTGTCCAGTGTCGAAAGAGTTGAGGAAATTCATGATTTGCCCAAAGGGCCAATGGTCAGCTCTACAAGTTCACAACTTTCTTGTCATAGTTGGTAGAGCTGGGAGTTTTAACCGCCTTCAGCAAAGCCACAGATCATTTTTATCATGACAGATCTGATGCAATTTGAAAGCCTGGTCAGTTCTGTCATATGTACTTTATATTTGTATATTTGACTAAGAATGAAGTTTCTTTACTCACAAGATGACACAAGTGGCAAGCCATGCTGGTTGCCAAGGACCAATCACTCATCTAAGTAACTAATTAAAAAAAAAAAAATCTGTAGAACAGACTTGAGGTTTGTGGTCACGTTTTAAGTGTCATGCCACAGAGTCTCCCAGAAACACTGGACAGAGCTGGAGCCTTTCTCTTGGCAGGAGCAGTGACAGGAAGCAGTCATCACAACTGCCATCACCCTGAGCATTCCTGCTACTGAAAAGCTCAGCTGCTCAGAGGCAGAGAGGGAACAGAAGATTAAGTATGGTCAAAGCCTTAAGTTCACAGTGGAAGAGAAAAAGGGATCAGATGCTGCCTAAGTTTAATTTAAAATGTTCTCAGAACTACGTTTCAGGTTACTGGGCATCAGGCTCAAAAAAACCACCTAACTGCATGTTTAGATTTTTTTCTAACCTGTATCCATGTAGCCCAGCCAGTCTTCTGGCATTCAGCAGCCAGCAGCAGACTAGCCAGCTGCAAGTTTTATTGATCCCATCAAAAGCAGAGATACCCTGGCCATCCACTCTTAGTTCAAACTCTGCTCAACACATTCATATTACTGCTCTGCCTTAAAAAGTTTGTGTGCATGGTGGTAGTAGGTGGAACACACTGGTTTTTGTTGCCAATTTACACAATCACTGTCCTTCTCACATTAACTTCTAACTTCAATTAAATTTGACCTTTTGCTGCAGCAAAACCTCCTTTCCTTCCTCTTCCATTCAGGCAAAAATAAAAAGACAGTGACATAATCCCTCTCTTCCCACTGCTAAAGTCCTCCCAGTTTGAGTGGCTCTTTTTTTTTCTTTAGAGTGGCTCTTCATGGTCTCATTAACAGTCCTCCAATAATAACTGCAGATCACTGCTTCCAAAAGTGCTATTTTCCACACACACCTCCACACATGTTCTGCTGCAACTTTAGTTTCAATGCCAACTTCACCTGCTGCCATTTCAAGAAAGTAGCAATTACTTACAGAAAATTTCAATTTTCCAAAATAGTCAAGTCCATTACAAGCACAGATTTAGATTTTTTTGTAAACAGAAAATTAAGATGTCTAAGACTTACATAGTCTTTCATGTTTTTTTCTAAACAGGATATCAAATCCTGCAGTCTCATGGTAACGTGATCTTTTTGCTCCACGATGTCCATTAGTTCTTGAATCCTTTCATTCTGCGTATTCATTTTCTTAGAAAAGAAAGTAGTTCAGTCAATGTTCAATTCTTGAACTATACGATGCATTTAGAAGCAAGATCGGTTAAGCTAAGCTTGATATAAAAAAAGCTAGAAACATACTACAACAGCATTTTAAGCCACAGAAATTTTGTACTAAAGCAAGTAATTCTGCACAAGGTTTTTTTTGAGAAAGTTACCTCAGTTGGTTCTTTAAGCTGCTCAGCAGACTCATCCGATTTAATCATCTGCATTTCAAAGTCTGTAACAGGAAAAGAAGCCTGCATCAAATAAGCAGCCATTACATAGTTTACTCAGTAATCCATTTTTCCAGATCTTCTGGTATGTTAGTAGCTTTTGAATAGACTCATTTATTTTTGTGTTGGCTTCTACTTGCAGGACACATTTCAAAAGTTCAGGTTGTTTTGAACAGAATTGGGCCCTGCAACCCATATAAAATACAGACCACATCGAGAGACTTCTGCTGAAATCGTACTATGAGGTATTGCTACTGTTATCTATGAATGTTCCACAGAATACCTGAAACCACTGCATCAGCCAAATGTAAAGTGCTGGGATCACAATATAACCATGAAATCACGAATAAATAATGTTGACGTGTTACCC